>NW_024070213.1:12405824-12757376 GCF_014754425.2 Oryx dammah
CTGAACTGACAGATGACCTTTCGTTCTCCTGACTTGATGGAGTCCTGCTCCATCCCATCCATGTGAGTAAGGCCTCTCCTTGCAGACGCCTCACCCCTGCACAGCGAGCCCACCCAGGCCTGCCAGAGAGGCTCCTCTGGGCTAAGCGTGCTCCAAGTTCTAGACTGTGTCCCTAGCGCCTGTGTGGTTCAGCATTACACTGGACAGCAGATTTCTCCCCTGACTTCCCAGCATGACAGCACATCTCTGAAAAGCAGCTGAGCTCCTGAGAGAACTCGGGATGGGAGGAGAGGAGCACGCAGAGATCCCCACGCCCGCACCAACAATGGAGCGCTCATCTCCTCCCTCCACCAACAGGTCCATTGTCCTCCGGCTGCAAACGAGAGTGGGATAAACAGCAGCTGCGAGGCCCCTGCCCTTCCTCCTCGGAGGCCCGGGTATGGAATGTGAGAAGCCTGGCCTTAGTACAGCTAGTTCTGACTGCTCTCCAAAGAGAGCTGAGGAGGTGGGGACATCAGACCACTCGTTCAACACAGAACATTGTCTGCAGGGAAAGGCTGGGCAGTTACATCAGCCGTCATCACTAATATTTTCCTATATTCTGCACATGCAGTAACTAGAGGAACGACATAGTTTTGCATACTTTATATATGTGTATGTGCATCTGCCTGGCTCAGATGGTAAAGAATCTGCCTGCAATGCAGGAGATCTGGGTTCAACCCCTGGGTTGGGACGATCCCCTAGAGGATGGCACAGCAGCCCACTCCAGTGTTCTTGCCTGGAAAATCCCAAGGACAGAGGAGCCTGTTGAGCTCCACAGGATCTGGAGGGTTGCAAAGAGTCAGGCATGGCTGAGCGACTAACACACACACACACACACACACACAAGCCTTATGTAGTCTCTGAGTCGATGGTTAAGTTTTTCTCCTTTTCTAATTAACTGTCGTGGCCCCCTACCCCTCAGATTCCTCAGATACACAGGAAATCCGCACTTCCTGGGGTCAGCGCGCTCTGTGAAGTCGCTCCAGGTGAGGGGCCTGCAAGTCTCTTGCCACGGCATTTCTGTCAACTGATCATCTCTGTGTGTTTCTGTTAAAGACATCTCCTTAGACACGTGTTGTTGGGTCATTAACGCTATGGAGTAGGACACTTGTTTCCAGAAGGGGCTGAACCGAGAAGGTGAGCATCGCCCCCCAGCCCCACCCCACCCCCCACTGCAACTGGGAACACGCGTGTGCTCAGGTAGCACTTAGGTGAATCTGCATACATCCTCAGAAGCCCTGCCCGCATGTTGTGACTCTGGGGTCACAAGTACATGTTAGCAAGGAGACAAATTCACAGGTACAGAATCCTGGAACTCCATGAAGTCGAGAATGTCCTGTGGGCGAACCCGTGAGTGAAGTCGCTCAGTCGTGTCCGACTCTTTGCTACCCCGTGGACTGTAGCCCACTAGGCTCCTCTCTCCATGGGATTTTCCAGGCAAGAACACTGGAGTGGATTGCCATTTCCTTCTCGAGGGGATCTTTCCAACCCAGGGATCGAACCCAGGTCTCCCGCATTGCAGGCAGATGCTTTAACCTCTGCGCCACCAGGGAAGCCCGTGGACGAACCCATATGGAACCTGAAATCGAGAAATCCTGGTTCTATCAGCTTTCAGAATGTGGAGAATTCTATTCCAGGGCCACTTGGGATGCACTGGCCACTGTGCACAGAAGTGACACTGCCATGTTCCGACGCCACAGTCACTGGACCACCTGTGGGGAGATGCTTTCCTGTTGCTGGCCATGCGCTGGTCCAAAGTCAATGATTCTCAAAGTATGGCCCTGGATGCAACTGTTAGAAATTCAGATGCAAACTACTGTAAGATAAACACAATGTCCTACCATGGGTTTTCCTGGTGGCTCAGACAGTAAAGAATCTGCCTGCAATGCAGGAGATCCAGGTTAGATCCCTGGGTCAGCAAGATCCCTTGGAGACAGGAATGGCAACCCACTCCAGTATTCTTGTCTAGAGAATCCCATGGACAGAGGAGCCTGGCGGGCTACAGTCCATACTGTACAGCAAAGGGAACTATATTCAATATGCCGTGATATACTGCAATGGAAAAGACTATGAAAAAACAAAAATATGGCTTCCCTGGTGGTCCTGTGTAAAGAATCCACCTGCCAATGCAGGAGACACGGGTTCGATTCCTGGTCCAGGAAGATTCCACCTGTGTCAGAGCAACTAAGCCCGTGTGCCTCCACGACTAAGCCTGTGCTCCAGAGCTGGAGAGCTACAAGGAGCCTGTGCTCCCCAACTAGAGAAAAGCCTGGGAAGCAACGAAGATCCAGCACAGCCAAAAACAACAAGCAAGTAAATTTTAGAAAGTGTATATATATTATATACATACATATACACACACACACATATGTATAACTAAATCACTTTGCTGTACAGAAGAAATAAACACAACACTGAAAATCAACTCTACTCCAACTGAAACATTTTTAAAATAAGAACATGGAGGCCCCATTCAGATCTACAGGCCCCATTCAGATCTGCAGGATCAGAATCTCTGGAGATGGGCCCAGCAATCTGGGTTTTAAGAAGCCCTCCAGGAGACCCTGCTGTGTGCTCAAGTTTGAGAACACTGCTCTAAGGCACGTAGCTTCATCTGGTCCCCAGTGGCTCCTGGCCTGCAGTGGGCCTGACTCATTCTCCTTCCGTGTGGGAAGAGTCATGGCTTAAAAGTCAGAACAGAGTTCACATCCCACTTCTGCGTTTTACAACGGGGAGACCTTAAAGGACTGAAATACTCTGACCCTGCAGCTTCTTCATTTATGAAAACATGGAGATGAAAAGAAATATAGTAGATGAGAAAAAGTGCTCAGCACACACGAGGCCCTCAGTAAATGTTAGCTTTCTTTTCTTTCCCTCCCTTTCAGTATTCATCCCTGAACAAAACATGAAGGGTGAAGGGAAAAAAGGAAGAAAGAAAGAAAAAAAAAAAAAACAGAGAGACAGTGTTCTTTCTTTAGAATAGAATAGAGCTTGGGGCTTATCTCAGAGAAAACAATTACTATGTTCATCTGTCTCTCTCCCTCCACTCTGCTTCTCCCCTACTTCCCCCACTACCGTGTGTGTGTGTGTGTGTGTGTGTGTGTGTGTGTGTGTGTGTGTTTGGAAAGCTGAGACTCTGGTGTCAGTATGGCTAGAGGGGGGGAAAACACAATGAAGTCCTCTAAAGAGAACTCAGACTGTTTTACTGAGCTCCTTGACCTTCATCAACAGTGAAAAAGCCAGTCCCTAGACTCCTTACATCCTTCCTGTTTCCCTCCTGGCTTCTGCCTCCACCAGGCAATTCCTCATTCCACTCTCCTTCAGCCTAAGGAACTACAAACCTCTTTCAGCTGGCTTGCTGGGATCCTCAAAGACTTTATTTGAACAGTGGGTGACTGCAGACTACTGCCAACCACCCCCGTGACCCCCCAGATGGAGCTGAGGGAGAAGCCAGGTTTCAACTCACCAGCCCTTCCTTCATCCTGAGTTTGAAGTCACTAAAAACAAAGGAGGGGCTTCCCAGGTGACGCTAGTGGTACAGAACCTGCCTGCAAGTGCAGGAGACATAGGAGACGCAGGTTCGATCTCTGGGTCAGGAAGATTCCCTGGAGAAGGAAATGATAACCCACTCCAGTATTCTTGCCTGGAGAATCCCATGGACAGAGGAGTCGGGGGTTTACAGTCCACAGGGTCGCAAAGACTAGGACACAACTGAAGCGACTTAGCATGCAAAATCAGAGAAGCCTAGCGAGGTATTGTATTCAGAGATTCTAATTCTGCATGTTGGAAAAAAATTTTTTTAATTATTTACTTATTTGGCTGCACTAGGTCTTAGTTGCAGCAGACAGGCTCAGGCAGGCTCAGCTGCCCCATGACATGCAGGATCTTAGTTTCCTGACCAGGGATCAGACTGGCATCACCTGCTGCTGCTGCTAAGTCACTTCAGTCGTGTCCGACTCTGTGCGACCCCACAGACAGCAGCCCACCAGGCTCCCCCGTCCCTGGGATCCTCCAGGCAAGAACACTGGAGTGGGTTTCCATTTCCTTCCCCAATGCATGAAAGTGAAAAGTGAAGTCGCTCAGTCGTGTCGGACTCCTAGTGACCCCATGGACTGCAGCCTACCAGGCTCCTCTGTCCATGGGATTTGCCAGGCAAGAGTACTGGAGAGGGGTGCCATCGCCTTCTCTGGCATCACCGGCATTGGAAGGTATATTTTTAACCGAAGTTGCCCTTTTTTTTTTTTTTGGTTCCTCCTAGGACTGCGGTCCTTCTTTGACTGCCTTCCCAGACACTATCTTCCTAGAGACCTGCTGCTGCTGCCAGTGTCTAAAATAGTTTGTCACAGTCTTGATTCCTTGCCCCCAAGCAGTGGTAACACTCAGCAAACTAACCAACGTTTACAGAGAGGAAGAGACGGTTATGGTCTTGGAATTTTATTGGTAAAAACCAACAGGAATTTAGTGGTTAAAAACCATCTGCCCTGTTCTGAGTCAGGGAGATTCCTGAATGCAGGTTTCGAGATGTCTCATCAGCCTTCCTCACCTTAATTGTTTTATATGTCAACTCAGGCTCTGCTTCAGCTAGACAAGCCTATTACTATTTCCTTCCTGATGCAGTTTCCTTCTCTGAAAACAGAGCTGGAGGCAGTTCAGACCCAGCGAAGAGAGACAACTGACCCAGATCATGTTTGGGTCCAGGGCCCCTTCTCCAGCATTATACCTCTCTTCCCAACCCCTAAGCCATTGTCTTAGGCCTTCCCTGTAACCTTCCCTGTATGTGCTCAGCTGCTCAGTTGTGTCTGACTCTTTGTGACCGCATGGATTGTAGCCTGCCAGGCTCCATGAGATTTTCCCAGCAAGAATACTGGAATGGGTTGCCATTTCCTTCTCCACCCTGAAACCCCAAACCTTGCTTTTTCCTTTCGACCAAAACCTGTCCTCAAACCTTTCAAATCTCTTGAAAAGTCGGCTTCTCTGAGCAATCAGACCTTTATGATCCTCATCAGACTCTGATCATCCCATTTACTCCAAGATCCTCTTTCTCTTTCAAGCAAACAATGATACACAGTAGGACCATCGAAATTTCTGACTTAGAGGATTATCCCAGTTTTTAATAGATAAGGACCCCAACTAGCTATGTCATTAGTCAGAGGTCCCTCAGCTGGTTAAGGAACAAAGTCAAGTCTAAAACTCACCTCTCTGAGTCCACAGTTCAGAATTTTGTTTTCATCACATGAAAGTGTCTATTTGTGTTTCTTTTCTCCATCAATATTCTAATGTCTTTTTAAATTTTTTTCTTTATCTACTTATTTATTTGCCTGTGTCAGGTTTTAGTTGCCGCACTCGGGATTTCTGGTGCCCCCTGTGGGATCTTTTTTGTTTGTGTTTAGTTGCAACACATGCCATCTTCTAGTTCTTTGACCAGGGATCGAACCCAGGCCCTCTGCATTGGGAGCGCCGAGTCCTAGCCACCGGACCACTAGGGAAGTCCAAATATTCTTCTTTTTACATCTTTACATGAGGTGGTTTCTTCAGATTTCCTTTGTCATCATTACTGGTAACATGATAAATCTCAGTCGACATCACGACTCAGCATTTCCCCAGAGTACCCTATGTGGGACACACAGTGGCACCCCGGAACCACTGCTGATGGCCCACCCCCTAAACTCTTTCTCCTTATGTCCCAAATGACTCTAGCTTTATCTTCCAAAGAGGGTCCATCCCCCTCAAGCCTCAAGGAGGCCAGAGTTGGTACAACAAAAGCAACATTGCTACTGACGCAGGAAATCCACTCCTTTAACTGAAACATGAAATATCAAAATACAGCTGGCTGAACTGGAAGAGCCTGACAGATGGGGGTCACAGGGAACATCATATTGTGGATACTGACCCAAGGCTCCTCTAATAGGACTCACAGAACCCGATACCCACTAGCGTGAAGGTACCAGACTTCAGAAGAGCCATTATGACCCAGCTATAATGTACTGGGAGCAAGGAACTCTGGCCGAAAGCTGGGGCAATCAGACTCTTATGGCAATTCAGAATTGAGGCCTCACACACTGGTATGTGTCCTTTGGAGGCTAGAATCGTGCAGTGCTGCAAAGTTAGGGCCCAAGTGGCCTTGCCTGATGATACTGTAAAAGAGGGAGTGAAGCAGAACCTCAGAGAAGCAGAGGTAAGACACTCAAAGAAATAGACAGCCACCTTGGGATTCCCATTCCTGGTTCCTCCTCTTTGTGACTTACATGCATGCATGCTCAGTCATGTCCAAGTCTTTGTGATCCCATGGACTGCAGCCCACCAGGCTCCTATGTCCATGGGATTCTCGAGGCAAGAATACTGGAGTGGGTTGCCATTTCCTTCTCCAGGGGATCTTCCCGACCCAGAGATCAAACCTGCACCTCCTGTGCCTCCTGCACTGGTAGGTAGATTCTTTACCACTGAGCCACCTGGGAAGCCTGCTTGTGGTTTGCAGGAAACCCAATAAGTCCACCAAACCTGTTTACTCTCCTTTCTTTCTTTTTTTGCTGCTTGGCCTGAACTAGTTGAGTGGGTTTCCTCTGCAACAAAGAAGTCTGGACTGAGACCCTCCCCTTCCAGAGCTGAAAGGTGAACCGGGCAGCCGACCCTGGCTGGGAGGTCAGGGCGATCTGGCCAAGGACTGGAAGGTGGTGACTGTTTCCTTCTCTGTAGGCAGTAGTGCTGGTCAAGCTTGGATTTTCCGTGCATCGGGGCTCTCAACCTGAGATATTTTCCTCTGTCCACCCTGACCCCCACCCAGGTAAACAGAGCAGCAGTTTACCAGCCCTCAGCATTCACAGAACTTAATTTCCCCTCATGCACTTCCTTCTGAAGAACCTAGAAGACACTTTTGCTTGTTTGGGGACAGAAGCAAGCCCAAAACCTTATAAAAGTGAATCCAGGGACTTCCCTGCAGGTCTGGTGGCTGGGAATCCACACTCCCAATATAGGGGGCCCCGGGTTCAATCCCTGGTTGGGGAACTAGAGCCCACATAGCACAACTAAAGTTAGCATGCTTTAAGTTACATGCTGCAACTTAAAGAGTCCACATGTTGCAACTAAAACAAGAAAGAAAAAAAAAAGACCCTGCATGCTGCAACTAAGACCTGACACAGCCAAATAAATAAACATAAAAAAAGAAAAAAGGGAATCCAACTGGTTTTGGCTTTTTGCCTCTAACTTCTGTTGGGAGCAGAGATTCTCCACCTTCAGTCACTAGCACTGCTTTTACGATCTTTGATATTTCTACATACTACTGGTACTATAATTTCCTTACTATTATATATATATATATTTTGTCTATCCTAACCTGTAATATTCATTAATAAAACCATGGGCTTATAATGTATATTATATTTTTTCTAATAAATACCTAAATGCAAAACTATTACCAAAAAAAAAGGTATTTTTTTTTTAACCACCTAAGATCATCTCGTGTGTACCACCCTAGGAAACACTAGTTATCATGTGGGTTTGGGATCAGCCAGGCTTGGTTCAGGTGTTAGCTCTGCCATTTAAACCTGCGTGACCTTGGACCAATCACTCAATCTCTGTAAACTTTCAATTTTGTCACAATAAGTGTGTCTAGGGACTTCCCCTCTGGTCCATGGCTAAAAGTCTGCATTCCCAATGCAGGGGGACAGGGAACCCCCAGTCAGGGAACCCAATCACAGGCCGCAACTAAAGATCTTACCTGCTACAACTAAGACCCGGCGCAGCCAAATAAAAAATAAGTGAAATAAACAAAACAAACATTAAAACAACAACAACAATAAAAGCTTAAGTGTGTCGTCGTCGGGGTTTTGGTGAGGATGCAATGGGGCAGTGGTCCACACAGTGTATTCAGCTGTGCGGGATGGTGCCCAGCACGCAGGAAACGCTGGGTAGATGTTGCCTGGTACGGCTGTTGGCCCTGCACCTCCCACTTCTTCACTACGTTCTCTCCTCTTTCTTCCCTTTTTTCTCTTCTCAATCAAGGCACCAGCATGAAGTGGGTTTGTTTATTGAAGTATAGGGAATTTACACAGATCCCTCCAAGAGGCCAGGATAGAAAGCTAAATGTGCAACCTCCAAGAGGTCCAGATTGGTGGCAGCTAATGACATGACTTATTACTCTGCCTGCTGCAGTGGCCAAGATAATGACATTGCCTCCACAGAACCTTGTTCTGAAGGTTTTCAAAGCCTCGCAGACATTATTGAATGCATTCCCAGTAAGTGTGGACAAGCGTTAACTTCCTCCTTTATCGGGTGTGGGAATCAAGACCCTAATGGGCCTGGTCTGGTTACTCAGCAACAGTGGCAGAGCCTCACAGAAGAGTCCAGGACCCCCTTCAGAGGCCACCATACCGCCTCCCCACATGACATGGAAGGTCCTGTGAGCCTTCTGGAAGTGAGCAGGGAGGGGGTTCCGTGCACAAATAAAATATGAACACTGGGGACTTCCCTGGTGGTCCAGTCATTAAGACTCCACATGCCCAATGCAAGGCAGCCTGGGTTCGATCCCTCGTCAGGGAACTAGATCCCAAATGCCTCACTAAGACTTGATGTAGCCAAATTTTTAAAAACATATATGAACACTGAATCAAACACAGTTAAGACAGGTTTCTTTTCTGCAAGACTTCAACTGTTCATATGCTATATGCATTATGATTCTCCAATAGGGAGACAGAGATAACTTACTTTTGTGCATGAGACCACAATCCTGTTGGTGTTAGTCGCTAAGTCGTGTCTGACTATTTGTGACCCATGGACTGCAGCATGCCAGCCTCCTCTGACCTCCACTATCTCCCGGAACTTGCTCAAATTCATGTCCATTGAGTCGGTGATGCTATCTAATCATCTCATCTTCTGTCACCCTCTTCTCCTTTTGCCTTCAATCTTTTCCAGCATCAGGGTCTTTTCCAATGAGTAGACTCTTCACATCAGGTGGCCAGAGTATTGGAGCTTCAGCTTTAGCATCAGTCCTTGCAATGACCACAACCCTACCTATTTAGCAATTCTTATGATACACATCCTCAGAGCTCTTGTTTGGAAGCAGGGCTTGAGCTGATGATACTGGCATGAAGGCTACATGTCTGATTCCCTTATATGATTAAACTACTCTTAGAACACTGAAAAATAGCCATGTCTGAAGTTATTCTACCCCCACATCCCCCTGGTCCCACCCCAGAGACTATGGTCTCATTCCAGTATTGTAAACCATTATATACCCCAGGAGCTGAGTCCCTCCACAGCTCACCTCAGTCACATGCTTGCTAGTGTGCAATATTTCAACTCTTTATTTGGTCCTTTTTAAAATCAAAAACACCCAACTTTAGGGACTTCCCTGGCAGTTCAGTGGTTAAGACTCCAAGCTTCCACTGCAAGGGGCATGGGTTGTATCTCTGGTGGGAGATCTAAGATTCCACGTGATGTGCAGCACAGCCAAAAAAATTAAAAAAGAAAAAGGAAAAAAAAAAACTTAAAAATTTTTTTTTCATTTTTTACAAAAAGTTATTTTTTAAAATAAATTAGACCAAATCTTATTTAATAAATAAGACCTGGCTGCACCAGGTCTTGGTTGCACCATGTGGAATCTTTGTTGAGGCATTCCAGTTCTTTAATTACAGCACACAGGATCTTTAGTCATGGTTTGTGGGATCCAGTTCCCTGGCCAGGGATTAAACCCGGGCCCCCTACATTGGGAGCACAGAGTTTTAGCCCCTAGACAACCAAAGAAGTCCCCCAACTTTAAAATTTTGTTAGTATTTTTTAAGAACTTAAAATAATATAATAAATTATTATTTAATAATAACATATAATTATATAGTATATTAATGTTTATAAGCATGATTTTATTATTTTAATAAAAATTATTTCTAATTAAAAAAATAAAATATTGATAGAAAGAGATAGGAGATATGCCATTTTACAAAGACATGAAGCCAAATCCTACAGAGACCGAGTCTCACAGCAAGACCACAGCATTCCTAGAAACAGGAGTGAAATATCCTATCTCTGGGCACAAGGCTGCTTTACACAACTGAAGTGATTCCTCAGCTTAAATGTGCAGGTCAGGGGTATGACAGAGCCCTCTGAATTACGTGGACTCTGTGTCTCTCATCTGATGTTTCGTGTGAAGTACTGTGTAGGGAGGGAAAAAGAGACAGTCGTGGAAATATCTGCTTTAGGAATACAAATGGACCCCAAAATACACCTCCACAGGGGAACCCCCTTGTTATACTGCTGTGAAAGGTGAGCACCAGTCCCAACAGAGAGTCGCTGGGGCTGCGTCAGCCTCTTCCTTAGCTTAGTGGCTGTGCTAAGGGTCAGTGAGCAGTCCCCCACCTCCCGCAGCTGAGGATCCCTCCCTGTAGGAGAAGAGGAGCACAGTCGACAGAGCGCCTGAAGCGGAGGTGGTGTGACAGAGGACTCATGCTCCATGCACTTCTGTTTTCTCAAGAGGTGTGAGACAGTTTTTAAAAAGGACAAGGCACACCACAAAGTTAGTATCAGGATTTCTGAAAGTAAGAGGAAGCGAAGCAGGAAGGCCACCATACCTACTGAGGATACATTTGTCTGTGAGCTTCCTGGCAACCATGGCAAAAAGGGAAACATGTCAGAAACAAAGGTGGATAGTTGGATAGTGGGGCTTCCTGGCAGTCCAGTGATTAAGACTCTGCACTCCCGATGAAGCGGGTATGGGTTCAATCCCTGGTCAGAGAATTAGATCCCACATGCCATGCCACAGGGTGTGGGCTAAAATAAGTGGGGTTTTTTTAAGATAAAATAAATAACAATAATAATATAAATAAAAAATAAAGAAAGGTGGCTGCCTACTAACTACCCACTAATTAGAAAAAGATTTTCTTGGAATTAAATTCTTTTTTTTTTTTTTTTAAGGAATAGACTTTATTGATCTAGCTCTCAAACCTTAAAGGCTAAAATTCAGCTGAACTCTAACAATCTATTTACAGAGTGCTGTTAACAGACCAGGCGGGGCTGGGCCCCTCTTCACCCGCGGCACAGAGGATGTTTATATACACCTGACCAAGCCCTCAGGGACAGGATACCAGGCAGGAGGGCACCAGGTCAACAGAGAGACGGACAGACACACACAGACAAAGGCCGAGACGGCCGAGTGGGCCCGTGGGCCTGGCTCAGTGCTTTTTACCTAAGACCTTATTTTAGGGGCTACTATGCAATATAATTGGAGAAGGCAATGGCACCCCACTCCAGCACTCTTGCCTGGAAAATCCCATGGACAGAGGAGCCTGGTAGGCTGCAGTCCATGGGGTCGCTAGGAGTCGGACACGACTAAGCGAATTCACTTTGACTTTTCACTTTCATGCATTGGAGAAGGAAATGGCAACCCACTCCAGTGTTCTTGCCTGGAGAATCCCAGGGACGGGGGAGCCTGGTGGGCTGCCATCTATGGGGTCGCACAGAGTCGGACACGACTAAAGCAACTTAGCAGCAGCAGCAGCAGCATGCAATATAATGAACAATGTCCAGGACAGTAGGTTTACAATAAATGCAGAATGTTTTCATAGGGCTGTTTCCTATAATAAGTTTGGATTGGAGTTAAGATTGTTATATCAAAGTCAAGTGGCTATGGTATCAGACTGGTCTTTGATGAAGTTGTTGTTCAGTCGCTAAGTCATGTCCATATGCTTCTCAAATCTTCCAACCAGAGGACTTCCCTGGTGGTCCAGTGGCTAAGTCTCTGTGCTACCAATGCAGGGTGCCCAGGTTTGATCCCTGGTCAGGGAACTAGATCCCATGTGCCACAGCTAAGACCCAGTGCAGCCAAGAAGAAAAAAAAAAAAGCTTCCACCCAGAAGTAGCACCTCTATTCACATTTTTCTAGCTAAGGTAGGTCATAGGATGATGCCTACCTGCTGAGAATGTGAGCAAGTACACCTTGGAGGAAAGCCAGAATATTCATGGACAGACCGATGATGAATATTCCCAGATCAAGCTTCCTCTCCATTCAGAGGCAGTCACTGCCATGAACTAGAGGCATATCTAGATCCTATTTATGTTTTTATAACAAATAAACATTTATAAATAGTATAGCACCACTTTATGTATTTTACAAAACATTGGTTGAAGATATCACACCTTTATGTAGCCCTACAATTTTAAAAATCAACATTTTGCTTTCAGGATTTATTTCTGCTGAGTCATATAGATCTGGCTTATTTATTTAATCTGCTGCATTGAATTCCATATTAGCATATGCTGTGATTTATTTATTCACTCCCCTACACAGGAACACACTGTCTCTAACTTTCTATAATTACTGGTAGTGTGTATTGCAAACATACTTGGGAGCATCCCCTGGCAGTCTTTCTCAGTTGGGTTTAACAAGACAAATGTCAAAATGCAATTGCTATGTGTAATAAGTTAACTTCTCTATTAAGCATCCTGAATATTCATTGAAGGAAATGACGCTCAGGCTGAAGCTCCAATACTTTGGCTAACTGATGTGAAGGGCCGACTCACTGGAAAAGATCCTGATGCTGGGAAAGATTGAAGGCAGTAGAAGAGAACAACAGAGGATGAAATGGTTGGATGGCATCACTGATTCAGCGGACACGAGTTTGAGCAAGTTCCAGGAGTTGGTGAAGGACAGGGAAACCTGGAGTGCTCCAGTCCATGGTTTCAAAAAGAGTCCATATGATTCTCACAACTGAACAACAACAGCAAGTATCTAGAATGATATCAGATAAGCATAATCCTTGGGAGAGTTGAGAAAAGTCACCTAAATAACTGTCTGTGCTCACCATGGCTCACAGGAAGAACCCAGTTTAGATTTCAACAGTTGTTAAAAAAGGGAGGAGCAGCCAGGAAACACCTGAGGCAAAATTTAAGCAACCAGAGAAGCTCATCAGGATTAGGAGACTGAATAACAAAAAAAAATGAACGCCTTGCTCACACCCTGATCTTGTCAGACTCCACATTTGAAGTGTTATAACACCCTTCATCAGATCTTCTGGGGTCGAGACACATAGTATGATAATCTCTATGTTCCATCCATGCTGCTGCAAATGGCATTATTTCATTCTTTTTATGGCTGAGTAATATTCCATTGTATGTAAGCACCACATCTTCTTTATCCATTCACCTGTAGATGAACATTTAGGTTGCTTCCATGTTTTGGCTACTGTAACTACTGCTACTATGAACACTGGGGTCCAAATTATAGTTGCTGTCTGGATTTATGCCCAGCAGTAGGATCGCTGAATCCTATGCCAACACTTGCTATTGTCAGACATTCCACTTTTGGCCAATCTCATGAGTGGGAAACAGTATCTCACTGTTGTTTTTAGAGAGCATTTTTTAATAATTAGCAGTTGCATTTCTTTCTTTGTGTATCACTGTTCAAGTTCTTTGCCCATTTCTCTTTTCAGTGGTTTATGTTTTTCCTGTGGATTTGTAGTATTTGTTGTACATTTTGAATCATGATTCATTTGTTACTAACTGGCATCTTGAGGCAATTCTAATACATTCTCTGCTTATACATAACCCACCACCACTAAAGCCATTTATTTCATTTTTTAAAGTCATCTTCATCTCTAACATTTTATGTATCCATGTCATGACTTGATACAGATACATATATATACCCAAAGCTAAGTTATTTTAAACCAAGTTGCAAACAGTTCTAGTAAGTACACAGATGCATTTTATATATATTCCTTCTATCCCTAAGCAACCTCTTCCCTCAACAGAGGACATATTCTAGATTTGCCTAAATTACAAAGAACTTTGGAATGGCCAGATCTGGACATGGCTGTGTTTGTTACAGTTACTGTTACCTGAAGATCAGCCAGCCCAAATTCCCTCTTTACAGAGGCTTTCTCTGCCCTACTGGTCAACAGAACTGCTTAAAACGAGCTGACCAGTCCTTTAAATGAAACTTGATTTGTGGTTGCTCTGTAACAGACCAACAGAGCAGTCAACGGTGCCCTGTGCTCATGCATTGGCAATAGTATCTTGCAAAGGAAACATTAACTTAAAAGACATTCTAAGAGCAAATAATAGTGTGGTAAAACTACAGAGAGTGAAAAAGCTGGCTTGAAAATCAACATTGAAAAAAGATCATGGTCCCATAACTTCATGGCAAATAGATGGGAAACCATGGAAATAGCGACATGTTTTATTTTATTGGGCTCCAAGGTACTGCAGACAGTGACTGCAGCCATGAAATTAAAAGATGATTGCTCCTTGGAAGAAAAGCTATGACAAACCTAGACAGTGTATTATAAAGCAGAGACAACTCTTTGCCAACAAAGGTCCATATAGTCAAAACTATGAGTTTTCCAGTAGTCAGGTACGGATGTGGGAGTTGGACCATAAAGAAGGCTGAGTGCCAAAGAATTTATGCTTTTTAATCGTGGTGCTTGAAAAGACTCTTGAGAGTCCTTTGGACTGCAAGGAGATTAAACCAGTCAATCCCAAAGGATATCAACCCTGAATATTCATTAGAAGTACTGATGCTGAAGATGAAGCTCCAATACTTTGTCCACCTGATGTGAACACCCAACTCATTGGAAAAGACCTTGATGCTGGGTAAGATTGAAAGCAAAAGAAGGGGGTGGCAAAAGATGAGATAGTTAGATAGCATCACTGACTTCATGGACACAGATTTGAGCAAACTCCAGAGATAGTGGAGGACAGAGGAAGCCAGCATGCTGCAGTCCACAGGGTTGCAAAGAGTCAGACATGACTTAGTGACTGAACAACAACAAAATTATAGGAATAAGGAGAGTTTCAATTTTTCCTAAAACATCGTCATTGTTAAAGTTGACTCTGTGCAGTCATATGTTAGGATCATGACATTTTTACAGCATTTTTTGTCCTTTTCTCTGGTCTCCAAATATCCTATGATAGACCTGTGTGTGTCAGTCACTCAGTCCTGTCTGACTCTTTGAGACCCCATGGACTGTAGCTCACCAGGATCCTCTGTCCATGGGATTCTCCAGACAAGAATACTGGAGTGGGTTGCCATTCCATTCTCCAGGGTTCCTTCCCAACCCAGGGATCAAACCCAGATCTCCTGCATCGCAAGCAGATTCTTTAGTGTCTGAGCCTAGAGCTTCGATATAGTAGACCTATATACTATAATATTAATCATTAAAAAATCATAATGAGAAACAAAACCAAAATGTGACCCAATGTGATTACAAGGATTCTTGGTTTCTCAAGTAGGTGTTCACCTCAAGAGGAGGGAGAAATCAAAGGCAGAAAAGTCTAAGGGCCTTTCCCATTTGTACGTTTTTCAAAGTCAATTTGAAAGTGCTAGAAACCTGTAGGCTCACCCAGGATGGGGCGGAAGTGGGCACATGCTCTAATTGAAAGCGCAGAGAAAAAGTGCTGCGATGGAGGAGCCAGAATGGAGCGAGAGGGCCAGGTTCAGGGGGTTCCTGGAGGAGTTCTTACACTTGCCTGAGCAGGGCAGCAGGCACAGGGAAAGAGGGCCAGAACCAACCCATGCCTGTCCCACCTTCTTCACTGTGACTGACCCAGGGCCATCCTCTTGGGGGACACCCTTAGGACATGGCATTTTGGGGTAAGAATACTTTGTTCTTGTGTTGGGTCTAAAGTCTAATGATGCTATTCCTCATTAAGTCTTTTTTAAGATTTTTTCTTTACGTGGACCATTACAGTCTTTATTGAATTTGTTACAATACTGTTTTATGTCTGGTTCTTTGCCCTGAGCATGTGGGAACTTAGCTCCCCAACCAGGGACTGAACCTGTACCCCCTGCATTGAAAGGCAAAGTTTTACTGGACTGCCAGGGAAGTCCCCTCATTAAATTTCTTTGTGCAACACTGGGTTAAAAGGGCACCATGTCATCTAGAAAGATGCATTTTGACAGGTGGAAACTTAAAACCAAACGAGGAAGGCTTTTTTCCTACCCCAATGCCCTCGGCTTCTGGAGGGGAGGGCTGACACCACTAGATACTGTTAACAAAGAAATTGGCCTCAGGCTGGGGTCCCTCACTCAGCTGCTCAGCTGCCCAAGATTCCACTTACCCCCAGGGACAGACGTGATGACCTGTGTTCTCTCTCTCACACACCCCTAAGGCTGCACTGGGTGATCTTTCTTTCCCCTGAATTTCACTGTCTTCCTTTAAACCACAGCTCACCAGCACACACACACACACCAAACTGTAACATGTGAGAGGAAGTGTGTACAGTAACAGGCCGTACTTGCCACCCCACCTCCAATTCCTAATCCCAGGGACCACAAATATGGTGGCAGTTTTCAGTGAAGAGTTAAGGCCTCCAAAGCAATTCTAATGTGCAGTGACCTCTGCTTGGCTCTTAGAAATCCCCTGCTTTGGGAAAAGGCTTATTACACTGGTGTGGTAGCTCTTATGAGCTCCATGTTACATTTGTGGCTACTGAGACTCAGACTGAATTCCCCAGAGTCTGGAATGGTATATGGTGAGACTTTTAATATGAGTTTCAGAACCAGTTCTTTTTACATGTATCACCGTGATTGCCAGCGGGGGGAGGGTGAGTGCATACCCCCTACAGGGATATTTGTGTGTGTGTGTGTGTAAGGGGAAGGCTGAAATCATATTCAATATAATAATTTAATGAGTGCTTGGAAAACAAACCCTACTGACTTCCTTTGCAAACTGTAGAAAATAAAGTCTAATAGAACTCTTCTTGGCTCCTGGGGACGTGCAAAGACATCTTCCTTACTATGGAGGGCATCCAGAGCAGAGACAGTGAGGTGTTCATGGTTTGTTTATCAGATGGGGGGGTAGGTGCCATCTCCACTGGTCATGTGGTCCTGCTCTGGCACGTGGTCCTGCTCTGGCTCACTCATACTTCGTATTTAACAGCATCTTGCAACAGAATTGTTCTCAGTGTTGTTGTCATCCGGAACTATTGCCTACCAATAGCCATTATTTTTCTCCCACATCTAATGCCACCATCTATGGTCTGAATGTCTGTGTCTCCTACCAGACTCACAGGCTGAAATCACTGTAACCCCCAAAGGTGATACCAGTAGGTGGAGTCTTGGCAAGTGATTAGTGCATGAGGACGGAGGCCTGCTGAGTGGGATCAGTGCTCTTATAAAAGAACACTGAGCCTTCCCTGGTGATCCAGTGGTTAAGAATCCGCCTTGCGAGACAGGGGACAGAGGTTCGATTCCTGGTCCAGGAACTACATCCCAAATATCTCGGAGCAACTAGAGAGCCCGTACACCAAGGAAAGGTCCTACACGACACAACGAAGATTCCGAGTGTGGCAACTAAGACCCGACACAGTCAGAAATAAACAAAAAAAGCACACAGGCCCCTGGCCCTTCCACCATGTGAGGTTACAAAGCAAGGTCTCTGCACCCTGGAAGTCCACCCTCACCCAACCACTCTGGTGCCCTGATCTCAGACCTGCAGCCGCCAGAACAGACAGCAACAAATTTCAGTTGTTCATAAGCTACCCAGTCTGTGGTATTTTCTTATAGCAGCCGGAACGGACTCAGACACATTAGGAAAAAGGTACTGGTGGTATAAAAACAGAAAGAATACAAGGTTTTACATATAGTATATTCTCAATTTTATGAAAAAATTTTTTTTACTAATTTATAAGTTAGTATGAGAAGCAGTGTGCTGTAGTTGGAGAAAGCACGGGCCTGCAGTCAGAACTAAGGTGTGGATATGGTCTCTGCTGCTTACCAGCTGCATAAACGCTCTGCTCCCCTGTGGCCTTATCTGCAACATGGGCAGGGTGGGGATAGAGCTGCATTTATTTCAGGAAAGTTGAATTAAATTAGAACTAATTTAAGTAAAACACTTTGACGATAGAAAGCACTCAGTAACTGATCTTGTTATTATTCTGAGGAGGGACTAGACAGAGCCAGATTCATGGGCATACAACCGGGGCCACGTGACGCCTGGTACCTTGCAAGGGCTCTGAACTTGGTTTAAAGCTGGGCTGTGGCCATCTTAAAATGCATAATAATTTTTTAACAAGGGGTTCCACATTTTCACATTGGAACTTGCAAATTACATCACTGGTTCTGAGAAAATACATATACACACACACGGAAAAGACTGAAAAGCAATACATCAAAATGTTAACAGTTTATCTTTGGGTTATTTTAAAGGTGATTTCTATTTCATTGCTTATTCTTCTGTAGAGTCTACATTTTCCATTTTGAATATATATTACTTTGTTTTTGAGGAAAAAAAGTGAACAAATGTTCTTTTATAAAACAGTTCGCCCCATTTTGCAGATGAGTGAAACCAAGGTAGCAGATAGATAGGAAATGACTCACACCAGGGCACATTAAGACAAGGATGGGGGAAGCACACCCCTTCTGGTCCCGCTCCCCTCACAATGGTCTGAATTACCCAGCGTTTCCAGCACAAATGTCTCTGGGCGTCTGACCTGGTCTGGGGAACCAGCTCCACACTCTGCAGAGGGAGCCCCAGACCCCTGGCCTGTGAGCATGTACACAGACTGACTGCTTTCAGAGCTTTGAAAGCAGGTGCCCCGATTCTGCTCCCAGAGGGCTTGCAGCCGAGCTGTGCATGAGGTGGCCTGTGCACACTCTAGATGCTGTGAGAAGAGCAGGGAGGACCTGGTTGACCAACTGAGGGGCTTCCCTGGGGGTCCAGTGGCTAAAACTCTGTGCTCCCAATGCAGGGGCCCCTGGTTGGGGAACTAGATCCCACATGTCACATGCCACAGTGAATATGGAGATCCTACATGCCACAACTAAGACCAGTGCAGCCAAATAAATAATTTTTTAAAAAAAAAGAGCAACTGACAGCACTGAGCAGTCTTTGCAGTCAGGTTCTTCACACGGAAAATATAAAGGCTCCTCTGAACCTCCCTCCCCACCCCGAAGGTGTCCAGAGGTGAGCAGTATGAAGGAGGAGGGGATGTGAACGCAAGGGATAACCCTACTGTGTTCCCCACAGTTCACAGTATTAAACATCTGACAAAATCCCACCAAGATGGTTTCTTTATTTCACACTCACAGGTGCCCAGCCTCCCCTGTGCTCTGATTTTCCCTCCTGCACTTTCTCTTCCCCTCCTGTATCTCTTGGCAAGCATCCAAATCAGAATTTTTGGTGCTCTCCCCCACCCCCGCCCCATGAATGTCCCTTGAAAGTCCTCACAGTTCATTCCTACTTCACTCGACCCTTCCTCCTCCAAGAACCAAGCCTGCTCTCAACAGCCCCCTGAATCTCCATAGACTAGCAATCTTTAAGGACCATTAGAACTCATCTCTGGTAGAATTTTCTAGGCTCAGACTCGAGGCTCTGGGCTGAGATCAAGAGAATAAAGGAAAGACTCGGGGGAGCTCAAGAGCCAGGCTCACGCTGGTGAGAGTCACACGAAAATGAACATTAGCTCCATTATGGAGTCCTTCTCACACCATCCAGGCAGGCAGTTGGCTTTACATCCATGATCTGACTTAGCTTAATCCTCACCATGATCTTGATCAATTAGGTACTAAGGCCCTCACTCTTACCAGATGAAAAGAGGCAAAGTAACGTGTTCAAAACACAGCTAGTCAAAACCCA
Source organism: Oryx dammah (assembly GCF_014754425.2). Lineage (NCBI taxonomy): Eukaryota > Metazoa > Chordata > Mammalia > Artiodactyla > Bovidae > Oryx > Oryx dammah. The sequence goes on from NW_024070213.1 coordinate 12,425,429, forward strand.
CAGAACGTGCAACACCAAGGCGGAACCCCATTTCACACTGTGTGCACTCAATAGTGCTGTGAACCTAAAGACGCTCTAAAACACAAAGTCTATTAAACACAGACAGACACAACTAGTAAGGACCAAGAGCTAAAACTTAGTCTGTCTCCTGCTGTATAGCACAGGGAACTCTGCTCAATGGTATGTGGCAGCCTGGATGGGAGGGGAGTTTAGGGGAGAATGGATACATGTATATGTATGGCTGAGTCACTTCACTGTTCACCTGAAACTACCATAGCATCCTTTGCTAATACCTCATTACAAAATAAAAAGCTTAAAAAAAAAAAGCAACAAAAGAAAACTAGGTCTGTCTCCTTAGGTGATGGTGAGATACTGTCTTCAAAAACTCGTTGAGCTACATTACACAGGCAGAAATAATGATAGTGTGTGTGTGTGACATCCTATTATAGATCACATTGGTATGTCTGTGTGCATGTTAAGTAGTCACCACGGAGAAAAGAGAAAGAACTGGAAAAGAGAAATCTTAAACTGAGTCCTGCCTCCATCACCTGAAAGTCGAGTGATCCTGGGTTGGTCACTCTGATTTTGGTTTCTCCATCTGTAAATTGCAACTGGGTCATTGTGGAGGTTCAAGTGAAATAAAGTGTGTATAGAGTACTCTGAAATCATAAGCAACTCTCCCCTTATTGGTGCCCCCCACATACACACCCATACATACCCACGCACACTCACATGTACACATCCATGTGATTGAGGGGTAACCAGGAACCTCTGCTTCCACCTTCCCCACTGAGCCGCCGGCCACCTGTAACACGGAGTGGCTGGACTGGCACTTCCATCTCAGTCTGTGAGCTCTGACCTCGAGTCTACCCAGAACCCGCAGTGCTACCGTCCAAGCCCCCGCCCCCACCCTTCCCGCTGGTCTCAGGGCTGTGTGCGCAGCCCTTGTACCCTCACCCCTGCTCCCTTGTGGCACCTGCTGGCCTCACCCTCCCCACACCCTACCCAAGTCCTGGTATGACATGCAGATGTCACTGTCTGGGGAAACTCTGTCAGCAACGAGGCCCTGTGGACCAGTATCCCACCTGCTGCTGGGGTAAGCAGTCATAATTTTGACTATGCTTTTACAATCGCCTTCTTCCCCTTCTCTGTCTCTCTCTCTCTTTTTTTTTTCCTATTGTGTCATTTCAAGACTTGAAAAACCCCACGTGATCCTGTGTGACTTGTGATTACACAGCCCCAACATACCCAGAGGTGCTTAGAGGCATATAAACCACACTATCTGCCTGGAATTCAAGTGGTTCCCAGGAGGCACCTTAGGGATAACTTGAGAAACAGACAGTGGGTCAGCAGGGACAGGAGTGATGTGATCCTAGGGTCCCACCAGCTTCCCTTTAAGCTGCTTGACAGTAATGTCTCTACAAGGTTTCATTTAAGAAAAGATCCCCTTGCTCTGAAGAGTCTGAAGTCTCTCTCTCTTATGACTAAGAAGAGATGAACTATTCTCACCCCTAAGCCACCAAAAGAATGCAAGGAGTCTTTTCATCACAGAGGTGAGAGGTGTTTTGTGCCAGTGTGAGGAGAACCAGGTATTAATCATTCACGGAGCTCTGAGTCACAGTTAAAATCCCCAAACTCTGAATGCAAAAGAACAAAGGGGAATTTTACTGACCACAATCAAGAGCATCCCCAGGCCTCCTGGGGCATTCCTGCAAGACCTGCGTGCCCTGGGTTCCTATTCATGTCAAATCAGCCTTCACCTAGTGAACATCCATTGTGAGATGCGTGTCCAGGATGGGAATGTTTAATAGTAGTGGCCATTGCTCAGTAATGCTTTGAATATGTGAATTTTGCTTCAGAAGCTCCTGGCTGTTGTGCAATATTGTAGCTACCAGCTACTTAAATGTAAATGTATTAAAATTTAATAAAATTTAAAATTCAGACTCTCAGTCACACTAGTCATGTTTCATGTATATTTCATATTTCGAGTCATATTTCAGTCCCTACATGTGGCTAATGGCTGCTTTCACCAAACACTGAAAATGGAAATGTTCCGTTGGATGGTGCCAGAGCAACCGACCTCATTCTTAATGACCCCTTTGGCCAGCTGGGCTCCTCATCAGTCCCTGCACTGGTGTGTGCCTGCTCAATTGTTCAGTTGTGTCCAACTCTTTGTGACCCCATGGACTGTAGCCCACCAGGTTTCTCTGTCCATGGGATTCTCCAGGCAAGAATACTGGAGTGGGTTGCCATTTCCTTCTCCAGGGGGATCTTCCCAACCCAGGGATTGAACCTAGGTCTCTTATATCTCCAGCATTTGGCAGGCAGATTCTTTACCACTGAGCCACTGGGGAAGCTCTTCTACTAAATTCAGACTTGGATCTGAGATCATATACTGTTACTCAGGAAGTGTTCGATATAAACACACTTAAAAACATAATTTAAGAGCTTTAGGGATGTTAGGAATCCTCTTTTGTGACAGCATTACTTTTCACGGAGGAGAATGTAAGATCCAGAGAGGTTCAGTGATGTGCCTGAGAACACACGGTGACTCAGCACACATGATCCCAGGTCACCCAGTTTTCACCCAGGGTTTGTCTCACCACCTCAGCATCAATGGGTGTCCTCACTGCAGGACCCAATAGCTCTCTGTGCCTTCTACATGGCACAATAGCCCTAGGGTCTCATTGTGGGCCATCTACTCCATGACTACTTTCTGAGTTGCTCTGAGTGTTTACTTATATATAAGTTCAAGCACATTTAAAAAAAAAAAAAACATACTTTCCAAGAGACAGTTTCCCTAAAAATGTCCCACGGGCTTCCCACTGCAGAAGTCACCCTGGCAGTAAAGAGAAACAGACTGAACAGCCTCCGTGTAGGTACAGTTTCAGTTTTACAAGCAAAGGTCAGAAGCAATCTTCACTAACTTGCCATGTGTGTCTCACAAGGGCATGTGTTTTTATTTGATATCATATTATCTTTCCAGGGCTTCCCCAGTGGCTCAAACGGTAAAAAAAAATTTGCCTGCAATGCAGGAGATCCAGGTTCAGTCCCTGGGTGGGGAGGATCTCCTGGAGAAGGGAACAGTTAAACACTCCGGTATTCTTGCCTGGAGAATTTCATGGACAGAGGAGCCTGGTGGGCTACAGTCCATGGGGTCGTGAAGAATCAGACATGACTGAGGGACTAACACTTTCACATCTCTGCAGTAGGGGCTCAGCTGTCACTTCTCCAGTGGGACTAAGACTTGAAAGACCTGGTCTGGCATAGAAAACAAACTTACAGTAACCAAGGGGGATGGCCGGCGGCGGGGAAGGAGAGATAAATGAGGAGTTTAGATTTAATATATACAGACTACTATATAAAAATAGATAAACAATAAGGACCTACTGTTTAGCACAGGGAACTATATTCAACATCTTGTAATGACCTATAATGGGAAAGAATCTGAAATAGAATATATGCATTCAATATCTTGTGAAAATCCATAATGGAAAAGAATCTGAAAAGAATGGATATATGCATAGTATAACTGAATCACTTTCCTGTACCCCTGAAACTAACACAACACTATAAATTAATTATGTTTCAATATTCTTAAGGTTATAGAAAATAAATTTTTCTTTAAAAAAAAAAAAAAAGACATGGTCTGGGAACTTGGACCTAGTTGTGATAATGAAGACTCTAGATCCTCCTTCTGTTTAGAAACAGAAGTCAGCAGATTGTACAACCTGAAGGACCCAATCAGGTCCACTCTCTGTTTTTGTAAATAAAGTTTTATTGGAACATGGCAATAGTTCTTCATTTACGTATTGTCTGTGGCTGCTTTCAGGCTGCAATAGCAGAGCTGAGACAGATGTACTAGATGTAACAGAAACTGGAGGGCCTATAAGGTAAAAAACATTTGTTCTCCGTCCCTTTTATCACTTTACAGAAAAAGTTTGCTGAGCCCTGGTCCAGTCAGAAGAGATAAACCATCTCCCAAATCCTGCTTGCTATTTACTTCCAAATGATGCTCATGAGGTGGGGAAAGTCCAAATCCAAGAAGATCTTGCCAAACCGAAACCATTATTGTAGCCAATTATAGCTGTTTCTTTTTAAAACCAATGTGTTTTTAATGGGCGTTTGGAGGGAAAATATCTTCAGGTGCTTTTCTCTTTTGCCTTTTTTTGTTCTGATTTCCCCTCTGTTGAGCCAGATGTATCATATTGTCTAAAGGATGACTGAGGTTGTTACAAACAGAATTGCAAGGAAAGAGGAATAATTGATATTTTGCTTCTTACATTCAAAATAAGGTTTTCCACTGAGACTATATTTTTGATAGCCAGGTTTTGTTGAGAATAAGGATTTTTTAAAAATATTATTTATTTGGCTGTATTGGGTCTTTCTAGGTGAGGCTAGTTTGGCCACCTCATACAAAGAGTTGACTCATTAGAAAAGACTCTGATGCTGGGAGGGATTGGGGGCAGGAGGAGAAGGGGACGACAGAGGATGAGATGGCTGGATGGCATCACGGACTCGATGGACGTGAGTCTGAGTGAACTCTGGGAGTTGGTGATCAACAGGGAGGCCTGGCGTGCTACGACTCATGGCGTCGCAAAGAGTCGGACACGACTGAGCGACTGAACTGAACTGAACTGTGGCATGCGGGCTCAGTGGTTGCCCCATGGCATATGGAATTTAGTTCCCTGACCAGGGATGGAACCCATGTCCCCTCCATTAGAAAGGGGGTTCTTAACCACTGGACCTCCAGGGAAGTCCCAAGAATGAGGATCTTCTAAATGTCTTTATTTCCTTTTTGAATTATTATCAAGGCATTCCACATAAGGCAAGTCCCAATCAAACAGAAAGAGAAAGAAGAGAAAGCCCACCTTTTCTGACCCAAGGTTATGTGGGTTATGGGAAGAAGGGAAGCAGAGAAAGAGAAGGCAAGTGAGTCCTAATTTCCCCTCTCTGAGCTGAAATCATGGGTGGGAACACGACTCTAAATCCAGATCTCCTGGGTTCAAATCTTGGTTTGACCTTGGGCAGCATAACCTCTTTGTGCTTCTGTTTCCTTGTATGTGAAACAGGGGTGGTGGTATCACCTGCCCTGCAGAACTGTAATGAGAACCGAGGCTCTGCGTGAGTGCTAAAGTGCTTAGGATAGTGTTGGTCTCTTAGTGGCATTGCAGTAGAGATGTGGGGAGTGGATGTTGCTGTAGATTTTGGAAGGAAGGCTCAGCAGACGGTGGACTCTGTCTCTCACTCTCATTTTGGGGTCTGGAAGGAAGTCACCCTAAAGGCTGCCCCCGCACCAACCTGGAGCAGTTCTGTCAAAGCAAATTCTTCACCAGAAGTGGCGCTGGGCCTGGCCTTCACCAGAAACTCAGGACCAAGAGCCAGGTGTCTGGTCAGAGGGTTTCCAGAGGGAACCATCCTGGAGGGTGGGAAGAAGGGCGAGGAGACCACTGATCTGAGAGCACCCGGAGAGGAGCTCATGGGAGTCATAGCAAGTCTTAGGTGGTCCAGTCACCACCAGAGTCCAGATGGGGAGAGTCAGCAAGGGAGCCCCTGGGGTCCTTAAGAGCAAAGAGAGAAGGACCAGGAGGTACTCTGGTCACAGACACCAGCCACCAAGGCTGTTCAGCAGGAGCCAGGAGCAGACCCAGTCGGGCTCTGCCTAGCAGCTCCAGAGTAGAAACTAGCAGAGATGGACAGGCCATCACCCCTCTGCCAACAAGCATACAGAAACCACACCCCTCTCCTGTGGGGGACGGGAGTGGAAACTGGAAAGACTGTCCATTCTCTTTTATAAAATATTATTTATTTACGTGGTTGTGCCACGTCTCAGTTGTGGCATGCAGACTCAGTTGCAGCAGGTGGGATCTAGGTCCCTGACCAGGGATCAAACCCGAGCCCTTTGCATTGCGAACGCGGAGTCTTAGCTAGTGGACCACGAAGGAAGTCCCAAGACTGTGTATTCTATTTCAGCTGGACTGTTTGCTATTTAAATTAAATGCAAGTGTGTCTGTTAGATTAGGTGGAAATACAGCCCTCATCCCATGGTCCACCCTTCCTCTCAGCACCTGTGCAGCAGGAAGGGGCCTTATAAACACATTATATCACTTCATACAAGCAGAGAAATTGCCCTTTTACTGCTGTGTTTGAGGGTAGTGGGAGTACACTTGTGACTCTGCCCTTCTCCCCCCACCATTAAACTGGGTTATACATTTCACGCAGCCTCTCACGCCCACACAGGCACAAGCTGGTGTCTAAAACCAGCTTTGGGAACAAACCAGAGGCGTTTCTGGCTCTAAGGTAAACAAGAGGAAGAAAATCTTTCCAAAAAAAGACTCATTCCTGGTAGCTTTATTTTAAAAACAGGGGAAATGCAACTCCTTGCATAAACAGAATTTAAAAGTACAACTTCTTCCTCCTCTCTTTCTAGCTAATCAAGGGAGAAAATGACAACCAAACTGTCAATACAAATGTATTGTTCACACACTTAGTAGAGTAAGGCTTATGCTTCGGGACTATTAGGTAAACGACAATTTTTTTAACTTGTAGGGGCAGAGGAAACTAAGGAAAGAGGAAATCCCTGAGCCTTAATCTTGGAAATAAGCTGGAGGCTCCCCGGCCTTGGTGACTGGGGACCATATTTGGCTCCACCAGCAGGAAGCCAGATGGTGTCTTCAGGCTGTTTCTCAATTTCCGGGATAAACCCACAGGATTTCTCTGCCAGGAGTAACACTCTTGCTAAAAGCAGGATGGGTGACCTCAGATAGCTCCTCTGGGGTATTGGAGCCACTGCGGTCAACGGTGCTGTCGCCACCGACTCAAAAGGCCACCTGTCAGCGTGCCACATGCCACTGCCAGGAGCATACACACACACACACACACACACACACACAGGTGTATGGACACGTATACTCCCCAGGGGCCGAGGCCAGCACAGCATCCCACATCAGACAGGCGGACAGCATGTCTGTCCCGCCACTGGGAAGTCTCTCCCACCCAGAGGAAACGGCAGAGACCAGACGGCAGGGCCTGGAGCCCACGCAGTCTGACCAGCGCCCGGCGGGTGAGAGCAGCAGGATGGAACCAGAAAGAGGGATCATCGACCCTCAGGTAAGTCCTCCTGGGACAGAGGGGAGAGGCGCCGGGGGCAGAGGGGGATGCTGGGGAGCAAGGGTGAACATTCTGGTACTGGATACTCTCCCCTTGCGCCGGTTTATCCCTTTTCTCCCCATCTCCCTGCCAGACTCTCCGCTGGTTCTGAAATGTGTGAGAAAGGGACTGTTTGAGTCCCTCTTGGGCTCCGCTTCCTCGTGTCAGTCAAAGTTAATTATGCTGCTTTTACCAGAAGACGATTGCACATCCCTCCCGGCGCTTTTCCCCAAACCCCACAGCTTCTGTGAGGGCTGCGGGCAGTTCCACTCCGGAGAAGAGGCAAGAGAGGAGTTTGGGTTTAGGGAGGGGGCAGCTGGCCAGCTCTGCGTAGCACAGGTTGGAAGAAGCTGGAGCTGTTCCCCCATCTCCAGATAAAGCTCTCAGGTGCGGGACAGAGCATCTCCTTCCAACAGTGTAAGATCAGGAGAAGGTGGATACCTGAGTCCCTTCCCAGGGGGGTGGGCATGGGGGGGCGTCAGCAAGTCCAGTCCAGCACCACGCAAGGAGGCAGAGGGGATCCCGATGAGGAGGGTCAGGTCACTAGGACTTGTACTTTCTAACTCTGTCTACTGAACAGAGTTGGACCATAGAGGTTGGATGAGGACTTTTCAGAGTCCAACAACTGAAGGATGGAGGAGTCTGGAGATCAGGAATTTGTGATCATGGGATCCGTTCTTTGAGCAAAATCTTAAGCAGCACCCCAGTACGTGCTTCACATTGAAGCAGAGCTGTAGTGTGTGTCGGGCTGGGTTGGGGGGCCTCTGCCTTGGTTCCTCCACTCCTGGGACAAAACCGGGGAGGTCCTAGAATTGCCTGGAAAACTGTGTCCAAACCGCTGATGCAGTTCAGCATCTCATCTCTGTGTCTTCTTCCTTGTCATCCATCCAGATGGGGTTCCATCTCGGGGGGGCTGCTCCCTCCGCCAGTAAGGCTCTTGTCCCCGACTGGTTCCCTAACACATTCAGGTCTCAGCTCAAATGTCACTGTGTTGGGGAGACCTTCCCTCCTCCCTCTCAGGACAAACCTCCCCTGATTTGTCCTTGCGTGTGCGTGTTTAGTTGCTCAGTTGTATCTGACTCTTTGTGACCCCGTGGACTACAGCCTGGAAGGCTCCTCTGTCCATAGGATTCTCCAGGCAGAATACTGGAGTGGTTGCCATTCCCTTCTCCAGGGGATCTTCTAGACGCAGGGATTGAACCGGGGTCTCCTTGCATTGCAGGCAGATTCTTTACCATCTAAGCCACCAGGGAAGCAGTTACACTGCCTGTTTATTGCTTATTCAACCTAATCACTCTCATTCGGACGTGAAGTCCAGGCCAGCAGGACCTCCTGTTTATTCTCTGCTGGATCCCTAGTGCCCAGGGCTGTACTGGGTACACAGCCTGTGCTCAGAAAATACCTGTTAAATAGTCTACAGCCATACAACTCTGAACACGCCGGATCTCATCTGATCTCAGCTAAGCAGGGTCGGGTCTGGTTAGTACTTGGATAGGAGAAAATACCTGTTAAATGAACCATGAGTTAGAGGGGATCAACTCTAAGGTCATAAAAGACTCAGGGCTCCAACCCAGGTCTCTGACCCAGGGGTGTACCCTCTTTGTACTTCATCTGGTTCTTGCCTCCACTGGATCCTAAATAGCTGAGGAAGCAGTATTGCTCATTTTAAGTCTCTGAAGAACAAATTTCTTATGTGCGACTGGGCTAAGCTATCCTAAATTACAGGCTAAGGACTCCGCATTTGGGAGAGAGGTTCAGAAAGAAAGAGGCAGATAGGGCTACGGGGGAGGCAGGGTCAGCTAGACCCTGACAAATGTCTTCACCTCTTGCAGGTGGTTGACACCAGGGTGCCCTTCTCTCCCTCTCTTAATACACTCTTTTATTCTGGAATCTTAGTCACAACTTCCCTTTGGTCATCTTTGTTTATTTGGTTGGTCAGAAGGCTATCCATTAGTTTCCACAAATTCCTGACCAGCTTCTGGGTCACATTAAGTCTTGGATCTTTTAGGAAAGTGCAGTCATCTGAGGTGGCAGGCAGTGGTTAAGGACAGGTGGGGCCTCTGCCAACTGGTGGCAAGATTCCACTCTTTCCTCCCGTACGGATACTGCATGGGATCTAGAGGAGCAATGTGTATAAAGACCACGGCATGCCATGTACTGAGTAAACAGTTCTTTCTCTGTCTGAGGATGGTTTTCCAGGGGTAGTTAAGCTCTGTTGACTGTAGATCAGCACCTTATCCATTCATCCAACTTGTGTCTTCTGATCAATGGACATATACGTGCACTCCAAGCTTTCAAGGTATGGAAAATTCCTCTTATTTCATGAGGTCAGTATAGCGGGTTCAATTTCTCCATGAGCTAAATGTTGCTCCAAGACTAATTCTTAAATGTGTAGATGTGTTATTTATTCCAAGAAGGACAGATAGAATGTGAATGACTTACTGTTCTCCAGCCTGATCACGCCAGTCCAAATTATGACGACAGAGTATTTAAACCAGGGTGACTTTTTTTTTTTACCATTTTATTTACTTTTCATTTTTAAAATATTTATTTACATATTTATTTGGCTGCATCGGATCTTAGTTGTGGCACTTGGGATCTTTCACTGCAGCACGTGGACTTTAGTAGTTGTGGTGTGTGGTATTAGTTGCCCCGTGGCATATGGGATCTTAGTTCCCCAACCAGGTATTGAACCTGCGTTCAAGGTGGATTCTTAACCATTGGACTACCAGGGAAGTTCCAGGGAAGCTTTTTTCTTCATATTTATTTATTATTTTTTTCTTAACATTTATTTTTGGCTGTGCTGGATGTGGGCTGCACGTTGCTGCACATGGGCTTTCTTGAGTTGCGGTGAGCAGGGGCTCTACTCTCTAGCTGCGGTGCTTGGGCTTCTCATTGTGGTGGCTTCTCTTGTTGTGGAGCACGGGCTACAGCGTGCAGGCTCAGTAGTTGTGGCGCGTGGGCTGAGCTGCTCTGAGGCTTCCTGGACCAGGGATCAAATCGGTATCCCTTGCATCGGAAGGTGGATTCTTAACCACTGCACCACAAGGGAAGCCCCAGGGCAACATCCTTGACCATATAAATGTTGCTCTCCCCTTTATAATCCTGACTTTAGAGGCTTCACTTATGTTAAGCACCTAGATTATGTTAAGCACCCTTATTGACCAATATCCCATCACCAAAACAAACCAAACCAAAAGAAGGAAAATATTTATTGAGCCTCAACACTCAAATAAAGCACCAAAGAAACCATGATATCTGACTTCGGAAAGCTTATGATTAAGTAAAGGAAATACACACAGTCAACTATAATATAAAGAAACTGTTTAGTTAAAACAGTTGTTTCCCAAAGATGTGGTCCAATTACCACCAGCTGGTAGTAAAAGTATTAGCAATGGCTGACAATTTTCTTTTGTCACGGTTTTCGTTACAGTTTTAGTGTGTGTTACAGACTATCAACTAATCCATCAAACCTGTGATTTCAAAATTTTTACTACTTAAGATGAGGCTAAAGCAAGTGGCATGATAACCTTTAAGGCAGACCTTGCGACTGATGTAGGCACACCCTGAATGCTTCAGTCATCCTCTTAACTGTTGAGAAGTGTGATGGCTCAGGTGATATGAATCAGGGGGTGTGTGACTGTGTGTTGCTGGTTTCTTTTCGCTAAAACTCAAAATCTTGAATAAAGTACAGCTGAAGTTTGGGAAATGCTGATTTAAAAATCATGAATTTAAGCATCTGCAATTAGCAATGCAGGTGCTTTCTGAGGCCAGGATGGTGAGCCTGAGATGGCTGCAGCGGGCCAGCTGTGAGGGAAAGGGTGACCGGGTCCTCAAGGCAGACTGCCACTACCCAGGCATCATAGGAACTGCCCCCTCCCAGGCTCTGGACTTGACTCGTTTTCCATCTTCCCCGGCTCCCAGAGTCTGGATGCATGTATGGCTGAAGACCAGCCCTTTCTTCCCTTTTTACCAGTGATACGTCCCCACCCAGAGTGTGGAGACCAAGATGTTCTCCCTTCTCCTTCCCAAACTGAGCTCTTCTCCAGCTTGCACATTCCCCTAAATGGATTCAGTCCTCAGCCCCCTTTTTTCCACCTGTGCTAGAGGTGGAAGGAGACAGGAGGATGATAGGAGACAGCCTCCTAACGTGAAAGTTGCTCAGTCGTGTCCAACTCTTTGTGACCCCATGGACTATACAGTCCATAGAGTTCTCCAGGCCAGAATACTGGAGCGGGTAGCCTTTCCCTTCTCCAGGGGATCTTCCCAACCCAGGGATCGCACCCAGGTCACCTGCATCGTAGGCAGATTTTTTTACCAGCTGAGCCACAAAGGAAGCCCAAAATAAAATTTGACACTTCTGTTAATAGATATCATGGACGTTGAGGTTTGACAGAAAACAATAAAATTCTGTAAAGCAATTATCCTTCAATTAAAAAATAAATAAATTTTAAAAAAGATATCATGGAATTTTTTTTCAGTGTTTGGGAAGAATATTTTAACAAATACCAGCCTGAATGTGAGAGGGGTTTGGAGGGGAATGGATACGTGTACATGTAAGGCTAAGGCCCTTTTCTGTCCACCTGAAACTATCACAACATTGTTAATCAGCTATTCTCCAGTATGGGACTTCTCAGGTGGCACTTGAGTGATAAAGAACCCGCCTGCCAATGCAAGAGATGCAGGAGACGTGGGTTCAGTCCCTGGGTGGGGAAGATCCCCTGGAGGAGGGTATGGCCACCTACGCCAGCATTCTGGCCAGGAGAATCCCATGGACGGAGGAGTCTGGTGGGCTACAGTCCAAAGAGTCGCAAAGAGTCGGACACAAATAAAGTGACTTAACACGCATGCACTCCAATATAAAATAAAAAATTTAAAGGAAGAATAGCAAAATGGTAACTATATTTTAAGTCAAAAAATTAATTTATAGAGAATGTTTATATATAACTACATAAACATTTATCCCAATTGCCTTTAAAAAAATCATATAGGATAAATATGTACAGGAAAACTATTCACAAGAAATATACCAAAATGTTAATACTGGCTACTTCTGGCTTATAAATACTTATTTTATTCTCTTGCTTTTATTTTTACTTTTTATTTCCTTTACACATTTTCTTCTAACCCATATATTATATTTAGAGTAGGAAAAAAACCCTACAAGTTAAAAAAGAAAAATAAGAGAAGTAGCTGTGCCTACATGCAAATGAGATTTGTGAACATGAGCCACAGCAGATACATACATACATGTATATTTATTTCCCATCTCTGACTACCATGGAAATAAACAGCTGACTAACCTGTGTTAGTTGGTTTCTCCTTTGAAATGGTTGTTCCACTTTTTAAAATTTTTACGTAGTATTAATATCTCTACTCTAGCTTTTAATATATGAGAATGTTCTGAGAACAGACTTCAGAAATGTGAGGTCCAGGGACAGGCCTGCAGGCAGGTCCTTCAGAGGGACACTGTCAGACATAAACGGGGGGTGGGTATGGCTGCATCCCTGATGGAGTTACATCTCACGCCTGACGACCCCAGCAACACGTCCTGCTGTCATCCACAGAAGAAAGCAAAAATCACTGTATTACATAGAGAGATACAGAGGTGATAGCTAGACAGACAGATGACAGAAAGATCTGGGATGCCTTCTTGGAGCGGGCAGTCACTGGGTGGACTCGGAAGCATGAACAGGACTGAGCAGCAGAGAACATTCTAGCTCTGAGGATGGTGTGAACAAAGGCAGGACATCACGGGGCATCTTTGAGGAAGGACAAGTAGCCCAGTTTGTCTAGACTACATAGTGAATGGAGAAAAGACAGTGAGAAATAAGATTATAAAGGCGGGCTGGAACCAGACCATAATGGACCTTCAAGGCCATGTCACCCTCCTCTGGGGTAAAATGACCAGTGCCTCTGGTGACGGATGATGTTCTGAGCTCTGCAGAAGCACCTGGGCTTTCAGATAGAAGCCCTGGAGAGGGGTCGGCCAGGATGAAGAACGTGGCCATGCCTCCTAAGACCTAACTTCCTCCCAGAGCCAAGTTTGAAATGGCTACCTGCATTGAAATAGGGCAGACCTAGCAGACCCAACAGAATGAAGGCCTTGTTTATAGAGGAAAAAACTGAGGTCCAGAGACACATGATATTCAGCTGGACCTTAGAATCCTCACACACACCATCTGTCCACGTCAGCCACCACACTGAGCCAAGTATCCGATGGACAGCAGACAACGCTTCAGTAAATACGGTGTCTGCTGACTAACCACATACTCAATTTGCAGGCACAGTGAAAGGGTCCTTCAAATACACCAACCAAATAATCCTCCCACCCACCTCCCACCCACCCATCAACCATGACTCTGCCTTTAACAGGGAACAATCTGAAGCTCAGGGAGGCCAAAGGCATCAAGGCAGGAGGGTGGCAGGGCCAGAGCTCAAACCCAGGTTTTCTTTCTGCCCTGCTCTGGCTCGGTGGTTTTCAGATGTGGTCCTGGGGCAGCCGCCTCTGGTCACTTGGAAGCTTGTTAGAAATGCAAATTCTCAGTCCCCCCTCCAGACCGGCTGGTCAAAGCTATGGTTTTTCCAGTGGTCATGTATGGATGTGAGAGCTGGACCATAAAGGAGGCTGAGCTCCTTCAAACTGTGGTGCTGGAGAAGACTCTTGAGAGTCTCTTGGACTGCAAGGAGATCAAATCAGTCAATCCTAAAGGAAATCAACCCTGAATATACATTGGAAGGACTGATGCTGAAGCTGAAGCTCCAAAACTTTGGCCACCTGATGCGAAGAATTGACTCTGGAAAAGATCCTGATGCTGGGAAAGAGTGAAGGCAGGAGAAGAGGGCAACAGAGGACAAGATGGTTGGATGGCATCACCAACTTAACGGACATGAGTTTGAGCAAACTCCAGGAGATAGTGGAGGACAGAGGAGCCTGACCTGCTGCAGTCCAGAGGGTCACAAAGAGTAGGGACAAGACTAAGCAACTGAACATCTCCATATTTACAAGATCAGAAGCCCTGGACATGAGGCCCAGCAATCTGTATCCTAGTACATTCCCTGCTGATTCTGATGGATATTAAGTTTCAGAGCCACTGCTTTCAGACATGATTGATGCTGGGGCACAGAGGGGTGGGGGTCGTGTGGGGAGATGGCATAGAGGCTCCAAGGCTGGCCTCCTTTCCCCGAGGTACTCCTAGATCCATGAGCCCAGGGGAAGCACGCACACCTGACCTGCAGGAAGCAGCCCGCCCATGGGGGCAAGGCCAGAGCCCAGGCTGGAGCGGATGCCAGGGAGGGGCGCTGTCAGTCGCCTTCTGAACCTTCTGAGAGCACAAAGGCCTCAGCCCCTGAGTCCAACCTTCTTGTTTTGAGGTGGACACCACAGCACTGTCACCGCTGCTGCCTGCCTGCCACACACCTGGGGGATTTACACCCACTCTGATGAGAGATGCATCGGGGTACTGCAGCCCGGGAGAGAGGTGTCAGGCAGGCCCACCCCCCTGGGGAGATTAAGCATGATGAGTACACTGTGAAGACAGATGTCTCTCTTCTGTCACCCAGCCCTGCCTCTCACACCAGGAGGGCAACTCTGGGCAAGAGTGGGGACTTCCCCCTGGGCACTCCGCACAGCCCTGAGCGGGGGGCGCATGCTTTCTCTTGGGGTGGGGGAAAAATAGCCCAGGGTCTTGGGAAACAGGAGGAGGAAGGGCAGCCAGATGAGGTCATGCAACGTGGAGTGTCTCTGCAGAAGGGCTGCAGTGTCCCGGACAGCCAGCCTCAGAGCTGGGAGCTTGCCAGGCCCCACGCCAGGAAAATGGAAAACCCGTGGGCCTGGCCGAGGTGAACTCCCTGTTTCCACAGCCCCCATCCAGGAACCGGGGGAGTTCCCCGCCCCAGGTGCGGGGTCAGGCTTCGGTCTTTGTTCTGTGTGCTTGCCTGGGCACCAAGTCCAGGGACCCGAAGACTGCCCGGACACAGGTTCTCAGTCCTCCTCTGCACTTAACTAGCTAGTCTCATTCACACAACTGGGAACTTTCTCCTTCAGCTGCAGTTTCCTAGAAATGTGGCCGCCCTGTGTTATGATTCAGACAGGGCTCAGTCCCTAGGGGTGCCAGGGCAGGGCGGGGCTGGCAGCGCTGGACCTTCAGGCCACGCCCTGTCTCTGCCTCTCTAGTTTTCACAGAAATCCACACAATTGAATGCTCATCCACACCCCTTGCTGTGAACGGTTTTCAACAGGGTGAGGGCTGGGAGTGGGGAACAGAGATCTTGCTAAACCCATGATCGCTCTGTTGCCACAACAGTCTCTGTGAACCGGAATCTGGCAGCAACTCCAGGCAATCACTGGCCAGCCAGCCAGTGCCCTCCCAGTCCCATGGGTCTCCAGGAGCTATGGGGCTCAAGGAGCAGAAGCTTTGGACTCTGTGAAAGCTGAGCTTTCTCCTCTCCAGAATCTGGCAGTTAGTGGGGGCAGCTTGAAGAGGAGGTGGGGGTTGGGGGGTGGGAAGGAGAGCAGAGGGTGGACAAGCTTCAGTTCAATAGTGTCCACTGGTGTCCCCAGACTCCAGGAGTCCAGGATTGCCCATGCTGTCCCCACAGGCATTTCACAGTAATAGCAGCCTGCAGGAGACCAACCTTGTGAGGGACAGAGGGAAAGAGAGGCCGAGGGATGGAGAGACAGGGCAGAGGGGAGCCCTGTTGCTGCCTTTTCCATCCTCCACAGGAGGGACCTGCAGTATTTTTCCTCCTCCTGTAAAGAGTCAGCACCCTCCCCCGCCACCCCAATGTGACCTACTTATCTACTCCCTTTACAGGGAGGGACCCTGGACAGCATCCCAGTCCAGGGCAGGGCTGTCTGAGCCTCAAAAAGACGAGTTCTCTAATAAGGGAAACCCAGACGCTGTAAGGGGGCCTCCCTGGTGGCTCAAATGGTAACGAATCTGCCTGCAATGTGGGAGACGTCGGTTCGATCCCTGGGTCGGGAAGATCCCCTGGAGAAGGGAATGCCAATCCACTCCAGTATTCTTGTCTGGGAAATACCGTGGACAGAGGAGCCTGGAGGGCTACAGTGCACAGGGTCACAAAAGAGTTGGACACGACTGAGCAATGAATACTAGACCTGTAAGGTGGTAGGGAGGTCAGGCAAGGCTGGTAAGAAGGAGGATGGAGGCTGGTGGCTCCCAAGGACAGTGCTCATCTGGGCTGCTGGCCATCAGGCCCAAGTCATAGCGACCTGAGTCAGGACAACAGCGACCCAGCAAGGAATTTGAGGCTCAAAGAAGCTAAATCATTTATGCAAAGTTACACAGCCAGGAGCAGAGCTGAGGTTCACATTCCTGACTATCCGCTCCAGACATGTGCTCTCAAATCCCACCCCAACCCCCACCAGAATATCACTGGCCTTAATGAGAAAGGGTTTGGCAAAACCCATGTCCCCAAATCTTAAGTAAATTTAGAATGCTGAGTCAGACTGGGGCTGGAGGAATCAAAGACTAATTGGCTTGTATAATGCTGTGGCTTTATCCTCTTGCCTTCTGGAGGCTGTAAGTGGCTATCTGCTCTCAAGCCACCGGTCCTCCAGCCTGGCCCCCCTCCAGCCCTTTCTTCTCACTGCAGCCACAGAGAACTGTCCTGCTTCTAGCCGTGGTTCCCAGCTGCCCTCAGGATCTCATCCAGACCCAGTGAGGCCAGGGCCCGACCTATCCTCAGTAGGTCCTAGGCCAGGGGGAGGCAGCCCTATCCTGTTTTTTTTTTTTATCAAATGTACCAAAATATACCCATACCACTCACTAAATACAAATGCTTTCATGTAAAAAAAATTTTGAAAGGCTTTTTAATCATTTGAACCTTGAAAAATTAATTTAAATACTTGGTTTTCAGACACAGGTGCTAAGACATTTTTTTCAGGCCTCAAATATTTGGGGTATTTGGAAAGTGCATAAGTACTACGTGTACATGTTGGTCACCTCTGACTGCAACTCGAAGGACTGTAACCTGCCAGGCTCCTCCGTCCATGGGCTTCTCCAGGCAAGAATACTGGAGTGGGTTGCCATTCCCTTCTCGAGGGGATCTTCCTGACCCAGAGATAGAACCCTCATCTCCTTTGGCTCCTACATCAGCAGGCTAGTATTGTGCACGTGGTGCCTAAGGGGTGAAGGAGCCATCTGTGCAGCGCTGGGGCCACCCCCACCCCCCACCCCCACACACCAGGCCTTTGTAAAGACTGTTTCCTCTGCTTTTGCTTTTTCCTTCTATAATTGTAAATGCTCACACCATTGTCCCCTCCCACACTGTTCTGTAGTTTATTTATTTTGACCCAAGTTCACAGATACTTAACCTCTCAGTTTCCTTGTGTGTAAAACAGGAATTATAGTGACAACCACTTTGTGGGGCTTTTAAGAGGACAAGTTCATACATAAAATGAGATTCATGAACCATCACCTGGAAGCATGTTAGAAATCTCAGGCCCCACCCCGACGGACTGAATCAGAACAAGATCCCCCTGAGATTCAAATGCCGTTTCAGTATGTGGAGCCCTGTGCTAAAGCACTGACCACAAAGCCTGTTACATGATAAAAACTCAGTGACAACTGTGTTGATCACTATCATCATGACTACTAAAGGTCAAGCTTTTTCGGTTGTCTCCAGTTTCCCTCTTTGACTTACTTTTCAAACTCTAGTTCAGTGGTTCTCAAATGGAGTTCCTGGGGAACAGTGGCCTCCCTGGCGCATCCCAGCTGAATGCTGAGGCTGTCATCAAGAGGTGCTTCCTGCTCTCAGGCAGCTTGCTTCCATCTGCAGGAGACACAAGCATAGAGGCAGCTGCAGCAGGGCAGCTGCCGGGGTGAAAAGGGCTGCCAAGGTGCTCGAGGAGGCAGCTGATCCAGGCGTGGGCTGGTGGGGGTTGGGGGAAGAGTCAAGGAAAGTTCTATTTAATATAAGAGCTGAAAGATGAGCTAGTAACTCAGGATTCTCCCCAAAAGTGGCAATGTGGTCCACACTTAAACAGTGAACTGACTGCTCCCACAGTGTGAGAGGGGCTTTAAAGACTCTTAACTTTGTTCCAAGGAGCAAAGCCCTAGTGTGTGTGTGTGTGTGTGTGTGTACGTGCACACGCACGTGCGCTCAGTCATGTCCAACTCTTTTCCAATCCCATGGACTATAGTGCATCAGATTCCTCTGTCCATTAGATTTTCCAAGCAAGAATACTGGAGTGGGTTGTCATTTCCTTCTCCAGGGGATCTTCCCAACCCAGAGACCAAAGATGCATCTCCCGCTTGGCAGGTGGATTCTTTATCACTGCTCCACCTCAGAAGCGGGTGAGACATATTATGTGGATCTAGACCCACTGGCTTTGCAGTTTCCTCCCTCATGCAAACAAGGGAGCCCTGAGGGTTTGAGTCTGAACCCTCTATGTAGTGTGCCAGTATGGAGCCCAGTTACTTAGAATTAATTCTGGCTTCTTTGCAAACCAACCTTCAATAGTAGCAGAACTGTTGTTCTGGGCACCTGGGGTTCCTCAACTGCAGGACAAAAACAATGATCCACCCCTACAGGATACCTGTAGGGATAAAGTGGGAGGTCCCTTCCCAAGCCACACAGCAAGACAGAGGCAAGTCTGTCTTGAGTAGCAGAGTTCGGCTCTTAAGTAGCAGCATCTGGGCCCGCGCGGGCTGGACTTCAGGGGTACAAGCATTTCTTCCGACGTGTACTTGCAAAGACCACCCCAGTCCAGGCTGCGGGGCTGAGAGGCTGCAACAGCCAGTCAGCGAGCAAGATGAGGGGCGGTCAGCTGGGGCCAGCGAGGGTCTCGGGTAGCTGGCTGGTTCTGGAGAGGAGAATGGGCGCTGCTTCCCGTGCCTGACAGTCCCTAACGGATACTCTGAGGGCTCCAGAGCAGACTCGGCCCAGTGCGGACTCTGGCAGAGGCCCCGTGGAAAGAGGAATATTCCTTACACAGACCGGACCGCTTGCTTTACAAGCAATGCTCTACAGAGGGCCTTTCCCGCCCCACGCGCCACCAGAGGCCAGCGCGCAGGGCCAGATTGGCTGAGAGGAGTAGAGCCGCCGCCGATTGGCTGAGAGGAGGCCGGGCCGCCGCCGATTGGCTGAGAGGAGTCCGGGGGACCACTCTACGGGCCCAGCAGCACGACCGCGAGGTCAGCTGACTCGGTAGGGCTTCGGGAGGAAGCCGCGGTGCGGCGCTGGGCGGGCGGTGGGTTTGGCCTTGAGCTTTTGTTACGTGGCTTTATCGCTTCCTTCCCCCGCTGAAGGCCTAGGCCAATCCTCACCCTTTTCTGGAGCAAAACACCCCCTCCCCACTCGGCGGCTCCAGCCCGATGGTAGAGGGCCTCTTCCCTGGGGGCTGGCGGACGCGCTGACCGTGGAACCGCCGGGGCTATTTCGGTTCCTTCTCCGCCCCGCGGCCTTGGCTTCCTGCTGAGTTTCCCTACGCTTCCCTTAGCTCACCAGTGACCACAGACGCCGCTTTCAGAGAACTTGCTTTATGTCAAACAGACCATTTGCGTCTTGTTTGCGTCTTTTTTTTTTTTTTTTGGCCTGATTTTTTAGGGCAACGGTGCGGATATCCTTACCCATCCCCCCTCCCCCCATTACAGGTGAGAAAACATGCAGTTCAGAGAACTTACTTTGCTGAATGTCACAGCTCGGAAGTGGTTCAGCTGGGGTTCACCTCCTTGGCTGGCTGGCTGGCTGGCTGGCTGGCTGCAGCACTGTGCACTTTCCCCTGCACTGCACTCCCTCTCGGTAAGGCCAAGCCAGGACACTGCTGAAGAATGGTTGTGGTCTGCCCGATTCTACCCTCAAGTCACACTGTCTTCAGAGACATTTGCGGGGGTGGGGTGGGGTGGGCAGGCTAGGAAATAACCTAGCTCTAGGGAATTGTTGGAAACGATTTCCCCTGGAGCCTGTTTTCTTCAGCGCAGGGATCTAATCAAAACGAGTGATCTGGAATTCTTTCCTGGCTTCTGTGAGGAGCATCCTGGCTTAAGGCACGTTCCTCATGCCCCTTCCTGCCCCCTGACCCAGCAGAGAAAGGTAAGGCCCCTCATGTGTCCAAGGCCTCTCCCACTGAAGCTCATCTGCAAATCAGGCATAAAGGTCGGGAACGAGAAAGCGAGGCTTGGGCACAATCGCCCTCCAGTGCTCAGAGTGCCTGAGAAAGACAGCCAGGTCCTAGGTCCTCTACTTGTCCCCTTGTAGTAGACACATCTCACATTCCCCTGGAGAAACCTCTTCCCAGTGGGAGGGCAGAATAGTGTGAGAAAGTAGCAGCTTTAAAAGTCAGATACACTGTACACCTGGAAGACAGGGTTTTTGTGTTTTGATGGGACATCTGTAAGGCCATGGCTGGTCTTTACTATTTAAAAATAGTAAAAGCAAATCGCCAAGTAATTCCACCTTGAAAACATAACTACGGAAGAGAGAAGCTAGACAAAGTGGATGCAAACAACTTATGCAGATCCCTTCTTAACTCTTGTCCAAGCTCCAGCCCTCCATCCAGCAGGGATGGGTGGCGGCATCTGCAACTTCAGAGCTACAGAGAGGGTGGGGCGGGGGGTGATTCTCCTACATGGAAGTAAAATGATATGAACAGGGTGTTCAGCAGCTAAAAATACCGTTAAAAGGCAAGGAGGAACAAAAAAGTTATCAGGCACCTGAGATGAACTGATGGCTGTAGTTGAAGGCCCTGGAGCCAGAGAGGGGTAGGTCTGAGCCCATAGCGCTGGGGCTCCAGGAGTACTATATTTAAATTAAAAAAAAAAAAAAACACTTTAACTTTTCTCAGGCTGGAAGCTAATCCCTACCCTTTTGTAAAGCTTCAGTTTCCACGTTTGTAAAAGGACTTTAGTTAAGATGGTTCCTAAGCTGCCACTTAGAGACTTCTGGAGACTCCTGATTGTGCAGCGCCCAGATATTTTCCTTAAATGATGCTCGCCTCCTCCATCTCAATAATGTGTGAATCATCTGACTGACTGCTCAGCTTCCCTGCCTTATGAGATCACCCCTGCCTGTTCCAATGCATTTGGCTGCCAGAGAGCAAACATTCCACGTGTGAGCTGGGGCTACATGTCGTTGTGATGATAGATCTGGCAAATTTGAGGCATTTGAGTTTAACGTGAAACAGCACAAAATGCAGTCTCCTGGGGGCCTGGGCCTGGTGCAAAGCCCCCTGATTCACTTGTAGGTGGTGTTGGTTGTCATGCATCGGGGCTTAGAGGAGCCCAGAACCATCCACCTACCTATCTACCATCCTCAAAAAGTTGTCCAGTCTACCCTCCGCTCCCATCGGGTAGGGTTCATTACACTCATAATCATCAGCCTGTCTGCTAAGCCGAGATTCTACTTAATAGAACCCTGGGTCTCTTCATTGCAGGATGATTCTTTATTGTCTGAGCCACCAGGGAAGCCCCTTTAGAATCCACAGTTGGGGCTAAAGTCGTCCTCACGGGGCACTTGCTAGAGAATCTGTGTACACCACACACGCAAACACAGTCAGGCTTCCCAGATAGCACTAGTGATGAAGAACCTGCCTGCCAACATTGGAGACGTAAGAGACTCGGGTTTGTTTCCTGGGTCAGGAAGATCCCCTGGAGAAGGAAACAGCAACCCACTCCAGTATTCTTGCTTGGGAAATCCCACGGATAGAGAAGCCTGGCGGGGTCCATGGGGTCACAAAGAGTCGGATGCGACTTAGCAACTAAACAACATACGCAATCGTGGTAGGTGGTCATGTTCTCTCAGTAACCACCCACAAACAGAAGGTAGCAGGAGCTCCAGAAGGTAGCAGGAGCTCCTTATAGGAACCTCACACCTTCAAATCCACAGATGAAACCACAGGTTAGGGTGGGAAACAGGATTCTTCTTTGCAGTTAATTGTCACACACTATTCTGAGTGCCATCACTGAGCATACGAAGGAGAAGGAAGGGAAAGGGTGCAGAAGGGGCACACGTTTTAACACGTTCAGCACAATGGTCAAGAAAGCAGGCTCTGGCTCTGGATGGCTTGGACTTGAATCCTGGGTCTTCCATTTCCCTGCTGTGCTGTCTAACCTACGGCACATTATTTAACCTCTCTGTGCCTCAGTTTCTTATAGGATTGTTATGGGGGTAAAATGAATTAATTCTGGTGAAACACTTAAGAAATGCCTGCCCCATGTAAGTGCTCTATGAGTGTGACCATTATCGTGACAAGTCCTCCGCTAACTACCTTACACATGTTATTTCTTTAATTAACAACAATTTCTTTTGAAAAGGAAAATCCAGGAAATAACTGTGTTCTACACTAGTTACAACAATGTCTGTGACTGGGGGTGTATGTGAGAAAGGAAATAAACAGATATTTGGACCAGCCCTTGTTTCTTCTGTTAGTCCTTTCTATAATATATAAAGTGTTTCTTTTTTTCAAATTTATTTTTATTTTTGGCTGCACTGGGTCTTTGTGGTTGTGCAAAGGCTTTTCCCCAGTTGTGGCAAGCGGAGGGCTGCTCTAGTTGTGGGGCAGGGGCTTCTCCTTACCGAAGGGGGCTTCTCCTGTTGCAGAGCGCAGGCTCTAGGACACGCAGGCACTTAGGCTTGGTCATGGTGATGCAGAGGTTTAGTTGCCCCTCAGCATGTGGGATCCTCCCAGGCCAGGGATTGAACCGGTGTCCCCTGTACTGCAAGGCAGATTCTCAACCACCAGACCAACCACCAGGGGAGCCCCCATAAAGGGTTTCATACAATGCCTGATTGCTTTTCTTTTTTCTTCTGACATCATAATATAAATCGGAAATCTTTCCATATCAGAATGTGTAGGACCATCTCATTCTTTTTAAGTGCTACACAGTATTACACGATATGGATATACAATAGATTATTTATCCATCCTCATATATTTATTGGGCACCTAATATTTACTGTGTCCATACGAGATGTGAGAGGAAGCATAGGTGGCAGAGTCACACAGAGCATGTTCCCCAAGAAGCTTGTGATTTTGTGGGGGAACTCAGGACTTGGGTGAAATAATCAGAGACCAGTACAAGAAGGCATGTAATAAAATATTCAACTGAATTTAAATTTTAAGTGTCCAGGCTCGTGATTTAATAGGAATAACAACAGATTGTAACGATGCAGCTGAGGGCCTGCCTCCTGGAAGCCTTGGCTGGGAGGGACAGAGAGGAAATTTACCCATTAGTTCTTCCAGCCTCACTGAAAGATTACTCAGGGCAGGAAGGACACGCCTGCACTCCCTTACAAGCTGCAACACAGCAGCACTGGTGTCCCAGCTGGAGGTGGAATGCAGCAGGCCTGGTGGCTCCTGCAGCTCGCAGGCATGGGCAGCCCTTTCCTGCCGATGTGCTTTCGGGGGCTGTCCTCCCCTCCACCTTCTGCTGGGGGCCTGTGCTGCTCTGCTTGAATCCCAGGGGGTGCAGACCCCTCCAGGCACAGCAAGTCTGTTCCAGGAGCCAGAACAAGAGGCCCTCCATCCTCTGTCTGGCCCTGCTTCCTGGGTCGTGAGAATAGCTGCCCCATAGGTCGGGTTGGGGACATTCTGTACGTAGGTACTCGGAAGCTTTTGCCAAGGTTGTATTTCTTTTACCCCACCCCTGAGCCCAAGTCACTACCTAAATCAGTCATACTTGGCTGCCTCAGAGAATTAGGGGGTGTCAAAGCCTACACTTGACATTCCTTCTGCAAGGCCCTACCCAGCAGCCTTTTAATTACCTTAGTGGCGGTAAATCTTTTAACCTCAGCCTTGACCACTTAACGCTTCCACACATGCCTCTGTGTTGACAAAGTCAATCGTCTATGAACAGAGAAATATTTATTAGGCACTTACTATGGATTTAGCTCTGTACAAAGCCTGGGGTTAGGGGTGTTGGGGGAGGGAGAGTTATAGGAAAAGCGAGAGGTGGTCATGCCATAGGGGCTTAAAACTTCAATGTGCAGAGAAGCACGGCGCAGTAGATCGACAAGTGACCAAAGTGGGTGGCGTGGACAGACTGCTGAGGGGGGCAGAGAAGCCACCCTGGCGGGGGTGGAGGGCCTCTCGCCAGTCGCTTTTGATGGGAGCTCTATTCTCACCTCCTAAAGAATCCACATCACGGGACTTTCCTGGTGGTCCAATGGCTAAGACTCCGAGCTCCTAATGCAGGAGGCTGGGGCTTGATCCCTGGGCAGGGAACCAGATCTGCATGCCCTGAGGAAGATGTGGCACAGCCAAATAACTAGGTGAATATTAAAAAGAAAGAAAGAGTCCATGGCAGTTCCTCCAGGGAGCGAGGTCAGTAAGACAGGATGGCCCAGTGTGGCAAACAGATCCACATTCTGCTCTCGGGGTCACAGAGAGTCAGCATTTCCCCCTCATTTGAATGACTATCCCACTTTTTCCTCTAACTTAATTTTCCAGTACAGGAAAGTGGAAAGACTTGTACAATAATATCATTAAACTCTTCACCTACATTCATCAACGCTGTCATAAGTACTTTATCTCCTTCCATAGATACACATTGCCTCCCTCAGTTGGAAATAAGCTGCAGATCCCATCCCTAAACACTTCACATAGATGGCTTTCATAAATATTCTCCTACACCTCGTGTCACGTTCGTTCTAAAGAAATTCAATATTGATACACAACTCATATTCATTTTTTCCTAATTATCCACACAATGACCTCTATTTGTAAATTAAAATGTAATCAAGGAAGGACTTCCCTGGTAGTCCAGTGGCTACAACTCTGGGCTCTCAATGTTGCTGGCCTAGGTTGGATCCCTGGTCAGGTAACTATTAATAGATCCCACATGCTGCAACAAAGATCAGGCGCAGCCACATAAGTAAATATTATATATATATGTATGTATATAAATATATAAAATCAAGGATTAGTCACTGCATTTGGGTGTCCTGTCTCTTACAACTCCTCCCATCTGTAACAGGACCCAATTCCCTTTTGTTTCCCTTTTATCATCTTGACATTTTTTAAGATTCTAGGTCAGTCACTCTGGTGAATGACCCACGGGTTGGATTTGTCTGATGGTTTCCTCATGATAGAATTTATATTCTTTTTCTTAAAATAGTGGTGGTTTAAACATCTGTACCACAAAATTTACCATTTTAACCATGCTGAAGTATCAGTTCAGTGGCATTAAATACATTCATAACAGGGCACAGCCATCAGCACCCTGTTTCCAGAATGCTTTCATCATCTCAAACAGAAATTCCATACCCATTCAACACTAACTCCCAGCTCCTGGCAACTGTCATTCTACTTTCTGTCTCTATGACCTAACCTTTCCTACGGTCCCTCACATAAGTAAAATCATGTGATATTTGTCCTTTTGTGACTGACATTTCACTTAGCATAATGTTTTCAATGTTGCAGCATGAGTCAGAATCCCCTTCCTTTTTAAGGCTGAGTAATATTCCATTGTATGTATGGACCATGTTTTGTTTGTCCATTCTTCTGTTGACAGACAACTTGGGTAGCCTCCAACTTCTGGCTGTTGTGAACACTGTGGCTATGATCATTGGAACACAAGTATCTGTTGAGTCCCTGCTTTGAATCCTTTGGGGTTAGGATTGAAATTCCACCTGGGAGAGGAATTGCTGGATAGTATGTGACTCTCTTTATCTTCTGGGGGGACTGCCTGACTGCTACCCACAGCAACTGCATCATCTTATATTCTCACCAGCTTGTGATTCTCCTGAGGCTTGAGATTTCATGATTTCTCCACATCCTTGCCGGAGAAGGCAATGGCAACCCACTCCAGTACTCTTGCCTGGAGAATCCCAGGGACGGGAGCCTGGCGGGCTTCCATCCATGGGGTCACACAGAGTCAGACACGACTGAAGCGACTTAGCAGCAGCAGCAGCCACATCCTTGCTCTTTTTTTGTATTTATTTTTTATAATAGTCATCCTAATGGGTAAGAGGTGGTATCTTTTTGACATTTTGATGTGCAGTTCTTTAATGACTAATAATTTTGAGTGTCTTTTTATGTGCTTACTGGCCATTTGTGTATCTTTTTTTTGGAGAAATGCCTATTCAAGTCATTTGTCCAGTTTTGAATCGAGTTGGTTGTTTGTCCTTTAGTGCATAAAAGTTCTTAATTTTGATGGAGTTGAAATTATCTGTTTTTCTTATTACCTATTTGTTTGTGTTTTTGGTATCATATACAATGTCACAAAGATTTCCTTCTGTGTTTTCTTCTAAGAGTTCTATAGTTTTGGCTCTTAAGTGTAGGTCTTTGATCATTCAGAGTTAATTTTTGCGTGTGGTATAAGGAGAGTGTCTAGTTTCATTCTTTTACATGTGAGAATATCCACTTTTTCCAGTTTGCTGAAAAGACTGCCCTCTCCCTGTTGAATGGTCTCAGCACCTTTGTCGAAAATAAATTATTTCTGACTCTCTACTCCATTGGTCTATATGCTTGCTCTGTTCCATTTGAAGACATATATAGTTCTTTCCAATCTCCTTCTAATACTTGTATCCTCTCCCTCAAAGAGAAGGAGAATGAGGAGGAACAGTCTTATCCTCAAAGGAATTTAATGTTAGGGGGCCCTGGATTTGAATGTCAGCATGAGTACAACATTCTCAAGGTACCCAATTTTCCGATAAGCATCCAAATTGTCAGTGTTGAGCAAGCTGTTTATTCTATCTGAATCCATCCACTTACTATCTTGGGCACAAACATTCTCTACATTTTTTTTCCCTGTTACCAAACTTAGAGGACCCAAATATGCTTCGAGTTATGTTGTTTTGAAATTCCACACAACGGGGACGAGACTGGTGTTGTATGTGTGTTTAGCCTTTAACTCACAGAAGTAGGAGGATGACAACGAACCAACAGTTATTTACTTTGTGTGGAGCACTGTAACATTAAATCCATATTCATGGTAGCATACCATGCAGTTGGAGAGGCACAGTGTGTGTGTGTGTGTGTGTGTGTGTGTGTGTGTGTGCGTGTCTTGAAGAGTACTTGGAGATGGGAGAGATTAAAATGGAAATAGTTGGGAAAATCTCCAAAGGTGAGGACTTCAGCGGATTGGTAAAGGGGAAAAGTAAATTAAGATTCGGGGATAAGGGCTTCCCTGGTGGCTCAGTGGTAAAGAATCTGCCTGCCAGTGCAGGAGACATGGGTTCAGTCCCTGGGTTGGGAGGATGCCACGAAGGAACAAAGCCTGTGTGTCGCAACTATTGAGCCTGTGCTCTAGAGCCCGGGAGCTGCCAGTACTGAAGCCCATCTGCCCTGGAGCCTGTGCTCCTCAACAGAAGCCACGGCAACGAGAAGCCCATGCACTGCGACTAGAGACCAGCCCCTGCTCCCCCCAGCTGGAGAAAAGCCCTCGCAGCAACAAAGACCCAGCACAGCCAAAAACAAATGAATAAATAAAATTTTAAAAAATTAGGAGTTGGAAAGTGGTCAGTATAACCAGAGAAGCAGACTCACCCATACAGAGAAAAGCCTAGTGGTTCCCAGTGTGGAGGAGGGACAACATAGGGTGGGGGAGCGGTCAGCACAAATGACTGGGTGTACAGGAGGTTCAAGGATGTATTGTACAACGTGGGGAATATAGCTAACACTTTGTAATAAGTGTAAATGGAAAGTAATCTTTAAAATCGTATACAAATAAAAAACGTTATTGGAAAAAAAAGATTCGAAGTTGAAAGTGAAGGATACTGGGTATTGCAACGCAAAGGCAGGAAGAGGTGAGCCCTCTGGAGACGTGAGGAGGGCAGCTGGACGAGATGGGCAGGTGTGTAGGAGAGAGCTCGAGTGGGTGGCTAGGGGGTGCGGTACGCTAAGTTATGTAGGACTTCAAATAACCAAGCAAAGGAATGTGCACTTGGTTTATTTAGACAGTAGGTCACCTTTAAAAGTTCTTAAAAGGTGTGACTAATTTTTTGAATAAGAGTATGGGGCCCCTGATAGGTAGGTTGGTCCAGAAGGGGTTGTGGACGAGATTACTGGAGAAGAGGAACTGATTTATTTCTCATAGGGCTTCTTTGGAAAGAAACGCAGTCCATCTCTGCCCCAAGTCCGACTCCAGACTGAGGTGTATACACAGCCCCACTTATTGAAATCTGCTGTTAGGAAACGCGCTGGACCTAAGATCCTATGACGCCTTGCCCACATTCAACCCAGCCCACTAGTCTTTTGTGTTAACGGCATAAAATCTCCACCGTGGGTTCTGCTGGCACCCTCCCAGATCACCTCATCGCGGTGCCGTGCTCCCAGCACTTCCAAGCTACGGGCAGGGCTGTAATTTTATCGACTGAAGCAAGGAAGAAACAACAAAGTTTCTTCATTTCTATAAAAGGTTAAGTTTTCTAAAGCTATTAGTGGGTCAGCTGGAACTTGTCTGTGTTGAGAAGGTGAAAACTGGGGGACCCTACAGCTGACCTTGAGAACCTTCTCCCCACTTCTCCTCCCTCCCCCCACTTCCTCCCAGCTCCCTTCCCGAGATGCTGAGCCTCAAGGGGACCTGGAGCTTCCTCTTCATCCAATGCTTTCCCACAACAGCTGAGAACTACCTGGGCCACACTCAAGGGGTTCAAGCCGCTCAATCCCAGACAGGGAGGCTGAGTCTTGCCAGGTGACATTTTGGGGGATCACAGGAAGAGAGGCTAAGCAGGAAGTGTCCTGTGGGCTAGAATCAGGGAGATGCCAGGACACTGGTGACCATTCCGGAGCGCAGAGCTGCATGATGGCATGGGGAGGGCCTTTAGGCTGGCATCCCCCGTGGTTAGAGGCTGGCTGCGTTTTTACCCTCCCCTCCCTGCCTGGACACTCCCAGCTCTGGCATCTATTCACATGACTACCGTGTTTGGTTTTCAACCAGGACAAACAAAGTAAAGAGATTTGTTTTCCTGTCTGCTTCTGCTGAACGGAATCTCTGACTCTACTTACTGGTCATGCCTCAGACACCCTGGGGCTGGTTAGGACTTTAAACCCTGAGCACACTCAACTCCTAGCTTTACTGAATCCTTTTCCATGTCCTGAGCCTGGTACAAACTTCATCCACCCCCAACCTTCCTTCAGTCAGTGGGTGATTCTGCAGCCAATTTCCTGGCTAATATTTCACCCACAAATTGCTATTTCAGCTGAACTCCCCTAACTTGAGCATCCTCACCAAATATTTTGGGCTTCTTCACAGTGCGGTTATGTTATCTTCAAATCTACAAGCCTTTCTGCTATAATTCTGAAGCGGTGAAAAATCTCCTCTAATTTTAAAGGGCATAGAGTAAACTCAGTCCCCTACGGAGTATTACAGAAATCTGGAGTTCTACCCTATTCATACCTAATTCCAGCCTTCCAGGAGTTTCAGTCAAAATGTCCTAGAAACCTTTGTGCTTTGGTGTTAGTTTTTTCACCACCTTTCCCCCTTAACTGAAGGTGGAATCAGAATGATTAAAAAGCATCACACAAAACATGAGGAGTCTATATTTCCCACTTCTGTTCCCAGGGGTCAGGAGGCAGAGGCGACTGTCAGGTGAGTAAATTTGCAGATGTCCACGCATGTCCAGAACATTCCCCAGGGGTCATTAGAGACTGCCCAGCGGGGGCGTAGGGGCCGGCCTTCCGTTTGGGGTTTCTTCCAGAACTTCTGTCCTAAGAGCATCCTGTTCTGTTATATACATACCTGTGGCCGTCGCCAAATTGCTAGGCTGAGTACAGCAAGCGGTGCTCAAGGGCCTGGCACTGGGTTAGAAATAGAAATGGAGCTGAAAGCCCCAAGCCCCAAGCCTGAGACAGGAGCTATGGTTCCTCCCCACCAGACCCACATTTGCCTCCCCTCCTCCTCCAGATCCCAGGCTTAACCCCTTCCTCGCTCAACAGTTGAAGGCATCTCTGTTTTCAGATGCACCCTGGATCCGGGCACCTACTTAAGCAGCAGCTCTTACCCGTCCAGAGCCTCAGGCATGAGGTTGACCCCCTCCTCCCACCCTCATGGGGGTGGGTGGCTCAGCAGCCGCCTGCCCAGGAGGGGAGAGGCTGAGCTGGGGTCTCAGGCAAGAGGGCCCAGGCACACAGCCACTCCTACCCCAAGTGAGGGCACCTACAAAGGGGAGGGTCAGCATCCCACTATGTTTAGAACCAGCTTTCCTGCTTGTAGAGGGCAGCGGGCCACTCTGGTTATAATTATGACTGGAGAGTCACTTTCCTTCAAAAACTCTTCCTTCAGATGTTAAAGCTTCACAGGCAGGCAGGCTCCAAGCGCTCCATCTCCAGGAAGGGGCCTGGGAGGATTTGGTCTGGTTCAGTTTCCCTGAGCGGGGATCGAGGGGCCTGCAGGGCGCCAGGGACTGGGGTCTCGTTTCCGTCACCTGGACGGACAGTGGGTCTCAGCTTGTTGGTGGACAGACCAGGAAGACGGGCTGCTGCCCCCTGTGCAGACCTGTGCTGCCTCCATCCGGGTGGCACGGCGGCCAGCAGAGCCGGACGGCCTGGGTTCAAACCCTATCTTGCTACTTGTGTGACCTGCTTACTAGCTGTGTGACCTGTTTACCAGTTGTGTGACCTGCTCACTAGTTGTGTGACTTCCTTACCAGCTGTGTGACCTGCTTACTAGCTGTGTGAACTCCTCCCTGGCAGCACTGGCCTCATAGGGACATTGTGACGACGACAGTCTATAGGACAGGCCTGGCCCGCAGCACATGAGCGTCACCGTGATGATGCGTTCTCTTTCCTCGTCAGGAAACTGAGGAAATGCCCTGTGTACAGACCCCTCAGAGAGATGCTCAGAGCATGTGCAGAAAGGGAAAACCCGCTCCCCACCTGCCCCCTGGGGAAAGGGCTGTGACACAGAGGTGGTCAGAGGCTCGGGCCCGAGGTCACTTCTCCACCCTGAGCAGGACACCAGCTCAGCCCGGGCTCAGAGTGCATTGTGGTGGGCAGGTCACGCCTGGCTGTGATGTGGGGTCTGCACCCCTGCCCTGGTGACAGCTGCTTCTCACGCCAGGTGGCCGGCTGTCTGGTGTGAAAGAGGAGCCAGACAGACAGAACTTGGCCTTGCCGACTGACCAGGGCTCTGGCCAGGGTCTCTTGGGCAGCTGACGGGCTCCTGTTGCTGGGCCAGAAACCTGCCGCACAGATTCTGGCTCCACCTCTGGGCCTGGCCCCACAGTCAGAGCCCAGGCTCTGGGCTCACCAGTGCCACCCTGTGTGTGTGCATGTGGAGGGCCGCAGCCATGTCCCCCAACTCTGCCCCACCTCTCCTGAATCCCCTTTCTCCTCTGGGCTTTTATAAGCGGAATGTTCCTTGCTTTGCGTTGTCCTTCCAAATCCTACCTACACCTGTCAAGTCCATGTCAGTCTCACCTCCTCCATGAAGCCCTCCCTGCCTGCCCAGCTCACACCACCAGTCTCACAGTCCTAAATTCCCTATTATCTGTGCCATTCGTTTGAAAATTAGGAACGGCTTCAGTACATTTCCCCCAGTGTTCGAGCACCCATTTGACCACCAGGCCCTGGGTATATGTTGGGACAATCTCTGAAAGGAAAGGACAGGGCCATCTTCTATCAGGAAAATTAGACACTGGGGAATTCCCTGGTGGTCCAGTGGTTAGGACTCTGCCCTCTCACTGCCGAGGGCTCAGGTTCAATCCCTGGTTGGGGAGCTGAGATCCACAGGCCATGCAGCGTAGCCAAAACAAAATCAAATCAAACAAACAAAAAAACTTATACTCTAAAGAGATGGCCTGGAAAACTTCCTCATGCCCTATGTTTTCAGGTCTGATGTTATTATTTAACTCAGTAATAATAATAATAAACAATTGAGGGGTTCTTATGTGTGCTGGCCCTGTACTAAGGACTTCACATGGCCTAGTTGACCTGCAGTAGCCCTCTTATACAGTTAAGTGTGATTATCTTACAGATCAGGAGACTAAGATGCTGAGTACCTTAGTCTGCTGATCTGTAAGACCGTTAGGTGATTGCCCAGTGTCAGCTCATGAGAGAGCCATACGTGAACCAGGCAGCCGGACTCTGCTGTTACGCTTATAACTGCTGTGCCATGATTTTCTTGGGTTTCACCTCTGTTCAATAAGAGTGAAACCCGCAGAGGCAGGTGCCTTGCCTCATCCCTCCATGCAGCCCTGTAGCCCTTGGTGTACCTTGGCCTCTGTGAGCAGGAGGCCTGTACATGTCATGAGCACTCAGTATCTGGGAAGCTGTGGCCAACAGGCCAAGCCTGCAGGGGAGAAGGGCTTGTCCACAGGTTCCTAGTCCTGGGGTGACGGAACTAGGAAAGGAGTCTAGGAGGCCAGGGCCCAGACACGCTCTGTAATGACCCTTAGCTCACACCGCCTTCTTGCACACCTGGTTCTCTCCCCCGGACCAGACCACAGAGGGATCCAGCTCAGCCTTAGGACTTTGTGTGACGAAGGCCCACTGGGAACAGGCCCGGAAGCTGTTGTGACTTCAGGTTAATGCTCACCAGGCCCAAGGAAACCCTAACAACGCCTGGCACTGGGAACAACATCCTGTCTTGAGAACAGACTCAGCCACCCCAGGTCTCCAGCCTCCAGTATCCTCGGGATGTCTCACCAGAGCTGCCAAGTTATAGAGGGATTGTACATCTGAGAACAGAGAGCATTTCAGGCAAGAAAATACCTGTCCTTATGCAAGTGGACAGGTTCTCTGATATTAAATGAAAATCTTGCTCACACTCTAGCTACTCACTATCAGGTTATCTATTTCTTTCGTATTCATTGATTGACTAATTGGTATAAGAAGCTATGTAAGTGCCAAGATTCTTGCAGCAAGAATACCGGAGTGGTTTGTCATTTCCTCCTCCAGTCAATCCTAAAGGAAATCAACCCTGAATACTCATTGGAAGGACTGATACTGATGCTGAAGCACCAATACTTTGGCCATCTGATGTGAAGAGCCGACTTAGAAAAGACCCCAATGTTGGAAAATATTGAAGGCAAAAGGAGAAGTGGGTGGCAGAGGATGAGATGGTTAGACAGCATCACCAACTTAATGGGCATGAATCTGAGCAAACTCTAGGAGAAAGTGAAGGACAGAGGAGGCTGGTGTGCTGTAGTCCATGGGGGTCACAAAGAGTTGGACATGACTTAGTGACTGAACAACAACAATAACCTGTATTTATTTAAGCATCTTATTTCCTCCAGCAGACAGCTGGTTCTCTGAAAGCAGAACCCAAATCTCATTCGTTCTTATATTTGCCCACATCCTAGTATAGCTCTGTGTTCCTCGTATCCTAGCATCCTGACCTGATTAGCACTCCATAAGTATTTATTGGATAAATTAAATTTTCTAAATTTAAGAATAAAATAATCCAGGGGGGCAATTTGTATGTGGATCCCCCTGCCAATCTGCCCTCGAGGTGCTCCTGGCTTTACACAACCTGTAAAGATGTCTAGGCAAGGATGCAGTTAGGGTCCTAGAAGCCCCAGCAGGGTGAGACTGTGGAGAACAATGCGTCATTTGCACAGCTCGCTGCAGAGGAAAGGGATGGGACCAGAGTTCAGGGTGGGAGGAGAGGAAGGGCCGCAATAGAAATGAAGTTCATTCTTTGCAATGTTGTCAGACATCCTGGCATTTGGGGAATGTCCCTCCCCCATGCAGTGTGAACCATGGCACCCTCACCAAGCCCAGCAGCCCAGACCCTCCCTGGTGGACCGGCTGGTTTCCTCCAAGCCCCTCCAGGCCTCCTGCCCCTCCCTCAACTCAGGGAACATGATGGATGGAAACTAAGTCTGACAATGGGTGCTCCTGGGCCAACTGAGCTTGGGCCCAGGTTGATAAGCGACCACTGGACGTTCAGATTCAGAGCAATGTCTTGTGTGGATGAAAGAAGCCCCTCCCTGATTTTGGCTCATTCCTTCGGTGTCTTGAAGCACTGAGCGGGCTGTCTCAGCAGAACAGGTATCTTCACCTGGATCTGAAGGCAAAAGGGGAGCTGTCCTGCGGAGTGGGGGTGGGAAGGCGCATGGCAGCTGGGGTCCTTCCTGGAGAAAAGACGTTCTTACTATTCCAGGGATCACAGAGCTGCAGGTCCATAGGTTCAAGCATAGAAATGTATAAAAACAGCACTGTTGGGGGGGTTCCTGGCTCTGGGGTGGATTCTGCTCCCAAGCCCCTGTCTTGGCTCCATTCACCTCCCACCAGCCGCCCAGAGAGCCCGGCTCCAGGGGAGGCCGGCACATGCGATACTCCATCTTGGAGCACGGGTCCGATGAGTCCCCCAAACCTAAGGAGCCTATAATAACCAGTTTGGGAAAGGGGACATTTCGAGGTCCCATTAATATATCCTCTGAGGGACGGCTCTGGTGGTCTAGTGGTTAAGACTCTGCGCTTCCAAAGCAGGGGGACCCAGGTTTGATCCCTGGTCAGGGAACTAAATCCTGCATGCCACAACCAAGAGCATTCGTGCCCCAACTAAGAGAGGTCATGTACCACGAGGAAGATCCCATAGGCTGCAACTGAAGATCCCTCACGCCTCAACTAATCCAGGCCCAGCCAAATAAACAAATACATTTTTAAAATAAATAAATAAAATAAGAGTCCTCTGGGACTTTAGGGCTTGGATCTGTGGAAAACAAGGAGAAAGAAAATGCAAGCGTATTGAAAGCAACCTAAGTGAGAGCAGGACCTCCTCACCCCGGGGCTGGGGGTGGGCAGGGTGGGGTGCCCACGGGGGCTCCCCCTGCGATGGTGAGAATGAACCCTGCACCGCTAGGCGTGGCTGCATACTCTCTGGAACAAGGGTCTGCAACCTTTATCAGATTCTTAATGGGCCTGTGACCTCCTGAAAAGTTAAAACAACACAAGGCATTTTTCTAGAGGATAAAGGTGGGAAACTGGGCGTCGGGGGAATTCGTAGGACATTCCAACCCCTCCCACTTCCCACGTGCTGCGGACGTGTGCAGTGGGAAACAATGACAAATGTAGGGAAGTGACAGGTCGCCTTTCTAAAAAGACCTTCACATGTGCCGCATCCTGAGGCTTCCTGGGTTTTCTTGCAGAAGCTGTCCTCCTCTCCTCGCCTGTCCCCTTCCTTCCGTCCAGTCCTCACTGCCACATAACACCTGCTCCAGGCTCTGCTCCCTCTGCAGGTAGACCGAGGCCAGGAGGGAAGGGGCTCGGTCGTTAGGCTGGTCTAGGAACCAGTCCAGGAGAGACTGCACACACCCTTCATCTCATCCTGCAGGAGCCAAACTCTTCCAGCCTGTACCTCTTGAACACTTCAGAAACTCTTCTGGGGACTTTCCTGGGGGTCCAATGGCTAAGACTCTGGGCTCCAATCCCTGGTCAAGAGAACTAGATCCCACATGCCACAACTAAAGAGCCTACCTGCCAGAACTAAGACCTGGTGTAGCCAAAGAAATACATATTTTTTAAAAAACACTCTTTTGGATTCCTCCAGGTAGTGGTAATTGTACTTTTAGTGTCTGTGAACGAAAAGCTGCGTGTTGATAGAAAGCTACAGGGCATTCAATAATCCTTTTAATACATCTTAAAATTACAGCAGCATCTCTGTGTGCTTGGAGAACAGCACAGCAGCTCTGTGTGAGGTGATCTATTTGTTCTGGAGACAATGCTTAAGGGGCATTGGGTTTTAAGGACCCTGTATGGTAACTGAGGACCCTCCCCTCTCACAAAGCAGGACTCATTGGTCTAATTTCAGCTCTTCACTTCACAGATGAGGAGAATCCAGGCTGCTCTCTGTCCTAAGAGGCCCCCTCCCTCACTAACTCACTAACTAAAATGGACGGGCTCCTGGACTTCCCTGGCTAAGGCTCAGCACTCCAATGCAGGGGCCTGGGGTCCATCCCTGGTTGGGGAACTAGATCCCAAAGGCCACAGCTAAAGATCCCCGTGCCAGTGCAGTTAAATGGCTATTTTAAATAAATTTTTAAAAGCCCCTCCCCCTCCTTTTTTTTCTTTTCGAAAAAACCCTCTTTCCATGATGACTTTCAGAACCACGTGGTACCACACTGGTTTTTCACTCCTTCCAAAGCATTTTCTCTTTGCCTGCCTTGTGTCTCTCCTGACTCTCACGTGAGAGTCTTAAACCCCAGCGAGCTCCTCGGAAGCGGGCACCAAGTCTTAGATATATTCTGTCTCCCTCACCCCTGGCGCCCGGCTCGGAGCTGGACACACCGTGGCCCGCAAACAAGGACTTGCTGACTTAAATCCAATGGTCCTGGGAACAAACATCCCCACTCCAGAGAGAAATGCCTTTCCAGCTTCCCCTCCCTCCAAAGACACTACAGGATCCCGTTCCCTGTCCCGTCCCCACAAGGCTCATGGGCCTGCTGGTGTTTGTTTTTTTAGAAAGAAACCTGACCTTTTTAAGGACCTCTTGTCTGTGGGCCCCTGGCTCTGCCCGGAGGGCATGAGACCTGGTTTTCTGCACCGGGCTGGGTGGCTCAAGAGTCCGGGGGCGGCGGCGGGCCAGTCAGAGCCCAGGGAGGTGTGGTCAGCTAGGTTCTTGTCACTTCTCAGGGGCTCTTGTGAACCAAGTGTGTTTGCCTTCTGCTCCCCTGGGAGGCCGAGAGCCACTTTTCCTCTGCAGACCGAGACGGGATGTCTGGGGTAAGAGGCAGTTCAGCTGCTGAGCCAACAGCCCCGTCTCCCCTGAGCCCACGCTCTGGCACTGCAGCTGGGCTGAGACGGCCCTCAGCTGTGGGGTGCTGCCCCACTGACCTCACTGGGTCCCCCGAGTCTGCCAACCGAGGCCTGGTGGAGTCTTGAGCCGGCCATAGGCCTCTCTGAACCTCAGTTTCTCCATCTGTAAAGTGGAGGGGCTGGGCACCACTGCACACGAGATTCCTCCAGCAGTGACGTTCTAGAGCCTAAAACTGTGAGGCCTTCTCAACACCAACCCCACTGCTACCCCCACCCCGACACTGACCTCCCCAGGTTCTCTGACCACAGTGCAGTCAGGGCAAAACCTTGGCATTCTCCGGCTAGGGGTTCCCACGTGCTGGGACAGGCCTGTTGACAGAATAAGGCTGCCGCGATCCAGCACCCTAAAGAACTCGGCAGTGGTGGGGCACGTGGGGCCTTCACTCAGTTGGACGTTGAATTAGTAAGTTAGATCCTGTTACCTCTGGAAAGTGCTTTATTCCTTTCAGACAACTGCAGCACTGTTATTCACTGGTTATTCAATGTTATTCAATGATAACAGCTGGAATTTTGACCTCATCTTGACAGTTTATGAAACGATTTTACCTGTACTAACTCAACTTAAAATCCTCCTGACAACCTCATGTAGAAGACAGGGGTTACAGGGGTTCCCATTTTATAGGCCAGATGAATGGTCAGGTTAACCCAAGTTACCCAGCCAGAGTAACAGAGCTGACAGTGAGTATCCCAGTGGAAACCACAAGTTCCTTGAAGCCAAGTGCAAACACACACCCCTTTATGGGAGCTTACTGTGTCAGGGAGAAGTCAGGGGAGCGTCTGATGAACCAAGCTCACTAATACATAAACTCTATGCAAACAACCCGAGGGGTGGCCATGGCGGCTCTCATTCTATCCCTTCCCCAGGTGGGAGCCAGAGAAGCGGAAAGAGGATATTGGGCTATTTCCTGGCTGCCCTGTTCTTCCTCCTGACAGTTCTTGTTGGGGAGAGAGGCCACGGGAAGGGAGGGAGGGAGGGATCTGGGCTGGTAAAGGCCAGGAAAAGAGAAAGGAGCTCTTGTGGCAGCTTTCTCAAAGCCACCCCCACCACAGGAAGTCAGGGAGGGAGGGAGGCTAGGCTGCGGCCCCTCCACGCTCCATCTGCATGCTCTGACTCTCCAGGGCTGGGTGCTGTGACCAAGCCTCCTACTTGGACATGGCAAAGTCTAATCCTTCTCTCCAGAAAAGACTGTGAAGATGGTGACCAAGTTAAACTATGTCATCACCTAAGCTGGGCAAAGGAAAACAAGGTGACCCTTAAGAAAGTGACACAAGGACTTCGCTAGAGGTCCAGTGGCTAAGAATCCACCTGCCAATACAGGGGACCCTGTTCGATTCCTGGTCCGGGAGGATCCCACATGACTGAGGCAACAGAACCCGTGCACCACAATGACTGATGCCCCCCTGTGTTGCAACTACTGCAGCTTGCGCGCCTAGAGCCTGTGCTCTGCAACAAGAGAAGCCACTGCATCGAGAATCCTGTGCAGCACAACTAGAGAGGAGCCCCTGCTCGCCGCCCACCAGCACAAGGGTAAGCCCACCCAGCAACAAGGACCCAGCACAGCCACAAAAGGAAGACAGAAAGTTTAAAAGGTGACGCAAG
The DNA here is from genome assembly GCF_014754425.2 of Oryx dammah. Lineage (NCBI taxonomy): Eukaryota > Metazoa > Chordata > Mammalia > Artiodactyla > Bovidae > Oryx > Oryx dammah. The sequence continues at coordinate 12,463,843 of NW_024070213.1, forward strand.
ACCTCCATACCCACGGCACGTCCCGTCTGGAGCAGGTCGGTGACCCCGGGGCAGCTCTTCCGTATCTGTCTACACTGTCCCCAGGCCCAGGAGGAAGTCAGCTGCTCTGCGGCAGGAAGGGCCCTGGGTCAGGCAGGGAAGGCCACTCGCCTGGGCCATCCGAGGAAGACCTGCTGACCAGAATCCATAGGGTGACCGCAGGGCTAACACAGACATTTCTCAGAAAAGAAAACCACTGTGCTTGCCCTTCCTCAAGGCCGACACTTTAACATTATCTCACTTAATCCTCTAAATATCTCCGTAAGAAGGAACTCTTCTGGACCTCATTTTACAGTGGGTAAAAGCCAAGGTCGCTAGCCCGGGGCAAAGCCAGGGTTCATACTTAGAGAGGATGACCCAGGAGCCTGAACTGCTGCCCAGAGCACAGCGCTGCCTCCACGTGGTGGGGGGTCTTTGACTTGCAAGGCCAGAGGAGCTCCCAGAGTTGGGGACAGCAGGCTTGGTGATGACTGAGGCCGCCCGCTAGACAGCGGTGGCTTGAGGTGGACTTGGGAAGCAGAAGCCAGTTCCTAGGAAGAAGGGCCTGGCTCTGCCACCCCATGGTGGTCGCCCACCTTCTGCAGCTCAACAGAGAGAGAGCTGGTGAGGAAATCAGAACATCCTGCTTGGGGAGCACATGAGGAGCAGAGAACCCGTCGACACCACAGGGGTAGGGGACACCCTGTGAGCCTCCACCTGGGAGACTCAGGGACCTAGGAGAAAACCCCCAGGGCCAGGTTAGTCCTTTCATCTCGAGGAGCCTGAGAGCTTTACTAAAAGCCCTTAATGACATGCCCGGGAAGGCAGGGCACAAGGACCATGCTTGGGCAGGACTGGGGGCTCTGCAGCTGGTGTGAGGACAGGTCTGGAGGCCAAGGGATGCTGGGCAGTGGGGACGGGGGTCAGGTGCTAGACTGGGCTTCTCAGCTCAGCAGGGCTTTGACTCCAGGGGGACGAGCTGGGGAGCCTGTGGCAGTATACGCTGGTCCCCAGCCTCTTTCTTCTGATGCTATCGAGGCAGGTACCAGCCTTCCCGATAACCCCTCCCTAGGTCAGGGGACCCGGGACAACAGCAGGGGGACCACACTCTTACTGAAAAACAGGCAGCTTGAAAGCTGCGAGTGCCAGAGACTTGGCACGTTCACTTGGGAAGGTGAATGTCCAGGAATTTTCAATCCTTTATCTGCATAACCATGGATTCCTATCTTCAGAAGAGGTCACCGAAGAGGCTGCTGCACGAAAGGGTGTTCCATGGGGACACATCTTAAAGGGATGAGGAAGGAGGGCGCCATGCGGCTTCCCCCCAGTGTTCAGAAGTTGTGCTTCTAATTTAGACGCTGGGGGACAGGCTCACCTCATAATCAAGAGGCCCCAATCTATTTGGGGAAGGGGGAGTGGGTTTCTTGGTGCAACTGTAACACTATCGCTGTTGTTTACTCTGGGACAGAATGTACACGTTCACTGTCCTAAAGAGACACATGGATGCCTTTTCGATATTCCATCCCTGCAAACTTTGTGCTGCTATCAACTGAGGATCCGGGCTTCCCAGGCAGTACTCATGGTAAAGAACCCGCCTGCCAATGCAGGAGACGTAAGAGATGTGGGTTAGATCCCTGGGTCGAGAGGATCCTCTGGAGGAGGGAATGGCAACCCACTCAGGTAGTCTTGCCTAGAGAATCCCACGCAAGAAGGAGCCTGGCGGGCTACAGTCCACAAGGTCGCAAAGAGTCAGACACGATTGAAGCTACTGAACAGGCACGCACCCAAGGGTCTAGGGTCAGGCCTTTGAACCCACACACACTCCTCTCCTGGGCAGCCCATAATCAATCAGTAGAATGTGTGGCACTGTGAGGCATAAACCAGAGGAGGTTAGTAATCTGTAGGAGCACTACCCAGCGGCTCAATGCAGCGTGACACAGTTGGCCCAATGACCAGGTAATCATCATGGCCTCTGTTTCCTGCGTCCCTCCTCGGGCCCTCACTCCTGGAGAAGCCCGTTTGCTCCTAGAGCTGTTCTGCCTATAGGACTCTGCCCCCATCCCGGCCAGGTAGCCACTCAGGATGGTGGTGTAGTTCTGGGTTTCTATATCCAGAAATCTGCTTGAACCAGTCCCTCACCTTCCTGAGATCTTCCTCTCTTCCTGGAAATTCTCATTACCTTTTGTAACCAGTTTGCCTCTAGCACATCGCGTTAAAAGAGCTCTCTGTAGCCTTTTACCCCAGACAGAGTCCGCTGGGACGGACAACCCATGTCTCAGATAGTGGTCCTCACTTTTCAGCCCTGTCCTTTCCATGCCTCTTACACCCACACCACCTCTCCGTCCATCAGCAGGGCCTGCTCTTGCATGTCTGTGGATCCGGAATCAGGTATAGGAAGTCCTATGGGGCACACTTCCTGTGTTCGAGGAGCATGCAGCCCACAGGTGGCCCTTTGCCCTACCAAGGGACATGATGTCCTGGGGAGGGTGGTGAACCCGATGCTCTGGGAGGATTGAGAAAGAGGGAGAAATTTAGCCCACGGGGCTGAGGAAGTTTTCCCAGCTGAACTGGGCTCCGAGGGATAAATGGAGTTTCTTCAAGTACAGCAAAAAACAGGAACAGCTTCTGAAAAGGTAGGGTCAGTCCTTTAAAAAAATCATGCTCCTTTCAATAAATGTAGGTTTCCACTGGGTTTCCCTGGAGGTGCAGTGGCTGGGAATCCGCCTGCCAATGTAGGGGACACGAGTTCAATCCCTGGTCCAGGAAGATCCCACATGCTGCGGGGCAGCTAAGCCTGTGCTCCACAACTTCTGAGCCTGTGCTCTAGATCCTGCGCTCCACAGCAAGAGAAGCCACAGCAGTGAGAAGCCCACTCACTGCAACTAGAGAGCAGCCAGCACAGCAATGAAGACTAAAAGAAAAAAAAAATATATATATATATATATTCTCATTTATCACTCTGACTCCTGAGATTCCGATGTCCCTTCCTCATGAGACCTGCATCTCTCCTTTGAGAATCACTCATTGGAGTCTGTCTAGTCAAAGCTATGGTCTTTCCAGTAGTCACGTATGGATGTGAGAGTTGGACCATGAAGAAGGCTGAACACTGAAAAATTGACGCTTTTGAACTGTGGTGCTGGAGAAGACTCTTCAGAGTCCCTTGGACAGCAAGGATATCCAACCAGTCCATCCTAAAGGAAATCAACCCTGAATATTCATTGGAAGGACTGATGCTGAAGCTGAAGCCCCAATACTTTGGTCACCTGATGTGAAGAGTTGACTCATTGGAAAAGACCCTGATGCTGGGAAAGATTGAGGGCAGGAGGAGAAGGGGGCAACAGAGGATGAGATGGTTGGATGGCATCATCGACTCAATAGACATGAGTCTGAGCAAACTCCCAGGAGATAGTGATGGACAGGGAAGCCTGGCGTGCCGCCGTCCATGGGGTTGCAAAGAGTTGGACACATCTGAGTGACTGAACAACATTGAAATGGGAGACAACTAGAGACTGTCATTTCTATCATCACAGTGAAACCAGAGAGGGTTCTTCCACACATATATTTGTGTGTGCGTGCACACACACACACATACACACCCACACACACACACCAGCACTGTCTAAACCTCCTGCTCTCTTAAGCTGTAGGGAGGAAGTGTCTCTTCCCCTCACTCGGGTGCAGAACAGGAAGTTCTTGAGCGGATTGCAGAAGTTGCTGTGATAACACGATAACACAGAGTTCTGTACAGAGGTGGTTCCAGGACTGCGGTTCTGGCAGCCCCATGAGGGCTGCTCACCTGGGGGGGCTAAAGTCACTTCCTGCAGGCGCGGGGCCCATCCTGCCGCTGTGATGGAAGCAGCGAATCCAGCAGTGAGGCTGTGCTGAGTGCCTACTGCATGCAGGGCACATGCCATATGGGGGGAGGCTGTGCCCGCTGACCCTCCTCTCAGCCACCAGCCTGACCTTCTCTTCAGCCATGTGCTTCCGGCTCACCAGTCGGTCCTTACTTGGTGGGTGTGAGGCTTGGCTGGCGTCGGCGGATGGATGTGTCAGGAGTGACAGTGCACAAGGGGGCTTTGTGGCCGACCAGACACCACTTTGAGCAAGAAAGGAGCCGGGGGTGACGCCAGTTTCCAGGCAGCACTGATTCAGTGCCTGTCCGGCTGGGACAGGGCACAGGGTGGATAAAATGCCTGCAGGAGCAGGACCTGGGGTGGACCCTGTAGCTCTTGGTCACAATGATGTCCAGGGTGGAAGGAGAGCTGGTGACACGGAGGTGGGCTGGAGGTCCACCTGGGCCTCACCTACATGGCTCCGACTGAACTGAGCAACCGTCCACTTTCAAACATCATTTTCCCTGTTTTAAAAAATGGGACACTAACTGCCTTGCTGAATGCGGCCGGCAAAGGCGAGGTCTGTGCCTTCCACACCTACAAGTGGACACACCTCCCTGTGTGTAGTGACCCTGCCGTGCACGCTGTGTGGCCTGAATCCACAGGATCGCCTACTCCACGTACAGTGCAAGGAAACTGGAAGTCAGCAAGGGATGGAGACGAGCCGGGTGTTACACGGGCCAGCGGGGACGACAGGCATGGAGAGTACCGATGCCTCTGCTCCTGGCCTCACCCTACTGCCCCCGGCTCGGCTGGCTAACACCATTCAGGCCAGAAAAGCATTAGTGGACAGCAGCTGTCTTGGATCTCTGTCTACCAGGGGCTCTGGAGCCAGACTGCCTAGGTTTGAGTCCCAGTTCAGCCACTCACAAGCTGTGTGACCTCGTCACAGCCCTTTATGCCTAAGTTTTCTCATCTGTATAATGGGAACCAAGACTGTATTTCGGCTCACAAGGAAGTCCCGGTGCTCAGGGAGCATGCAGCCCGTGTCCACAGCTCCTTGAGGCTGACATCGGGTCTCTACGGCTGCCATGTCTACGCAGGTGGTGACCACAACAAGCACGTACAGGGCAGCCATTTGCTGAGGACAGAGTTTGTTGTTTCCAAGGGTGAGATTCCTACAGGTATTCTAAAGGCCTGGGGCTCTACTATGCAAACACTGGGAGGGTTTGGGTGTTTCTTAGGTAGAGCTGGACAAGGACTGATACAGCGCCATCTGGTTGGTGGACAGTGGAAAGCCTGCCCGGTAACTCCAGACGAGGCAGGCACCTGGGATGACACCCTCTATCCACTCGCACTGAGGGTGCACATGGGACTCCAGCTTCCCCTGAGCACATCGCCTTCTCCTTTAAAAATCTTTAAAATCCCATCTGTATGTCACATTTGCTCAGTATTGGAAAATCAACAGAACCCCTAGCACAAAAAAAGGTGGCTGAAAGCTAAAAGGACTGGAGCCAGGAAAACCGTGTGCAAGGCTGCCCTGCTCCCGCCAAGATGGGAAGGGATCCCCTGCCCCCATAGGGGGACCCATCCACCTCTCATTCCTAAACCCCTCCCCCGCCCTGCCGTCCCACGGGGCCACGGGTTTCAGCCTGAAGAGGCACTTAGGAGTTGCTCATTCAGGACACGTCCTTCTGACCCGCTTCCTGTGTGCTGGGTCAGGATGCCCACCCACTCTACTGAGAAGGTGGCCTAGCCAACATCTCCCCCGACCCCACCCCATCAGACGTCACCCCAGGTGCTGAGCCAGCCTGTCACTCACTCACAGCTAGCTGCCACACCTGAGAGGTGGTTTTCTTCATGGTTTCCCATGCTGACACCTGGTCTGACTAACCCGACAGGTTCCTGGAGTGGAGTTGAAACCCGTTTTCTGGTACAGACGTGCTTTCTGCCTTGTCTCTGTAATTAGATGCTGAGCCATGGTCCCAGGAATGCTTCCCTAGACTGTCATCCCAAGTGTTCTCAGCCCTGCCAACATCATGACCATCACCACCTACAGAACACCTCACAGAGGACCTTCTATGGGGTTAGGTGTTTTACATACTATCTTTAATCTGCCCAGCCTTGCAAGGTCAATCTACTAGGACCATGCTATCATCTGGGAATCTTGTTAAAATGCAGATCCTGTTGAGTGGGTCTCAGGGAGGGTTGTAAGCCTGCATCTCTCCTGGGTGATGCTAATGGTGCTGGTTCCAGCTCTGGGGAGCAGAGGTATCAAGAGGAACATTTTGGTTGCAAGAGACTAAAATCTTGCGTGAACTGGTTAAGCAGGAAGAGGAACTTGATACGAGGAGGTCGAGTGTCTTACAAGGCCAGCTATGGATGAACACTGAACCTTGGGAAGACGAGAAGCCGGGGAGGACTCTCCCAGCCTCTTTTTGTTTTTGGTTTTGGTTTTTTTGGGGGGTTGCGGTGGGGGCACACACTGCATTGCATGCAGGATCTTAGTTTCCTGACCAGGGATTGAACCTGTGCCCACTGCAGTGGAAGCGTGGAGTCTTAACCACTGGACCACCACGGAAGCCCCTCTCCCGGCCTCCAGACTCTGCTTGCTCCGTGCACCCACTTCCTGGCTTCATTCTTCCTCTATCCCTTCCCTCTTTCCCCTCTGCTCTGGTTAGTGCCAAGTAGCTCTCCCCTCTGTGGACTCCACATTTTTGTCCTTGATCTACTCTTTGTTTTGATCATGCATACCTTCCAGGGACGTCCTAAGAAGGTGAGCAAAGGAAGTAAAACTTTTGCTACTAACATAACTGAAAATGTCTATGCACTTGATTGACAGTCTGCCTGAGTGTAAACATTTAGCTTCCAGAGTGGCTGCTGAGATGACCCAGGCCATTTCACTTCTCTGTCCTTTGTTTATCTGGTCTCTCAGAGTGTTCAGATTCTTCTCTGGCTTCCTGTGCTCTGGAGGTTCACTGGGATGGGTCTCTTGTTTCATTATCCCAGGCCCTTGAGGAGTCCTTCTGACCTGGAAATTTACATGCTTCTGCTCTTAAAAAGAAAAAAGTCGTTAATTGTGTATTTGGTTATTTCTTTCCCCCTCTTCTCTTTGTTCAGTCTTTCAGGAGCTCCTGTTACTAGGATGCTGCGTCTTTTAACCAGATCCTTTAAACTTCTTATTTTCTGTATCTAATTTTCCCTCTCACTTTGTTTTACTTTCTATGAGATTTCATAAACCTCGTTTTCTAACTTGTCAAGTTGAGTTTTAAATATTTATATTTCATATTTTTAATTCCTAAGAGTTCACTCTCTTTTTTTTGTTGTTGTTTCTGGACTATTACTTCTTTTAATAGGATACTGTTCTTATTTCACTGATGTAATAGATTCTCTTCTGTCTCCAGAGATATTGCTTTCCTTTTTTGAACTTTTAAAATTTCTATATTATTAATTCTTTTCTCTGAGTTTCTGATTTCTCTATCATGGTCTCTTTCATGTAACTATGTTAAAGGGTGAACGAGGCACTAAACAGTTTACTGGAAGGGGAACTAATGGTGATGTAGGGAAGCCCTCTTCATTGTACCTTTTTTAACCTTTGAATTCTGAGTTGTATTAGCAGAAAGACTATTCAAAAAACAAGAGTTTTTAGAGTTTAAGCTTCATGTGTATGAGTATGGCTCGTCCATTAAAGAACTTCACTGTAGGTAAATAGAAAAGAAAGTGAAAGTGAAGTCGCTCAGACGTGTCCGACTCTTTGCGACCCCATGGACTGTGGCCTACCAGGTCGCTCCAACCATGGCATTCCCCAGGCAAGAATACTGGAGTAGGTTGCCATTTCCTTCCCCAGGAGATCTTCCCAACCCGGGGGGGGAGGGACCCGGGGATTGAACCCCGGTCTCCTGCACTGTAGGCAGACGCTTTACTGTCTGAGCCACCAATAGAGGGAACTTCTAAATGTCAGTGTTTAAGAATCTTCTCTGTGGGTCATCAAGTATTTTCTGATGAGAATTTTCTGGACTCCTGCCTGGGGACAGATGTTGGCAGAGGGTATACACCTGCCTGATAGTTTTCTCAAACGAGGGTGGAAGGAAGGCTGAATAGCCCACTGTTAAGAACACAGATATTCAGCCAGGTACTTCAACCCTCTCCCAACTACACACACAACTGACCTGTCAGCCTCTAGAACATGCTTCTCAACCCATCTGTGCTGGGCACTGATGGATAATCTCCCAATCTGGCAGCACCGACAGTGGTCCTACAGTACATAATGGTACATGTGACCCGCCACTACACGTGACTCACGGTAGGAGGTCAAACATCCAAACCAGCCTGTATCCTGCTCAGCAAGAGGAGGCCACTGAGCAGGCACCTGAATGTGGAAGCAACTTCTAATTTCTCTAAAAATTCTAAGCACTCTTATTGTTTTGTACATCTATACCTTACTGGGGCTAGTAACAAAGTCTGCGGACCTAAACCAGTTCACAACCCTGGAAAAGAACAAATCTTTTACCTGGGGGAGGAGAGCTACCCTGGAAAAGAACAAATCTTTTACCTGGGGGAGGAGCTGCCCCCAGGCTGAGAAGGGGAGGGAGAGGAAATCTGGAGGGCTGAGTCAGTTCAGTTCAGTTCAGTCGCTCAGTCGTGTCCGACTCTTTGCAACCCCATGGTCCGCAGCACGCCAGGCCTCCCTGTCCATCACCAACACCCAGAGTTTACCCAAACTCATGTCGATTGACTCAGTGATGCCATCCAACCATCTCATCCTCTGTTGTCCCCTTATCCTCCTGCCTTCAATCTTTCCTAGCATCAGGGTCTTTTCAAATGAGTCAGTTCTTCACATCAGGTGGCCAAAGTATTGGAGTTTCAGCTTCAACATCAGTCCTTCCAATGAACACTCAGGACTGATTTCCTTTAGGAGGGACTGGTTGGATCTCCTTGCAGTCCAAGGGACTCTCAAGAGTCTTCTCCAACACCACAGTTCAAAAGCATCAATTCTTTGGCGCTCAGCTTTCTTTATAGTCCAACTCTCACATCCATACATGACTACTGGAAAAACCATAGCTTTGACTAGACAGACCTTAGTCAGCAAAGTAATGTCTCTGCTTTTTAATATGCTGTCTAGGTTGGTCATAACTTTCCTTCCAAGGAGTAAGTGTCTTTTAATTTCATGGCTGCAATCACCATCTGCAGTGATTTTGGAGCCCAAAAAATAAAGTCAGCCACTGTGTCCACTGTTCCCCCATCAATTTGCCATGAAGTGATGGGACTGGATACCATGATCTTAGTTTTCTGAATGTTGAACTTTAAGCCAATTTTTTCACTCTCTTCTTTCACTTTCATCAAGAGGCTCTTTAGTTCTTCCTCACTTTCTGCCATAAGGGTGATATCATCTGCATATCTGAGGTTATTGATATTTCTCCCGGTAATCTTGATTCCAGCTTGTCCTTTATCCAGCCCAGTGTTTCTCATGATGTACTCTGCTAAAGCTGAAACTCCAGTACTTTGGCCACCTCATGCGAAGAGTTGACTCATTGGAAAAGACTGATGCTGGGAGGGATTGGGGGCAGGAGGAGAAGGGGACGACAGAGGATGAGAAGGCTGGATGGCATCACTGACTCGATGGACGTGAGTCTGAGCGAACTCTGGGAGTTGGTGATGGACAGGGAGGCCTGGCGTGCTGCAATTCATGGAGTCGCAAAGAGTCAGACACGACTGAGCGACTGAACTGAACTGAACTGAACTCTGCATATAAGTTAAATAAGCAGGGTGACAATATATAGCCTTGACGTACTCCTTTTCCCATTTGGAACCAGTCTGTTGTTCCATGTCCAGTTCTAACTGTTGCTTCCTGACTTGCATACAGATTTCTCAAGAGGAGGGTCAGGTGGTCTGGTATTCCCATCTCGGCTGAACTGCTCTGTAAACAGACCTGCGGCCCATCCCCCACCTCAGCTCTGCATGTCACTACCACTCGCCTTGGTACCCTGTGTTTCCAAATTTAGTGCCTTCCTGGATGGCTCATGTCCCTTTATTGGGTCCTTTCTGAAGGCACCAGGACACAGCTTCTCCTGCTCGGCCGAATTGTGTACTCCTCCTTTTCCTACTTGTTTCTGCTCCCAGTCTCTTTCTCCTTGTAGTTTAAACATTTAAAAACACCTTTACTGCTGCTAAGAGTGCAATGCTGCCCACATTGGTTTACAGATTTAAGGGGCCCCTATCAATATCTCACCCAACTTCTTGACAGAGTTGATTCTAAAATTCATATGGAATTTCAAGGGACCCAGGCTAGCCAAAATGATCTTGAAAAAACAGAACAAGTTTGGAGAACTCATATCTGCCAACTTCAAAACTTACAACAAAGCTACAGTAACTGAGTAATCATGTGTGATAGTGGCCTATGGATAGATATATGGGTCAGTGGAATAGAATTGAGAGTTCAGAAATAAGCCCTCAGCTCTATGATCAATGGATCTTCAACAGTGGTGACAAGACAATTCAGTGTGTGTGGGGGGGTGGGGGTGGGATACTCTTTTCAGTAAGTGTTGCTGGGATGACTAGATACCACATGCGAAAGAATGAATTTGAACCCCTACCTCACATCATACACAAAAACTAACTCAAAACGCATCACAGACCTAAATGTAAGAGCTAAAATGTAAAAATTCTTAGAAAAAAATATAAGAGTAAATCTTGGACTGAGAGGATTCCATATATGCAGGGCAACCAAGTCTGTGTGTGACAACTACTGAGCCTGTACTCTAGAGGCCAGGATCTGCAACTACTGAAGCCCATGTACCTAGAATCCATGCTCCACAGCAAGGGAAGCCACCACAGTGAGAAGCCCGCCCACTGCAATGAGAGAGTAACCCCTGCTCCCCACGAGCACAGGAAAGCCCAAGCGCAGCAACGAAGACCCAGCACAGCCACAAATATAAATAAATAAATATTTTAAAAATTAATTAATTAAATCAGAATTTCAAAAAGAAAGTGAAAACAGAACTGACACAGTGCAAGAAAATATTTGCAGATCATATACCTGATGAGAAACTGGTATGCAGAATATTTTTTAAAAAACTTGTATAACCTATAATAAAAAGACAAATAACTCAATATTTAAATGGGCAAAAGATCTAAATAGACCTTTTTTTTTTTTTTTCCCAAACAAGATACACAACAAACACACCAAAAGATGCTCAACAGCATTAGCCATCAGGGAAACACAAATTGAAACCATAATGAAATACTACTTCATATTCACTGGGAAGTGTCAGTCGCTCAGTCAGGTCTGACTCTTTGCAACCCCAGGGACTGTAGCCTGCCATGCTCCTCTGTTCATTGGGATTCTCCAGGTGAGAATACTGGAGTGGGTTGCCATTTCCTTCTCCAGCACTCACTGGGAGGCTATTATCAGAAAGACATAATCACAGTCGTCGTTAAGGATGTGGAGAAACTGGAACCACATCCTACTGGTGGGACTGTGACACACTTTCCAAACCAGCCACTTTGGAAAACAGTTTGGCAGCTCTTCAGAATGTTAAACATAGACCATACGACCCAGAAATTCTGCTCCGAGGTATACACATCCACACAGTGAAGGACTGTAAAGCAGTGTTATTCATAACAGCTAAAAAGTGTAGGCAACTCAAATGTTCATTATCTGAAGAACAGACAAATAAAATGTGGCAATATTGAGTACTATTGCTCAAGAGGGAAAAAGAAATGAAGCACTGATACATGCCACAACATGAATTTTGAAAACATATTAAGCAAAAGTCACAATGGATCACTTTTGTATGATTCCATTTATATAAAATGTCCAGAATAGGGAAATCTATACAGACACAAAAGTAGATTACTGGTTGCTTAGGTTGGAGCCTTGTGGGTGGGAGGAAATGGGCATGGAGTTTCTTTTGGGGGTGATAAAAAATGTTCTAAAATTGACTGTGGTGATGGGTGCACAACTCTGCTGGATATACTAAAAGCTACTGTAACTGCACACTCTAAACAGGCGAATTATATGGCTTGTCAATAAAGCAGTTATAATGGAGTCAGTCTACCATGTCTAACTGCAGGTATCCAGCACCATCAGCCTTGACTGTAGGCATCTCCAGCGTGTCTCATGTAAGGCTTTCTCAGTTACCACCCTGTTAGGGATCACATCTGAAGTCACATGTTTGTTCTTAATCTACTGGTAATTTACTGGGTTGCTATGAGGTTCATTAGGGGATGTATCTAAAAATGGTGTTTACAGAGTCAGACAAATCAATAAACTGTGCCTGACTTTTCTACCTTATTATGCAGAAAACGGTTTCTTTTATTTTTAAGGAAGATATCTCTTTTTATGAATAGCAACTAATACAAAAAGCATCTGCCTACTTGCCAGCATGGGAATGCATTCTGAATGAGGATACACACTCAGTTCATTCATTTCTTCAACAAATATTTATCGAGCGATCACTGTGCACTGGCTGCTCTGCCAGATACCACGAAGGCAATGATGAGCAAATTGCAGAGAGGAAAGGGCTAAATAAACAAGCCTTCAGGTCAGTGTGGACACAGCTTTCAAAGGACAGCAGTCTCCCTGCCAGAGGGCCTGGTGGTGTTTCTTAACTACCAAGAGGTTCAGAGAAATTACCTACACGCTTTTTTTCCCTTTGAGAACTCAAGGTTGAGGTTTTCAAATTATATAAGTATTAGAAGAAGACTAACAGAAATGGGACAATGTTTACAATGATTGTGCCACCTGCCCGTCCCCACCCTGCCCATCCATCTAATTCCAAACCTTTTCTCTGCTCCACCTTATTTTCTTACAGCTTCAACTCCATTTCCAGCAGAGCTTTGGTCACCTTGTCCGCATGTCTCTCAGAAGACCCCCTTCAAAGTACCTCCTGAGATTCACTGCGAATTTCAGACCTGGGGCTTCGAGGCCTGGTGGCAGCCAAGACTCAGGAGGCTGTAAAGTTGAAGCCCAGCACCAAGTTGTTTCTGGGCGCCTCCCTACCCACTCAGAAACCAGGACGTGGGGGACGAGAGAAGGGGAATAGAGAGCTACCATGCTTCCCCACTCTGGCGGTACCCAGGGCTCCCAGAACCCAGCTCTGTGGAGGCAGGTCCTGCCTGGCAGCAGGTTCAAGGGTCAGAGACATGATGTAAATAAAGCCTGGTGTAGCCTCGGTTCTCAGAAACGGCAGCTTGTGATGTGCTATGACCCCTACCCTGTTCCCAGGGGCTGCGATCCCCTAAATTTCTGGGAGTCAACTTTGTTAGTCTCAGCACGTTGGGACTGGAGTGTTTGGGGGTTTTGTTTTTAATCTTAAAAGGCTTATTTTACAATACAACTACAAAGTAATACATCCTTTTATCGAATCTTTGAAACTTTCAGAAAAACAACACAAATCAAAATAATCAAAATAATCTATAATCTGACCACTCAGAAACAACCAGTTAACGCTTTCATGTAAACTGTCCCATTATTTGCTCTGTGTGCACAACATGATAAGTTATGCGTCTTTAACATCCTACTTTGTATCCTAATGATATTATTTAAACACTAACCATGTCATCATAAACTTCAGGGATCTCCCTGGCGGTACAGTGGATAGGAATCCGCCTGCCAAGGCAGGGGACACAGGTTCGATCCCTGGTCCAGGAAGATTCCATGTGCCTCGGAGCAACTAAAGCCCGTGAGCCACCAGGACTAAGCCCCTGAACCATGACTACTGAAGCCCGCACCCTAGAGCCCGTGAGCCGCAACTACTGAGCCCGCGGGCTGCAACTACAGAAGCATGTGCCCCTTAGAGCCTGTGCTCTGCAACAAGAGAAGCCAGCAAGAAGCCTGGACACCAGAGCGAAGAGTAGCCCCTGCTCGCCGCAGCCAGGGAGAGCCCACATGCAGTTAGGAAGACCCAGCAGAGCCAAAAATAAACAAACAAATATTTTTTTAAACCTATATTAAAAATAAATCTTACATAAAAGCATTTTAAATAATTAGCATTTAAAATGCTATTATCCCACAGTATGAGTAGAGTGTAATGACTTCACCAATCCAATACTATTAGCTATGTCCTGTTTTCACTATTATAGATAGTACCGTCATGAACACTCTTAAAGCTAAATCCTTGCACACATTTCTGATTATTTTCCCAGGATGAATTCCTAAAATGGAACAACTACCCTCAAGTTTTTGAGACCCACTCACGAATGAATTGGGGAGGAAATATTTTTTATGTTTGTGTTTTATCTGTTTAATATTATCTCTTTTTCTACTTACAAAAGAAATATGTTCTCCTCCAAAATTTTTCTTAAATGCAGAAATAGGTGTTAAAAAGGATTTACGCTTTCCCTGAATTCTACCATCCAGAGATAATGCTATTAATCATTTGGTGTATATTAGGAGTACCTTATATGGTGGGCTTCTCAGGTGATGCAGTGGTAAAGAATCCATCTGCAATGCAGGAGACTCAGGAGACACGGGTTCAGTTCCTAAGATGGGAAGATCCTCTGGAGAAGGAAATGGCAACCCACTTCAGCATTCTTGCCTGGAGAATCCTATGGACAGAGGAGCCTGGTGGGCTACAGTCCATGAGGTCACAAAGAATTGGACACAACTGAGCACGCACACACACACACACACGCACATGACATCAAGTGGTTGGACTCAATGGATAGCCAGGTTTTAAACGTCTCCCCACCTTTTTCCTCACTTCTCAGAAGCCCAGGCTGACTCATGAGTGAGCTCCTTCTTTGAAGGTGGCTTGTGGCCAGGGCTGCACCGTTCACATGCCCTGCACAGCCCAGGCCAGGAAGGGGCAGCAGGACAGAGCAGAGGAGACATCCCCCGGTAAACACAGGCTCTGGCACCCGCCCCTGGCTGCCCCCGGGGTGGTGGGGAGTGAGTGAAAGCCCTTGAGATGCAGCCAAGTCTGCAATCCTCCTTGGGCACACCAGAATCAGGTCACTGGAAAGTACCGTCTGCACGTAACCACACGCACATGGGGTTCACAGCTCCAGGCTCACACTCAGCATCAGTGCCAGGATTCTGTGCACCAAGCTCCCTACCTCCACCCGCCCCCACCACCATCCATCAACACGCTTGTTTCTATGCAGAACACTTATCTGCAGATGCTTGTGAAATGTGTTTATATGTGAGAGATTAATTTGTCTCTGGAGGGGACCTCACACCTACACAGAAGAACCCAGAGTCACAGAGAGAACCCAATTGGTGATCAGAAGAGGTCCCTTACAAGGGAAGGGACATTGCACTAGAGGGGCAGCCAGGCAAAGGCCTTGGGGCCCTCTGGCCTGTAACAGTCCAGTGGCCTGGCAGACCAGCCACACCCCAGCCCATCCTCGCCTTCCAGAATTCCCTCCACACCCTAAGCTACAGCCTCCTATGCTGCTTCTCAGTGCTAACTACTCCTGGTGGCACAGTGGTAAGGAATCCGCCTGCCAATGCAGGAGACACAAGAGACGTAGGTTCGATCCCTGGGTCAGGAAGGTCCCCTGGAGGAGGAAATGGAAACCCACTCCAGTATTCTTGCCTGGAGAATCCCACAGACAGAGGAATCTGTCACTCTACAGTCCATGAGGTCTCAAAGAGTCAGACACGGTTGAGTTACTGAGTGCCCACACAGGCACAATTCCAACTAAGAAACCCCCTTCTTTGTCTTCTAAGAGCCTACCTCCTCCATGACATCTTCTTGGCCAATGGCAGGAAGTGGGAATTCCACTTGGCCATGTTTTGCAGACAATTTCAACTTATCACCAGTATAAAACGTCCCCTTGGCTTTCTGTAATATAACATGCACTGCCATTATTCCTCGATGTGCCTGACCTATTTTCACTTGGTCATTCCTTGTAACTTCCAAGTCTGTCAATGTCAATATTCTCACGTGTTACCAAGTTCTCAGGACAACCCTTAGTATCCTGGTCAACCAAGAAGAAGCCCGTATGTAAGAGAACATCAATTCTAGAGTCACTGAGCACTTACCACTCGCCAGGTGCAGTTTTTTATGTCTTGACGTGCATTAACCCCTTTAGTCCTCTCAACAACCTTACCAGGAAGGCACTATTGTTACTTTTGTTTCACCTGCGAGGAAATCACAGAGGTTAACTGCCCTGCCCAAGGTCACACAAGTGGTAGAACCAGACAATACCAGCAAGCTCACAGCCTCCAACTGCTAACATCTTAGAGTTCAGCTGTCCACTTTTTACCTGTGTATGTAAACTATTTTAGAAAACTGGGATCATACTGCTGCTGCTAAGTCACTTCAGTCGTGTCCGACTCTGTGCGACCCCATAGATGGCAGCCCACCAGGCTCCCCCGTCCCTGGGATTCTCCAGGCAAGAACACTGGAGTGGGTTGCCATTTCCTTCTCCAATGCATGAAAGTGAAAAGTAAAAGTGAACTCACTCAGTCGTGTCCGACTCTCCATGACCCCATGGACTGCAGCCCACCAGGTTCCCCCATCCATGGGATTTTCCAGGCAAGAGTACTGGAGTGGGATGCCATTGCCTTCTCCATCATAAATATACTTGAAAGGCTGTTAAATGTATTTCTTTGCTCAGAATATAAATCTGTAACATTTGACTTTTAAGAAGTGTTTCATGTGGCAGAAGTTTAAACATTTTGATATCTATTAGTCTTCTTGGTGATTTCTGCCACTTGGTTTAACTGGCAAGAAAATCTTACCCCCTTAAGGTTTGGAAAATCTTACCCCCTTACAGAGTCACTATCTTGCCTTCTGGGTTTGTTTGTTTGTCTAATAATTTTAATTATTTTTGGCCGTGCTGAGTCTTCATAGCTACACGGGCTTTTCTCTAGTTGTGGCAAGCAGGAGCTACTCTTCTGGTGGGGTGCATGGCCTTCGCACTGCGGCCGCTTCTCTTGTTGAAGAGTACAGGTTCGATAGTTGCAGCTCCCGGGCTCTAGAGCACAGGCTTGATGGTTGTGGTGCACGGGTGGGATCTTCCCTGATCAGGGATTGAACCCATGACTCCTGCAGCGGCAGGCAGATTCTTTACGACTGAGCCACCAGAGAAGCCCTTATCTTTTGGTTTTATTGTTTCTTTTTTTATCTTTAGCAATTTGAGCTATTGGAAGTTTATTTCATTAATAGTGTATCTCTTTTCCTGTGGTAAGTTTGTGATACTTCCTTAACATTAATTTGGTTCTTATTTATACTAAGACCTATGTCAAAGTTGACTAATCTGTTTATTTAATAGATGTTATTTTGTAGGGCAAGTCTTCCCTCTTCAGTCTTTCTTTTTTCCAAGTGTTCTTAGCAATCATGCCTTACTATTTTGCCCAATGACCAATAGGATTTTACATCAAGTTGCTTTGGCTGGTGGACAGGTGGGTGGTTTCTCCATGTACAAGTTTTCACATGGACAAATGTTTTCATTTCTCTTGGGTGTATATCTAGGAGTGGAATCGCTGGGTCATATGGTAACTCACTTCCCTCATAGCTCAGTTGGTAAAGAATCTGCCTGCAATGCAGGAGACCCTGGTTCGATTCCTGGGTCAGGAAGATCTCCTGGAGAAGGAAATGGCAACCCACTCCAGTATTGTTGCCTGGAGAATCCCATGGACAAAGGAGCCTGGCGGGCTACAGTCCGTGGGGTTGCAAGAGTCAGACGCGACTTAGCAACTAAAGAGAGAGAGAGATAGAGAATGGTAACTCTCCAGGGGATCTTCCTGCCCCAGGGATCAAATCCATGTCTCTTGTATCTCCTGTATTGTTCTCGCCTGGAAAATTCCAAGGACAGAGGAGCCTGGTGGGCTACATGTAGTCCATGGGGCCGCAAAGAGCCAGACATGACTGAACAGCTGAGCATATGGTAACTCTGTGTTTAGCTTTTTGAAGAACTGCCAAGCAGCCCAAGTGGTCCCACCATTTCACATCCCTGCCAGCAATGAGAGTTCCAGTTTCTGCACTTCCTCATCAACAGCTGGTATCTCAATCTTTTTTATTGCAGTCATTCTAGTGGGTGTGACGTGGTGTCTCATTGATATGCAATGATAACTAATGATGATTACGTCAGCATTAAGTGCTTATCAACTGTGCAGCTTTTTAAGAAAATGGCCATGTTCAATTGAGTTTTTTGTCTTATCTATTGGGTTAGAAGAGTTTTTTATATATTCTGGATATTAACCCTTTGTCAGATATATGGTTTATAAATATTTTCTCCCATTCTATTCTCTTTTTTATTTTCTTGGTGGTGTCTTTTGAAACACAAAAGTTTTTTTTTGTTTGTTTTTTACTTTTTAATGGTTTGTCTATTTACTTCAGCCATGCAGCAAGGCAAATGGAATCTAAGTTCCCTCAGCAGGGATCAAACCATTCCCCTCTGCAGTGGAATCGCAGAGTCCTAACTCCTGGACTACCAGGGAATTCTCAAAAGTTTTTAATTTCAACAAAGTCCAATTAATTTTTCTGTTATCCTTTATGTTTTCGGTGTCATATCTAAAAAAAACACTGTCTAATCCAAGGTCACAAAGATTTACTTCTTTATTTTCTTCTAAGTGTTTTATAGTTTCAGCTCTTTAATGTAGGTCTAGATTCTATTTGAGTTAATTTTTTGCGACCAAGGCCCAACTTCAGCCATTTGCATAACAATATCCCATTGAGATGTACTCTAAGCATAAAGCACACACTGAATTCTAGAGACTTAGAATTACTAACATGCTTGAAGGAATCGAGTAGAAGATTCAAAGGAGAGAGGAAGAATAGAGATTACCAAAATAAACTGAAAAGATTAAAAAATTGACAAAGCAGAGCTTCTGGAAATGGTGGGAAAAGCACAGAAAGCTCAACCCTGACTCCCTCCAACAATGATAGCAATTATCATTGGTATTAATATCTCCAGTTGTTATTCCAAGGGCACTGCAATCGTTTTACATGTATTTTCCCTTTTCATCGGCACATAGCCCAGCGAGGTGAGGACCGTCATTTGTCTCCATCAGGGAACTCAGCCTGTCCACAGTCACTAAGCCAGCGAGCAGGAAAGCCAGGCTTGGACACCACTCAGTTCAAAGTCCACATTTTTATCTGCTACAGATTTTTTGCAGGGCTTCCCTGGTGGCTCAGTGATAAAGAACCTGCCTGCCAATGCAGGAGACACAGGTTTGATCCTGGGTCGGGAAGATCCCCTGGAGTAGGAAAGGGCAACCCACTCCAGTATTCTTGCCTGGAAATCCCATGAACAGAGGAACGTGGTAGGCTACAGTCCATGGGGTTGCAATAGAGTCAGACACGACTAAGCAACTTTCACTTCACTTCATAGATTCTTGCAAGAATGCAACAAGAATGCAAACAAGATAAGCATTTTCCTAAAGCCTGACCTAAATTTTAGACAGTTGGAGGGATGAGCAGAGCTGAGAATGGAGGAGGGTTCTCTCTGCCCAAAACTGACAGCTTATGTCACAGACCATACCTGTGGTTTGCTGGTTTGCTCTGAAAGCTCTCCTGTTACATTGAGGCCCAGACCCCCCCCCCCCCCCCCCCGCCTGGCCTTCAGAGGCAGCTCCCACGAAGCCTGGCAGTGCCCCCAGCCCAGCTGCATGATAAGACAAGACAGGAGGAGGGACCCAGGGAAAGAAGCCAGCCTGGTGACGCCCAACAGCTCCCTCAGTGACGTCCACCCGCCGCAGACACCATCCCCCTAGGGGCTCAGGGCTCAGCCAGGAGGCCTCTGTTTAGGACCAGCTCCTTGGAGCTCCAGTAGCGCTGCCCTTCCAGAGACTTCTGCAATCAGAAATGCCCAAGACTCTGGCAAAGGCAGTAGATCAGCCAGCCTTCGGTCCTGGGCTGGAAGAGAGCAGGGGCCTCGCATCAGGAGGCTCAGCACCCTGGCTGGCCGACGTGTACAACATGTATGGGGCATGCGCTGTGAATGTGCTGGGGCTATTTCTGCCCCGGCAGATTGCTGTCAGCAGGCAGGAGGTGAGGGGTGAAGCTGCAGGGAGTTGTGAAATCTAGACGCAGTCCCACTGGGACCTCGCTGAGGGCTGGGGGCCCTTCAGCCTGCAGGACCTAAAGCTGCCCCGCTGTGGGCTCACAGAAGCCGTGGGAAGGAGAGGCACTCCCATGACTCTGACATCCAGACAGGAGCCAGAGCGCCAGGACCACCACACGACCCCCACAACCCGGATCATGGTGCACTATTCGCCACCTGCTTGGAAGTGGTATTGCCCATGGATACCCTGCTAAACTGTAAGGATGTCCCTCTGCCGAGGGAAACCTTCTCACCGCTCCCCAGGGCTCTCAGGATAAAGTCTAAGTTCTTTACGGGCCCTGCCCCACCTGCCCCACCCCCAACCTACAGCCTCACCTCCCATCTTGGGACCACATCCGAGGACCCTTCAGTCCTGGGCTGAGCCCACCGCTGCCTCTCTGAAGGCAGACTGCTTGGTAATCCTGGTTTGTCTAATGTACCAGCTCAGTGACCACGAGTTCAGTTACTGAACCTCAGATTCATGGGTTTTTATGAGAATGAAATGAGTTAATGTAGAGAAAGTGTCCGGCACAGGGCTTGGCATGAAAATCTGCTGTGAGGGTATATGCTGTTGTTACTATGATCACGTGCGCACTTAGTTGCTCAGCCGTGTCCAACTCTATTGCGATCCTGTGGACTGTAGCCCACCAGGGCTATCCATGGGATTCTGTCCAAGGGATTCTCCAGGCAAGAATCCTGGAGTGGGTAGCCATTCTCTCCTCCAGGAGATCTTCCCAACCCAGAGGTCGGATCCCCGTCTCCCTGCAGGCGGGTTCTTTACCAGTTGAGCCACCAGGGAAGCCCTGTTATTTCAATTATTTGTATTTAAATAGGTTTACTTTTTACATGATCACATTCACTGATCTGTTATGACCTCTGGATTTCACATTATGTATACAAAGGTTTTCCTTAGTCTGAGATTAGAAAAATATCCAGTGGGCTTGCCATTTAAAGGAGTCTGTGGGAGAGTGAAAAAGTTGGCTTAAAGCTCAACATTCAGAAAACTAAGATCATGGCATTGGGTCCCATCACTTCAAGGCAAATAGATGGGGAAGCAATGGAAATGGTGACAGACTTTATTTTCTTGGGCTCCAAAATCACTGCAGATGGTGACTGTAGCCATGAAATTAAAAGACGCTTGCTCCTTCGAAGAAAAGCTATGACAAATCTGAAAGTGAAAAGTGTTAGTCACTCAGTTGTATACGACTATTTGTGACCACATGGACTGTAGGCCACCAGGCTCCTCTGTCCATGGAATTCTCCAGGCAAGAATACTGGAGTGGGTTGCCATTTCCTTCTCCAGGGGATCTTCCCCACCCACGGATCGAAGACAGCTTTCCCACACTGAAGGCAGACTCTTTATCCACTGAGCCACCAGGGAAGCCCTAGACAGCATATTAAAAACCAGAGATATTACTTTGCCGACAAAGCTGTGGTTTTTCCAGTAGTCATGTATGGATGTGAGAGTTGGACTATAAAGAAATCTGAGCACCAAAGAACTGATGCTTCTGAACTGTGGTGTTGGAGAAGACTCTTGAGAGTCCTTTGGACTGCTAGGAGAGCCAACCAGTCCATCCTAAAGGAAATTAGTTCTGAATATTCATTGGGAGGACTAATGCTGAAGCTGAAACTCCAAAACTTTGGCCACCTGATGCGAAGAGCTGACTCATTTGAAAAGACCCTGATGCTGGGAAAGATTGAGGGCAAGAAGAGAAGGGGACGACAGAGGATGAGATGGTTGGATGGCATCACTGACTCGATGGACATGAGTTTGAGTAAGCTCTGGGAGCTGGTGATGGACAGGGAAGCCTGGCGTGCTGCCATCCATGGGGTCGTAAAGAGTCAGACATGACTGAGCAACTGAACTGAACTGAACTGTGGGGAGTCCATTGCCGTACGGATCACCCCTCTCCAGCCCTCCCTCACAGTGCTCCTTCTAAGTTAATTCAAGATGTTTTTAAAAGGGAGACCTGCCTGTGTCTACCATGTGCAAGGGCCAGGGAAGGAAGAACACATGGCCCTTTGGGAAATGGATGACAAGTAGCTGTTGTTTCCTGTCTGAAGCCATGGGGCTTAGGCAAGTCACCTCACTTCATAAACTACAGTGAGTCCCCTACACATGAACCTTCAAGCTGTGAACTTTCAAATATGCGAACATGCATTCACATGTCCAATCACATAAGTTAGTTCACGTGTCTGGTGTACTTTTCAACATACTGTCCTATAAGATCAAAAGTGTTTATTTTTGTGTTTGTTTTTTATGTAGTCTTTGTTCGAGAAGTATTATAAACCTATTATAGGACAGCCGACTGTGTTAGCTGGATATCTAGGCTCACTTTTTTTAACTGAACAAACATGCTCTTGGAGGAGATCGGGTACGATTCAGGGTGGTATGGCCGTGGACTCCAACACGCTCTTGGAATGGGATTCGTTTCTATGTCAGGAACTTACTGTAAACAGCTTTGTTTGTCCGTAAGTTGTTGACCCTGAAGGAGTTCACGGTCCAATGAGAGAACAGACAAGTCAGCAGACCGAAGGTATCATCAAAGGCCTCCGGGGGGTGGGGGCCAACATCCTTGCTGGGAGGAGGTTCAGTGGGTGGTGGCGAGTCGGGGTACAGAGGACATTCTCAATGTAGGGACAGAGAGTGCCATCCTGATTCCACAAACACTTGCCAGCACCTCCTGCTACCTCTGCCCACGGCCCCAGGGCACAGCTCTGGAAGAAGGTAGAGAGGTGGAGATCAGCCAGAGGCCAGGGCAGGGAGCTGGACCAAGGCAGCAAGCCCAGCTTCTCTCCCAGTTCCAGGACTAGCCAGAAGGTCTCTAGGAAGTGACTTCATTCCTCTGCGTTCATTGCTCGTCCTTACAACACAGCCTCAGCTTGTGTCCTAAGGCAGCTGTGCAAATTCTATTCGATCACACATGTGCAAACATTCTGCCCTGTACAAGGTAAATATTTGATGCCCTTGGGCACTTTCTGCTGCTAATTGGTGACTGGAGTTGTTTCTACCCGGGGGCCGTGTATGGGTTCAGCCTGGCTGCTTTCCCTAGGGCTCAGGCCTGTTTCCTGAAGTGGGGGCAGGGGGCCCACTGGGCCCACA
This sequence comes from Oryx dammah, assembly GCF_014754425.2. NCBI lineage: Eukaryota > Metazoa > Chordata > Mammalia > Artiodactyla > Bovidae > Oryx > Oryx dammah. Next base: position 12,486,793 of record NW_024070213.1, read on the forward strand.
GGGACCCAGACCCCCATGTGTACATCCCCTCCTGTGTCCTGAGTCTCTACTCCTGGTTCTCCCGGTCTTGTTGTTGACCCACATTAGGACTCTCCTCTGGCACCTTTAACTGGACAGAGCTCCTTCCCCCACAGGAAGGGCCCAGGCTCCACCCCCAACAGGTTTTAGCAACAGGACTACCTTTGGCGCAGGGCTCTCTCTCTCCTTCCCTGTCTGTTCTACCGTCTGCTTAAATTAAGGGTGAAAAGGCATGAGCCTAAGGGTGAAAGGTCATGAGCCTCTTCCACCCAGATCTCAAGTCCGCTCCACACCACTAGAGCCCCGTGAGCTGCGTCCTCCGATGGGCAGCAGGGGTTTCTTCAGCCCTGGAGGGTCTGGAGGCCTGAAGACCACCGCCGCGGGCAGCCCCCACCCCCGGCCCCCACAAGCCAATGCAGAGGGCTCCTTTAGGGGAAGGGCGCTTAGAGGGCATTTGTAAAACCTGAGTTCTGGTTTCAGTGTTGGCGAGTCGTGTGACCCGGATGGTTCTCCTGGCCTCTTTGGTCCCCAGTTTCCTCATTAGAAAGACGAGAGGGTGGGGCATAGGGCTGAAACAGATACCCTGTTGGCAGACAGAAGAGCGCATCTTTTGAGGCCTTAATGTGAGGCCAGCACTTCCCTCAGAAGCATCTCTTGCCACGTCCACCCCAAAGGCATGTGCGTTTGTGTTCTTGGCTGCTCCCCAGTCTGGGCGCTTGGGAAGGGAGCCTGGGGCCTCCAGCCTTGCGGACACCATTAGAGAAGAGAGCACATTCCTAGCCACCAACAGGAAGGGTTAAGTACAGAACCAGATCTGGTTAGGTTATCTCGCCCCTGGAGCCCAACCTTAACCCGAGATGCTGTGAAGAGTCGCCTAGCTTTCCAAGGCTGGTGGTCCTCCCAGAGACAGAAATCCCTCAGCCTTTTCCCTGCACTTGTGAGCAGGCTGGGCATGGCAGCCCACTCCAGTATTCTTGCCTGGAGAATCCCATGGACAGAGGAGCCTGGTGGGCTACAGTCCATAGGGTCGCAAAGAGCTGGACACGACTGAAGCTACTTGGCATGCACACAGGCGAGCAGGCTGGGCTGGCTTCAAGGGGCTGCTCAGAAGGGCCAGCACTGAGAAAGGCCCTGTGCTTGGCTGAAGGCCATCACCATCTTGAAATCCTTAATACATTTTGTACCAGGGGTCCCTCGGGGTTACATGAACACCACTTAGACAGTCTACTAGCCTCTCCTCCTAGGAAGCCGTTTCCCAAAGCAGGGCTCTGTGACTGCCAGACAAAGGACATTCTGGAAGACTCTTCTCGTCCTTCACGATCCAGCCGCAATGGCCTTCAAGTCCACAAGAGCTTGAAGGCTCCCCAGAGGGGTGGTCCTCTGCTTTCCCGCTTCGTTCCTCTCTCCCACACAGCGCCCACCCCTCTCTGTAACCCAGCCCAGGCTCCCCACCTCCAGGCCACGCCCTCTGTACTCTGACCTCCTCGAAACAGAGAGATGCTCGGTACACTTGTTGACCGAGGAAAGCAAACAGAGCTATCTTCTCAGGACAGGGCACAGGGCACTGCACACAGTGGGCGCTCAGTCAGTGCTGTGACTCACACACTGAGCAGGCCAGGGCACCCCGCTACATGGCCGTGCCCGTCCTCGACCAGGGCATCACACAGATCGGACCGTCATTCTTTCCCCTTCTGACCTGGTGAGGAAGGGTAACCCTAGGGCAGCAGAGCTGATTTATGGGGTTTCCTTGTGCGGAGTTGGAAGACTTACTCCCTCCCCATACCTGGGTCCCGGTCCCTGCTGGAAGGAGCGTTAAGAACCCCCGACACTGGAGCTTCCCCAGAGTCCAGCCAGTGGCTAAGACTCCGCCCTCCCAGTGCCTGGGGCCCAGGTTCAATCCCTGGTCAGGGAACTAGATCCCTCATGCCGCAATGAAGGTCAAAGACCCCGAGTGCTGCAACTAAGACCCAACACAGCCAAATAAAGATAAATATTAAAATAAGAACCCCCAACACTTGAAAAGCCCTTTAAAGCTTGCGACCTGCCTTCATTAACTTTCTCCTCAAACTGTCCTTTGGTGGTTTAGTCCCTAAATTGTGTCCAACTCTTGTGACCCCATGGACTGTAGCCTGACAGGCTCCTCTGTCCATGGGATTCTCCAGGCAATACTGGAGTGGGCTGCCATTTCTTTCTCCAGGGATCAAACCCACCTTTCCTGCACTGCAGGTGTTTCTTTACCAACTGAGCCACCAGGGAAGCCCAAACTGTCCTGTAAACCAAGACAAATACTTAAATATCAACTGTGGGGTGGTTGTTCTAACATTTTTTTCTTTTGCTGCGTGTGTTCCTTGAGGAAGAACTTGGAAATACAGATAGAGCCCAAAGAATAAGGATACCTCCATCTGAGCATCCAGTGATGACACTGTTAACATTTCAGTCCAAATCTCATGAGATTCATCTCCACACATGAAATACACCTTTCAAAACAGGATGACACTGTCACTGCTTTGGCGTCTTATTTCTCCCAGTTGCGTAGGAGGCTAACAGAGGTCGCTGGTTCCACAGATGCTGGAGGCAATGCTGGAGCCTGACTCCAGTGTCCTGAGTCTGAGGCCGATGTCCTTATCTTTGAACCCTGCTGCTGCTCAGACCCCAAAGGGGCAGGAGGAACTGATGGCCCTGGGAATGGAGCCCCAGCGAAGAAGGCTTTGCTCTGAGCAGGCTTTGGGGAAAAGACCCCCAAACCACCCAGGTGTCCCACAGCTCAGCACAGGCTGCTCAGAGCTGCCACCTCCACACATCTGGACTTCGTCCGGCAGTAAACAGCTCCAGGGATATAGGGTCAGCTGTCAGATGGGGCCCAGAGGCAGCAGGGGCCCGGTGGCAGGCACTGACCCCAGAGGGCAGCTGGAGATCTGTTTGGTGGCCTCGGAGGGCTCGTCTCTTTGTATTTTTAGAAAAAGCGAGGGCACAGCAGTGACCCAACCGCCTCACTGCCTGCGCATCATGCTAGGCTGTGGAAAGGGGCTTGCAGGCTGGGTCCGGGCTGGTGGTTCAGGGCAGGACCAGTCGCCTGCCCGCCTTTCCTCCCTCCTTCCTTCCACTCTCCCTCCCTTCCTCAGCACACAGTGCTGGCCAGATACTCAGCTGGGCACTAGAGGCAAGATTTACTCAGGGCTCTGGCCTTCCTCTGGCCTTCCAACAGGGCCACAGAGTTGGACACAACTGAAGCGGCTGAGCACACACACGCACTGGCCTTCCACGAAGGTGGTAAAAGAACAAGAGCTGACCAGAGGCTTACAGAACTTCCCAACGCAGGTTCAATCCCTGGGCAGGGAAACAAGATCCCACATACTGTGGAGCGACTCAGCCTGAGCGCCACAACTAAAGAGCCTGCAAGCCACAGCTGAGACCCAAGGCAGTCAATAAATATTAAAAAAAAAAAAAAAAAGGTATGGTTTCCTCATCAGCAGCCAGAGTCTACGAAAAATAAATAAATAACGTTAACAGCAGGAACTCTGGCATCAGACAGTTCTTATTGTTGATTGGTTGCTAAGTCGTGTCCAAATCTTTTCGACCCCATGGTCTGCAGCACGCCAGGCCTCTCTGCGCTCCACTGTCTCCTGGAATTTGCTCAAACTCGTGTCCACTGAGTCGGCAATGCTATCCAACCATCTCATCCCCTGTGGCCAAAGTACTGGAGCTTCAGCTTCAGCATCAGTCCTTCCAATGAATATTCAGGGTTGATTTCCTCTAGGATTCACTGATTTGATCTCCTTGCTGTCCAAAGGACTCTCAAGAGTCTTCTTCAGCACCAGAGTTTTTCGGCGCTCAGGCTTCCTTAGGGTCCAACTCTCACAACCCTACATGACTACTGGAAAAACCGTAGCTTTGACTATACAGACCTTTGTCAGCAAAATGATGTCTCAGCTTTTTAATAACGCTGTGTAGCTTTGTCATACCTTTCCTTCTAAGAAGCAAGCATCTTTTAATTTCGTGGCTGTAGTCACCAACTGCAGTGATTTGAGAGCCCAAGAAAATAAAATCTGTCACTGCTTCCACTTTTTCCAGACAGACCAGGGTTCAAATCTCGACTCCCCTTTCTCTAGCTGTGTGACCTCAGGCAAGTTGCTTAATTTCTCTAAACCTGCATGTCCCCTCTTAAGGTCTATGAGAAGGAACTGAGATAACACATAAACATGCTTAGAAGAGGGCCTGGAATGTGATAAGAGCTGGAGAAACGGAGTTATGGAAAGAGAGGCTGTACATGTGAAGCGCTCTGGAGCTCGGGCTGTCCCACGTGGGCAGCAACTCCGATGGGTCATTCCCGAGGAGCCCGGGGGTGTTGGGTGAGGACGGGCCTGGGGCTTCCACGGCCCTTTAGCCAAGGGTTTGACTGAGTTCAGCAGCGGCTCACACTTTTAACCACACACTAGCTCCTCACAACAAAGGAGTTGGAGGGCTGGCATCCTCTTGTTTTGCCAAAGAGGAGGCTGGGAAGCAGAGGGTCTCGTGAGCTGCCTGAGGTCAGTAGGGGAAGAGATGGCAGTCCTGGCTCCTAATGCAGGACCGCCCGTCCCCTGACCTTTATCTCTTTCAGACCCCAGCCCACCACACCAGAGCCTCTGCTCAGGCTGCAGTAGCTGGGGCCGGAAGCTGTGATCCTAAGGAGGGAAGACGGCTCTGCTGGGCCTGGAGGGAGAGCGGGTAACTCCTGGGGCTGGGGCAGCAGCAGTCCTGGCAGTTAGGCTCTGGGCCCAAGGAGACATACGACTCAGAGCTGGCTGATTTTTTTTTTTTTTTACTTTTTGGTCACACTGTGCAGCCTCTAAGGGATCTTAGTTTCCCTGACCACTGATGGAACCCTCGCTCCCTGTGGTGGAAGCATAGAGTCTTAACGGCTGGACCACCAGAGAAGTCCCAGGGCTGGCTGACCTTGACCGCCATGTGCACCTGGCTTTGATTCATGGGCATCCAGTGCCCACCCTCTGGGTCTCACCTGCTTGGAGTGGCAGCTAGGCTGCAGCAGTGAGAACAATAGCATCTCCTGCCCTGCACCTGCCTGTCCCGGCCCGGCACCAGGCATGGCCCACCCCAGAGACAGTGGACACACACACACACGGAGGCTGTGAAGTCACACCAGGGCCGTGCCAGGAGTGGACACACCCGTGGAAGATGACCACCTCCTGTCCCCACAGAGAGCTCCATGTGGGAGGTCCCGGGAGCGCTGCTCGGTGGTCCTGCCCCCTCAGCCCCTTCTGAATGAACATAGGGGGGACAGAGCCATCATTCTCTCATCCAGTGCCCCGGGCTAGGCGCCGATTTCTGGGACACAGCAGTGAGCAAGACAGATAAGTCCTTGTTCCCGTGAAGCTTATCTACTGGAGTGGGACTAAAAGGCCCTGCTATCTCCCTTTCTGCTTCCCCCTTTAGGCGCTTGATTCTCTGCTAAACCTTGTCATGTTAGGGGATGCGGGGAGCAGGGATATGTGGGAGGGGCAGGGACCTCTGGACATGCCAGGGAGCTGAGGACATGTTGGATCTTGGCAGGCGCTGCTTCTGGTTGGGTGGGGTGGGAAATTCACCACCTTCCCTTTTCCCATCTCCGTGTCAGATATGATCTCCTGATGAGGTCTGCTACCCTGGATGGCAGCCAGGGACTGTCGGCACAGCCCTCGTGGCTTCTAACTGCCTGAGGTTCCAAGGAAATAATTCTCACCTTCTGCAAATGTATCATCCAGTGGGAAGGTACAAAATTAATGTGCACCGTCATGTGGAATGTTGATATTTTGCTTTATGACTTTTTAAAATTGGAGGATAGCAGCTTTACAATATTGTGTTGGTTTCTGCTGTACAACGTGAATTAGCCATAATTATATATATATGGCTTCCCAGGTGGTCGTAGTGGTAAAGAATCCACCTGCCAATGCAGGAGACACAAAAGACATGGGTTTGATCCCTGGGTTGGAAAGATCCCCTGGAGAAGGAAATGGCAACCCACTCCAGGGTTCTTGCCTGGAGAATCCCATGGACAGAGGAGTCTGGTGCGCTACAGTCCATGGGGTCGCAAAGAGTCGGACACGACTAAGGGACTGAGCACACACATATATGTATGTAAATCTATCTCCCCTCCCTCCTGAGCCTTCATCCCCCTTCCTATCACTCTAGGTGAAGTAAGTCCGAAAGAGAAAAACAAATACTGTATATTAATGCACATATATGGAATCTACAAAATGGTACTGATGAACCTATCTGCCTAATGATTAATTGTTCTGAGAGTCGTTTTCATCTACCTGTGTGTTGCCTCCCATCTGAACTCAGGTTCACCGCAAAATCTAAGGTTCTACAAAACCAAGAAAGGCTCTGTAAATGTTTGAGTGAAGACATGAAGACAGTCTGAGGGTGAACAGGTCAGGCCTTATAAACAGGGTGGGCAGCACCTGGCACTGGGGACTGGGGTTGGTGGTCTGTGCTGCCAGCTGGAGTCAAATGCAGGACTGGGTTTACACCCTGTTCAGTGAGAAGAGCTGCAAAGATTCCCTCTGCGTCCTTCAGACTAGGGTATACCTCTGAGGGGTTTCCAGGGACTAAAGACTATAATGGGCTTCCCAGGTGGCTCAGTGGTAAAGAACCTGTCTGCCAATGCAGGAGACGCAAGCGACATGGATTCAAACCCTAAATCTGGAAGATCCCCTGGAGGAGGGCATGACAACCCACTCCAGTATTCTTGTCTGGAAAATTCCATGGACAGAGGACCTGGCAGACTACAGTCCATACGCTCGCAAAGAGTCAGACAGGACTGAGCATGCATGCAAAGACTATGGTGGTTAAGGACACAGCCTCCAGAGCCTGTCTGGGTTCACGTCCCAACTCTTAAGATCAACAGCTGGGCGATTCCAGGGCAAAAGTACTGAACTGTTCTGAGCCTCACCCATCTCGCCTGTAAAATGGGTGTCGTTAAAGGAATTCAGGGACAGTCGACCGAAGGAAGGGTCTAGCACAGAGCTTAGACAGTGGCAGGCATGTGAAGCGCCAGCTTCAGTGTGGTAGCACGGAGTCGATGGACGGCACTCACACTTTAGCTGCGTCGGAATCCCCTGGAGGCTTGTGAAAACACAGATGGCTGGGTTCCAGCCTGCGTCTCTCACTCAGAAGGTCTAGGGTGGTGTCTGAGAATCTGCGTTTCCAACAAATGCCCAGGTGCTGCTGCTTCAGGGACCACAATTTGAGAACCACGGGTGTGTAACAGAAAAGAGAATTCAGGTGTAGGGTTCTGGCGCTAGGACTGTCCCTTATTATCTGGTGACTTTGGGCAGCTAATCTCTGAGCCTCAGTATCTTCATGTGTAAAACGGGACTGTTAATACCCACTTCACAAGAATTCCCCTGGCAGCCCAGTGATTAAGACTCCGGGCTTTCATTGCCAAGGGCCCAAATCCAATCCCTGGTCAGGGAACTAAGATCCTGCAAGTCGCTTGGTGTGGCCAAAAAAAGAGAAAAAATCCACTTCATGGGGGTCAGCCTGGTATACGGTATTCTCAGTATTCTCAGTATTCAGTTATCGTTGTTTAAATTCTGGCCAGCGTGTTGGTCCTGGAAGGATGGGGCAGGGTTACCATGAGCAGAGGTGGGTCAGGCGTGCGTGCTTGGGGAATGCTGCCAAGAACCCCGTAGCCTGGAGCAAAGTACCGGGTGGGTCTCGAAGCCCCAGGGCCATGTGCTTATTGGGAAAGAACTCCTGCTCCATTTCTTTGGCAGTTTCTGTGTGGCAAATCCACACAGAACCTTGGTGGGGGTTGGGGTTTGGGGGGTGGGGGAGTAATTTGGCTGCACTGGGTCTGAGTTGCGGCACGTGAAATCTATCCCCCCGGCCAAGGATCGAACCCAGGCCCCCTGCATTGGGAACTCCGAGCAGTACTCACTGAAGCGCTAGGAAGTCCCTCTAACCCCTTTTTGTCAGAAAGTCACCTCACCTCAGCGGGATCAGCGGCCCTCCGGCCCAGCCGCGCGGTGCGCTGCCGCCCCCTGGCGGACGAGGAGGCGCTGCACACCCTCCCCCGGCGGTTTCCGAGCGGAGTCCGAAGTGCCGGCGGCAAGGCCCGCGGGCACCTGGGGGAGCTCTGGCGCCTCGCAAGGCTGCGCCCCCCGCCTGAGAGGAGACTTCTGGACCAGTTGGGTGTTATTACGGGAACAGCCCGCGGACACCCCACCCGCGGTGGATTAGAGACTGTTGACTTTTAAGGGCGAGACCCATTGCGCTTGGCACAGCAAGGCTGCAGGCTGAGTGCCGGCCCCAGACACAGGCCTCGGGGCTCCGGGCCTTTGCGGGCTTTGGCCTGAAGACCAGTGGCAGCGGCCAGCCTGAGTCATTGGTTCCCTGAGGCCGGGAGAAAGGGCTACCCCTGGGCCAGGGGCTTCGTTTGATATTCACTGTCCAAGAACCACGCCCCTCACCCAGCAGTTCTTGGGTCTGCAACCCCACCCTCAGAGATCCCTTTTTTTGCCTTTTCTGGAAAAAACTCCTTGAAGTAAATCCTTCATATAAAAAAATTCAATGCTGTCATCATTTTTTGGTGCCTTTAATGTGGCCAAGCCACTGAACCGGGCACCATGGGTACCCAGGAACATGGAAGATACATTCCCCCTAGGAAACAGGCACTGGAGGGGCCTCCTGGAGAGGAGGGTCTAAGAGGGGAGGGCTGACCTGGGGGTGGGGGCCCACGGGGAAGAAAGGCCTTCAGCCCTGGAGGGACTGGAGCTGGCGGAAGGGTGGGGTGTGTTCAGGGACGGTGAGTCATGTGGTGCGGCCCAGGAGGGAGGGTGAGTCTCAGCCCCTCCCAGGAGGGAGGGGAAACGACACAGGCTGGAGAGGGAGGTGGGAGCCAGCCAGGCAGGGGGTGGGCGTGAGGGAGTCGGATCTGCACAGCAGGGAACCCAGGGTAGGTGGGCTTGTCTGAGAAGCCTCCTCCCTGAAAGAGGATCCCGGTTGGGTGAAGAGAAAGGTTTCCGATGGGATGGGCGTGTGAGCGTTTAGTGTTCTGACTCTTAGCGACCCTAGCGACCTCATGGACTGTAGCCCCCCAGGCTCCTCTGTCCATGGGCTTTGGCAAGGATACTGGAGTGGGTTGCCATGCCCTCCTCCAAGGGATCTTCCCGACCGAGGGATCAAACCCACGTCTCTTACATCTCCTGCATCGGCAGGTGGGTTCTTTACCCCTAGTGCCACCTGGGAAGCCCCCCTTGGGTGCGGAACCATTTCAAAGATGGGTGTGAGGGGCTGCTGAGATGACAAAGGGGAATCTTGAAGTGTGGGCGGGGCCAGGCCAAGTCAGAATCTAGCACTCAGATGCCTCTCCGCCCACAGGTGGGAATGTGGGCCTGTGTGGGAGGGACTTCCCTCTCATCTCCTTGCTCTAAGGCTTCAGTCTTCAAAGCACATTTACCCACATTATCTCACTGATCTTTGCAACAGTCCTCTGAGCTAACCAGGGCCTATTATTTTCATTTTACACACGGAGAAGCTGGGTCCCAGGTGAGACAGAATTATAAATTCTGCTTTATATTAATTATTGGCCTCCTGAGGTCCATATTTCTTTTTCTAAATTGCGACCCCATGGACTGTTGTAGCCTACCAGGCTCCTCCCTCCATGGGATTCTCCAGGCAAGAGTCTAGAGTGGGTTGCCATTTCCTTCTCCAGGGGATCTTCCCAACCCAGGGATCGAACCCAGGTCTCCCGCATTCCAGGCAGACGCTTTAACCTCTGAGCCACCAGGGAAGCCCCAATGTATTCACTTTTGATTGTGCTGGGTCTCCAGTTGCATTGAGCAGGGGGCTACTCTGTTGCAGTGAGCAGGCTTCTCATTGCGGTGGCTTCTCTTGTTGTGGAGCATAGGCTCTAGGCACTCAGGTTTCAAGAGTTGTGGCCCACGGGCTTCAGTTGCTCCAAAGCAGGTGGAATCTTCCAGATCTAGGATGAAACCCATGTCCCCTGCGTTGGCACACAGATTCTTATCCACTGTACCACCAGGGAAGTCTTGCATACTGTGTTTTAATTTTTGTTGTTGTTGTTTTATAATAGTTCAAACATCCAGATGAAAGTTTCTCTGTCAACCCTATTCTCCCAGCTGCCCGGGTCACCTCTTAGCAGTGTGAACTCTAGCCTTTTGATTATGGGTGTTGGGCCCTTTCTGCAGGGACTCAGGACATAGCCTGCTGTGACCAGAGGAGCCCAAGGCAAGTGTCGCCCCAGGAAGGGTGTTATACCTTCCCTGAGCAAGTGTACATTCGGTCTTCTTTCATCTGAAGCCACGTGAGTCTATCTTTAGATCCTAAACTCCTTGGAGGCTGGGAGTCTATCTTCTGGGAGGCTGAAGTGTAGGAGTTACAATTACAGGTTCTGGCACACAGAGAACTGGCATAAAATCTGTGTTGCCAAACATTGAACAAGTTACCCAGGCTCTCGGAGAGCCTCCATTTTTTTCAACTACAATAATCACAGGTTTGATCCCTGGGTTGGGAAGATACACTGAAGAAGGAAATGGCAACCTACTCCAGTATTCTTGTCTGGAGAATCCCATGGACAAAGGAGCCTGGCAGGCTATAGTCCACGGGGTCGCAAAGAGTCAGACACGACTGAGCGACTGACCGACCAACCAACCTAAGGGTGCCCTGACCAATTTCATGGGACTGTGTGAGGACTGTATAAGATGACTCATGTCCTGTGTTTAACCGAGTCAGGCACAAGGTCTGTAATCTGTAAGAGGAAACTGTTGTCATCCCCAGTTCCAGGACCTACTGTGCAAGCCCACAGTAGGACAGACCCAGGCACCTTTTCACACTTAACCCTGACAGAGGCTGAGAGCTCACAGGTTATAGGGTCTACATGGGGACTCATTGTTAAGATGGTTCGTTATGTTGACCTTGCAAACAAAGAGTAAACCACAGTGATCCTTGAGACTGCCCAAACTGCCCAAATGGCATCCTGTTATCTCACTGGTGCCTATCTTCTCAAAGCTGCGAGAGCACCAGATCCCAGACCTCCGGCTACGTGAGCATCCCTTTGAAGAACTTCTCAGTGGTGGGGTATAAGAAGGACTCTGTCAGAAAGGGAGGACGCTGGCTCTTCTTGAGTCAGTCACCCTCTCTTTTCCCTCTGATAATTTTCCCTCTTCTTGCCTGACTGCCCAGTTTGCTCTCTTCTCTGCACTCGCCTTACAGCACCTCATTAAAGGTGAGTTGGCACAGTAGGTCGCCCCAATCCACACACCTGAATGAATCCCTCTTCCTGGGCTAGAATCCGCCTTTCCCTTTTTTTGAAACCAGCCTGGCTCTTTGCCATCTCCTGCCAGGTGGCTTTTCTGGGTAGTCGGGCATCTTGAGGCCAACATGGGGCTGACAGCCCATGGCTCCTCTGGGCCTGTTGTGTCTGATGCCCTGTGTTACAGCTGATCCACAGGGAAACCGCCATGTGGCTTTTCTCAGGGCTGACTCACTCAATGGAGGGTCACCCCTGCCCTGGAGCTGCCTAGGGTCAGGGCCTCTGACCCTGGCCTGGTGCCCAGCCACCTGGACTCTGCCTCTTAGAGGGTACATCCCCGGCCCCTGAGGCTCCACTCAGAGGAGGGACTACCCTGCACCTAGACCACCCTGGCTTGGAAGGGACATAAGAAATCATCTATCCTGCCTCCCTCATCTCACAGATGAGAAAGGGAGCTGGGTGATGGGAATACAGAGCTTGTGACTGAAGCGGGATTTGGACCTGGCCTGATTCCTGTGGTTCCCACTAGCCGTCACAAATCCTCCTCTCCTGGCCTTCTCACCAGGCCTTCTCCTCCTCTCAGGGCCCAGCGGGCGGGCTCCAGGTCCTAAACTCTCTGAGCAGGGCATCCCATGGCTTTTTGGTAGGACAGTTACTTACCCCCTTGGGAGAACACCCCTGTAACCTCGTTTCCAAAAAAGGGCAGAATGATCTCTTGAAGTGGGTGGCCCCCACTGAACTTACTGTCTATCAGTTCAGTTCAGTACCTCAGTCATGTCTGACTCTTTGCGACCCATGGACTGCAGTACGCCAGGCCTCCCTGTCCATCACCAACTCCTGGAATTTACTCAAATTCATGTCCATCGAGTTGGTGATGCCATCCAACCATCTCATCCTCTGTCTTCCCCCTCTTCTCCAATCTTCAATCTTTCCCAGCATCAGGTGGTGGTAGTGGTTTAGTTGCTAAGTTGTGTCCGACTCTTGCGACCCCCATGGACTGTAGCCTGCCAGGCTCCTCTGTCCATGGGATTCTCTAGGCAACAATACTGGAGTGGATTGCCATTTCCTTCTTCAGAGGGTCTTCCCAACCCAGGAATCGAACCCAGGTCTCCTGCATTGCAGGCAGATTGTTTACCAACTGAGCTATGAGGGAAGCCCACCCAGCATCAGGGTCTTTTCAAATGAGTCAATAAACAAATGCAAAACTGTGTTTATTTTTCTGCTCAAAAAGGCATTCCTTTCCTATCCAACCCAACTTTCCTCAAGAAACAAAAATACAGGCCAGCAAGGATGAAGGGATAAATAACCGTCTGGTGAACCAATGGATCAGTGCACGGCTTCAAGGGTTGGAACCCACACCAGCCTGGGGAGCTGGACTTGGCGAGCCGGCTGGGGACAGGGCAGTCTGAAACGGACCGAGGGCAGGGCGAGGAAGGGTGCGCGCCCGGCGGCGTGGGGCGGGGTCTGCGGGGTCACACCCACGTGCCCTTGCCGCCCAGAACGCCGGGCCCCCACCTCGTGTCCGCAGAGCCGGCCTGGGTGCTCAGCCGGCGCGGTGGGCAGGCTGGGGGCCGCGCATCTCTAAGGAGGACCCCGGGTCTGCCCCCCGCCCCGCTGTCCTGGAGGAACAGTGCGGGCGCGAGGGCGGAGGGGAGGGGGCCTGAGACAGACGCTGAGGTCCCTGTGGGACCGACCTCAGATGGGAAAAACAAGGCTCGGAGATCTCTTTCCGTCTCACTCGGACGCCTCCCGGATGGCATTAACCCCCCGTTTGGGGGTGTGGAAACTGAGGCCCAAAGTGGGAGGCCCAGAGCCGGGGGGGTGGGGGCGGTGAGGCGTCTAGGCCCCGGCCCCCGCCCAGAGGACCCGGACAGCTACATGTGCCGCCGGCGGCCCGCGCCCACCGCGCCGGCTCCTCAGACCCCTGGGCGCAGGAGGGGCAAGGAGGGGCCGGGCTGGGCCGGGCGAGGAGGGCGCGGGCGCGGGCAGAGGAACTAAGTGACTCAGGCCGGTGCGCGCAGGCCGGGCCTTTGTTCCCGGGACGCCCGGCCTTAAAGGCCCAGCGCCCGAGGCAGGCGCGCGCCCTGCGGCCGTCCCCGCCCACCGGCCGCACCTTCTGGCTAAGCGGGGGGCTAGGGTGGGAGGGGGTCCCTCCTGGGCTCCTGGCTGTCAACAAAAGAAGGGCATCCATCAGAATTCGGGGGTTCATCTAATCGGATCCTCAGGCCATAGGGAGGGCCCCCTCTGGTCATTTCAGTCATCCCTCTGCCTCAGGGCAAAGCTGCATCTAAATCGTCCAGAGGAATTTAAGAAAACCCTTCCCCTGCTTTTGGGGATTCCCCAGGGGCTCAGAGGGTAAAGCGTCTGCCCGCAATGCGGGAGACCTGGGTTCAGTCCCTGGGTCGGGAAGATCCCCTGGAGAAGGAAATGGCAACCCACTCCAATACTCTTGCCTGGAAAATCCCACGGGGCGGAGAAGCCTGGTACATGGGGTCGCAAAGAGTCAGACACGACTGTTATGGGGACCCCTTGCTAGGCAGCGCCTCCCCGAGTCTCTCAGCCATCTGTCCTCTAACCACAGTCCCCACCTTGCAGGGTGACTGGCCCACCCAAGTCAGCATTGAGTCATTTCAACCCTTATTTCACACCTTTGGTGGGTTTTAGGTCAGCCAATGGAGAAGGCAATGGCACCCACTCCTGTACTCTTGCCTGGAAAATCCCATGGACTGCAGCCTTCCACAACTGAGCTACTTCACTTTTCACTTTCATGCATTGGAGAAGGAAATGGCAACCCACTCCAGTGCTCTTGCCTGGGGAATCCCAGGGACGGCAGAGCATGCTGGGCTGCTGTCTATGGGGTCGCACAGAGTCGGACGCGAATGAAGTGACTTAGCACCAGGTCAGCCAAGGCAGACCTGTGAACAGGCTCCCATCCTAGCCTCCGCGAGTCCAGGTTTCACACCAACCCTGACTTGTCTGTGGATTCCTCAGGGAGAAACACCAACCTGTACCCCACCCCCCAGCGCCCACACCCCTGCTGCCCAAGCTGCTCCTTCGGACCCGAGCGCCACCACGTGGACTCGGGGCAACGGTGCCCTGCGGGACCAGAACTTTTCAACATGTCTCCCCGCTCTGGGCCCTCCTTAGGCCATGCATCCATCCCCAGCGCCATCCTAAATGAATCGCCTCAAAAACTGCAGGTTGCCTGCAGCATTCAGTTTGCCCCCTGCCCCTACAGCCCTGCTTGTGACCCTCTCTCAGAGTAAGTGGCTTCTTGAGAATAAAACTTCATCTTAATATTTCAAAAGCAAATCAAATGTAAATTATGCATCAATAAGTTCTAGCTAAAAAGTAATAACAAACAAATGAAGAGCTTGCGCATAGATGCATGCTCACAGACGTGTATGTATGATGGACGGGGTGTGACAGCTGGGGTGTGTGCCCGAGCAAGGCTGCGGCTCCAGGGGTCCCCACGAGGTCGAGTTGGAGCAGAACCCAAGAGGGTGCAGCTCCTGTTCCATCTGTGGCGCTCTGTACCCCACCTTGGGGCCCACATCATTCTGGGAGGAGAGATGCCTTTTCCTTTTCCACTCAGCCTCAGAACTCCTCATCCTGTCTTCTGCAATGCTCTCCTCTCAGGGGAAACAGAGGTGGCAATAGTGGTAAAGAACCCACCTGCCAATACAGCAGACTCCGGTTCCATCCCTGGGTTGAGAAGATCCCCTAGAGAAGGGATTAGCAACCCATTCCAGTATTCTTGCCTGGAGAATCCCATGGACAGAGGATCCTGGGGGGCTTAAGTCCATGGGGTCACAAAGAGTCAGACACAACTGAAGCGACTCAGCACACCCCTTCCCAGCTTCTCAACCACTTCCCTTCTGGAGCCTCCCGGGTAAGCCTGTATTTTGTCCCCCAACAGCCTGGGAGCCTCAGCCCAGGGAGGAGCCCACCCGTCAACCTGAACCGTTATGCCACCAAGAAGAGCCTGGCGGAGGGCTTGCTGGACATGTCGCTCTTCATGTCCAACAGTGTGCAGCTGAAAGCGGTGCTAGATCGGGGTCCATCCTCCTATCACTACTTCGCCCTCGCCACCCTCCTTAGCATCTCTCTGCTCCTGCAGGTGGTCATCGGAATCCTCCTCGTGGTCATGGGTGAGGAGCCCGGGCCTGGAGCTGGCCTTGGGGGGTGGGTGGGAAGAAAAGTCCTGAATGCCTCCCTGTCACACCGTGAGTTTGCACAGTCATACACTAACCTGCTGTTAGCCCTGTGCACCTTCAAGTGCCCAAGTAACAACGACACAGTGCAGGCAGGCACCCTGACCTACTTCCTAGCATCCCATCCAGTAGCTAGCACAATACCTGCTAAATGACTGTGCTCACTAACTCGTAGTAGCATTCCTAGAGCGTGCATTCCCCACTCTGAGAAGACCCAATGTAAGTTTCCAAAATCGGCTCTATTGAGTACCACGTGAACACCCCACATGGTCAGTGAGGGAGAAGGCATTTCAGCACAATGGCCACCAACTCCTGATCTCTGAGGGGCTACGGTGGGGGAAGCTCCAGGCTGTCATCTCCCCATCCCCAGACCATCACTTGCTTCTCCCTCTTCTCCACAGCTCTACTGAACCTTAATGAGGTGGAAAAACAGTTGCGTCTCAACCAGCTCAACAACGCGGCCACCGCCTTGATCTTTATCACTGTCATCATCAACATCTTCATCACAGCCTTCGGGGCACATGAGATTGGGCTCCTGGCTGCTGAGACCCCTCTCTGAACACAGCCTGGAGCCCAGGTGAGGGAAGATGGGAGGTACACAGGTGGCCCTTCTCACCTCTGCGGGTTTGGGCTGAGAGAGATGCTCACCAGGCAGAGGGGAAGAATGCAGATCTGGGGCAGGGATGAGGTCCTGGAGCAGAGCATGGGCTGGGACTCACCAAAGTCCTCTGTGCTCTCTCCTCCTAGGCTGAGCTTCTCTGCAGCCTGGGAGGGTGGAGGCTGCGGTTAGTGGGGGAAAAGGGAGACGCGGGTGTTCTCCTTGACAGAGTCAACAGGACCACGGGGAGCCAGCCGGCAGCACAGAGCCTCAGGCCCTGCTTTAGGATGGGATCCGAACCCGCAGCTACATCCTGGGAAGGCACCAGTGCAATTGTGTGACACTTGGGCCCGAGGCGCTAGTCTGGCCTGGCCCGCCCTTCTCTTCATCTCTTGGCTTCCCCTACAGGTGCTGGGCCCGAAACTGCTTCTCTCCCCCTTGATCTGCCAGGCTGAAGGGCACAGCATACAGCTTTGGGGAGAGCTCCTAGACTCGGAGGGCAGTGTAGACACCCCTGCTTCCTACCCTTGGCACTGGAACAAAGATGGGTTCTTCTCCGGGATTAAGCGGAGTCATCTCGGCCTGGAGTCACCTGTCTCCTGGGCCTCGGGTGTGCCTACGGAAGGCTGGGTCTGCCCAGCTTAAGGACTCTGCTTCTGACCCCACCCTGTTCCTTCCCTCTGCCCCAGCCTGTTTTCTCTTTTCTGTAGGATGGAATAATTTCTCTCCATAAAGCTTTCTGCAGATCCACCGTGAGTCAATCTTTGTGTCTTCAATTGTGAAGGCTCAAGCACCAGTGGGGGGTGGGGGTGGGGTGGCTGTCTCCATCTGTGTCCTGGAAATGGCTCAAAGGAGCAACCCCAAGCCTGGAGGGGGAAAAGGCTTTTAAGTCACTCCCTCTCCTGTGGGTTCTGCTCTGAGTCAGGTTTCCCTGCCTGAGTGCCTAGGGTAATTACCATCTGCTGCATTAGCAGCAGACCAGTCTCCTCTGGATGCTTTTTGAGAACCTCCAATTGGCTGCCTCTGGGCTTCCCTGGTGGCTCAGACAGTAAAGAATCTGCCTGCAATGCAGGGGACCAGGGTTCTATCCCTGGGTCAGGAAGATCCCCTGGAGAAGGGCTTGGCAACCCACTCCAGTACTCTTACCTGGAGAATCCCATCAACAGAGGAGCCTGGCAGGCTACAATCCATTGGGTCGCAAAGAGTTGGACTGAGCGACCAACAACAAATTGGCCACCCCAGCTTTCACAGCAGC
Organism: Oryx dammah; assembly: GCF_014754425.2. Classification (NCBI taxonomy): domain Eukaryota; kingdom Metazoa; phylum Chordata; class Mammalia; order Artiodactyla; family Bovidae; genus Oryx; species Oryx dammah. The sequence continues at coordinate 12,504,135 of NW_024070213.1, forward strand.
ACCCTCTCTTGGGCATGTGCTTAAGGAATACAAACTAATTTCAATCTCTGCCTACATCAGATATGACCAGGATGGTACCTTTGTACTGTAATGCATCAACAGGGCATGCCCAGCTCAAACAGAGATGCTTTTCGATTGTCCGCTCTCTTAGAATAAGCCACACCTCAGCTCCTCACCCGACCTTCCTATGTCCACCAGCCTTTCTCAACTGAAAGTTCCAACCTGCATGAATCTATTGCACAGGAAATGTTCCTCAGACAGTAACCTCGTGGTCCCCCTCCTGAGTAAACCACACCGCAGGGAGGGCTGCGGACCCCCCCACAGACATACAGGTGAAGAAGGGTGATATGGAGAGTCCTTGGCATGTCCCCTGGAGGCCTCAGAGCTTAGAGATGGCCATGTGAGCCTGGGCCCTCTGCCCAGCCCTCTCCCACCTTGATGGGCAATAGGAAAACACAAGGGCATTTTGTTTTCTGAGAAGATGCTGTATTTAACTCTTTCCCTCCCCGCACCCTACACATTTCCCTACCGAGCAGGGGCCATGCCAGGCGCCCTCCGTTAAGGCAGACGGTGTGGAGGCAACCAACACAGAATGCAAGGCACTGGCTGGGGCAGAGGGGGTGGCAGGCCGGGGGAGGAGGCTGGGCGGACCCCGTCCTCAGGAGGAGTGAAGCAGGAGGACCATCTGGGTGGACTCAGGCCTTGCTGGGCAACGCCCAGGGATAAAAGTAGCCCCAGAAAAAAACCTGCCGCAGCTCTCATCTAGTCCCTGTAGTCCTTCCCGGAAAGCACGGCATGTGAGCCAGGACCATAAAAGGCCATAGCCTGAGGGCAGATCCAGCATCCACAAGCCACAATCTATTAACTGAAAAGTCTGTGTCCTTCCTGATTTTTTAGGCAGGAGGCAGGGGTTCTTGTCAACCTCCAGAAGGTTCTTGCAGGCCTCCATTCTCCTATAGGCCAAATTCATGCTCTGGGTGACCGCGGGGCCCACCAGGCAGACCCTGCAGTTCCACACACCGAGACCTGGACTCCAGCACGACACCGAGTCTGGGCCCAGCGGACTGGCCTCCCAGGCCCCGCCGCACCTGCTCTGGGCCCTTCCTCACAGACGCTGGGGTTTGTGAGGCTGCGTCCAGGGCACCGGTGATGAGTTAGAGCAGCGCAGAAGGCAGCAGCAGTAGAAACATCCCCAGTCTAGAGGCGCCTGGGATCATTAGTGCAAGAGAAGTGTGCGATGCGATCTAGGTGACAGAAAGGGTGCCCCAGGCCCCAGAGGCCGAGGGCTGTGCTCCCTGAAACAGCTCACTTTTCAGTCCTGCTCCCGCTCTGTGGACGGAACGACATCCTTGCCTCACCTCCCCAGACCTTCCCCCCCGGGGGCCCCGTTCCATTCCCCAGTTCAGAGGGTCTTTCTCCTCTTCCTCCCTGCAGGGCAGCAGGAAGGGGCTGGGCTGTGAGGACTCAGACTTCCCGCTTCCCTTCTCATCCCTCCCCCTGGATCTCACCCCTCCCCTCATCCTCCCCCCGCTCTGCTTCATGTGTTCCCCAAGGCCCGGCTCACAGGTGGCTAGGCCAGAAGGGGGCTTCTCGCCCCTGCCATCCCCCCAACCCTCCCTCGCCTGTGCTGCATGTTTGCCCTGCACCGGGGAGCCAGGAGACCACCACCCCTATTGGTTCCCTGGCCCCCAACCCCCTGAGGCACTGGGAGGAGTTGGTCCGCTCTGTGCTTCCAGTCAGTCTGGAGTCAGTGCGGCTGGAGGGTGAAGTTAATGCCCTGATCTGCGGCCAGCTGTCGGTCAGCTACCTGGAAGGTGTGTATGTCCCGGAGGCAAGGACCTGCAGGGCAGCTGCGAACGGCTCCACGTGGGGCCAGCTCCCCAGTTGCCTGGTCCAGGGCCCAGGGGCGCACCCATGGGTCTGAGGTATGCAGGGAGGGAGTGCCCTTCCTATAAATGCACAGCTCCGCCCCCCTCACAGTCTATGCTGGGTCTGGACATGTGTGGTTTTGGTTTTCTGTTAAAAGGAGTAAAACCCCAATAAAATCCATCCAACAGAAGAGCTTCCAGTCCATGGTCGCTACCCCCTAGGAGCCCTGAGTGGGCACTGGAAGGCACCTCCTGGTCAGTGTGGTGTGGCCAGGCTGGGCTCACCCCCTCGACCTGGTCCCGCTGCCCTTCCTGAGAACTCTGCCATCTCTGTCTCGTCTCCTGGCCCCGGAGGCCCAGAGGCGGAGGACGGCTGCTGGGACAGGGGGTACCGACTCAGAGGCTGCTTGGGCCCACCATGGCCTCTGCTGCCCTCCCTTCCCGCTCTGGCAGCGAGCGGGCACTGGCCGGGCCACCGCAGTCCAGGTGCCGGAAGCCATCGGTCCAGCGGGCGCCCCCCCACGCTGGGGTTATGGCATCTTCATCTGGCGGCGGTTCCACATGCCCCGCTTGGAATGGAAGTGATGGAAGAAGTTTCGGAGGGAGAGACGCTCCACTTCCAGGCCGGCTTGGAGGATCCTGGGTGGGAGGACAGCGGGATGAGCCACAGAAGCACCGAGGGCAGTGGGGAGAGGGCCAGCCTGCCTGCCATGGCCCCACCAGGCCCTGGCTGCTTCCCATGGGGCAGGGGTGGGGCAGAGAGCCAAACGGCCTGGGCCGTGTCTCAGAGCCTCTCTCCCTAGAAAGGATAAATGGATACAGTGGTGGATGTGGTGAGGGTCAGTGAAGAAGGGTGCAAGTGCTCAGCACACCTGGAGGTCGGCCAGCAGGGGTCCCTCCACCCTGTCTGATGGGGGGGCTGAGTCGGGAAGCAGACCTTGTCCCAGCTCCTACCCCCTTACTCTTCCCACACTCATAGCCTGTTGGGAGGCCTGTGCTTCCAGCAAGTGGCAATAACTGGCATTTGGAGCCGTTTCTTACTCCCTGGGCCTCAGAGGAGGCAGAACTGTGGAGGTCTGCTTTCAGGGGTGGAGGTAACACCAGGCTTCTCTCCGCTTTGGGGTCTGGCTGTGGAGCTTTATGGGAGCTGTGTTATGTAACACAAGCTCCTTCACCGGCCCTCGTTTGCGCCTTAAATTCTCTAAGTATTGTTACCTTCCTTCCTGCCTGCCTGCTTGCCCTCTAGGGAAAAATCAAACAGATCCAATTTTCAGGTTTTCAGATCGGGTAAGACAGTCACAGCTGAGAGATTTGGGGCAAGTCGTTAACTTCTCCTTGAGGCTTAGTTTTCTCATCTGGAAAACGGAGATGACCACACATCCCTCCCAGAGTCTGGCGAGTGGAAGACGTCCACTAAGAAAGTGGTGGAGGATGTCCATCGCCTGCCCAGTCAGGTGCCCAGGGACTAGGCGGTGAGGAGGCATCCGGTCTTTCAGGGAGAAGAGCATCTCTTCCTCGTCAGGGTCCCCTCCCCCTGGCCCCTGACCTTGCCTCTGGATGCTGCTTCAGCAATTACATCCTTTCTCTCTTGGATTCTCCTCCTCTCTCTCCTTTACCCTCACCCCTAAAGCTCAAATCTCAAGGTGTCATCCACTTTCCCCCTCCTCCCCTTGGTGGCGAATTTCCTGAGGAATTTTGAGGCAGAATCTCAAACTAAGCCTCCCGGTTGCTCATCACCCACACACACGCTCTGAAATGCCCTCTCCCTGCATCCTGGCAGCCTGTTCTCCCCAACACTCCCTTCTCCCGGGGCTCCAGGGACCCAGAGCCTCCTGGATACTCGATGCTTCCAACGGTCCACACTGGCTCTTATGCTGACCCTGTGTTGACTCTCTTCAACCCCCCGTAACTCCAGCCTCCTCCCCAGCCGTGTTCTCTCAGGTGGGCAAGGCGGTGCCCGGTGGACAACAGTACCATTCACACCCTTGCAGCTCAGAGTCTGTGCCCTTCCCTAACCATCTGCCAAGCACCCTCCACGCCCGCCCTGCCACACAGGCAGAGGCAGGATCCCCTCCAATAGCTCAGTCTCAGTGAGGAAAGGAATCCAAGCCAGTGGGGCCAAGGGGGCTGGACCTGGGGGCCTCTAGCCCCGCCCCTGCCCCAGGCTCTTCCCCAGGCCCCTCCCCAGTCACCTGTCCAGCAGCTCCCAGTCCTCTCCACCCCAGCGGTCTCGGAACTCCTTGGTGTTCATGCCGCCGATCCTGTCCAGGTCTGACTTGTAGATGCCTAGCAGCCCGAATCCGTTCACCTCCCAGTAGCCTGCAGACAGACAAGCCCCAGGGGAGCTGAACCCGGGCCAGGAGGTGGACCGAGGGGGCTCCAGGGTTGCACCCCTAGAGCCTTTTCTGGGAGGCGGAAGACTCTCATCTGAATGAGCCCTTTTCCTGTTTGTGGGGAAAGCCCTCTGAGCTAAGTTTCCGGGTCCAGAGAAGGCAGCAGTCCCCCAGGGAGGGACCAAGGGCTGGTGACAGGCTCCCAGGAGGCTCTGCCAAAAGCAGCCCCTGAGGGTGCAGCCATGCCTGGCTCCCTCTCCATGCAGGAAACCTCTCATTTCTGCATCCTGAGCGGGCACACAGTCTGGCACATAGTAAGTGCTTGGTAAATGTCTGATGAACAAATGAAGGGGAAAACACAGGAAGTGTTCAGCCTTGCTGCTGCTGCTGCTGCTGCTGCTGCCGTCAGCTTAGCCCTAGGCCACTTCGTGGTCTGCCCAGGTGAGCAGGGCTGCCAGGTGAGCGGAAACGGGGAAGGGGAAGGGATGAAGAAGGGGTGCTGCCTCAGTAAACAGGACTGTCTCCAGCTCCGGGTTAAGCACCAAGGCATAGAAGTCTTTCCTACCCTCCCGAGCCCAGGGCAGGCTCACCCTCGGGCCACTGGGGGGTGGCCCCGCAGTGCAGCCTCATGACCATGGGGGCGAAAGCCATCTTGCCCTCCACACAGTGCTTCCGGATGGTGTCGATGATGCCAGCTGGGAAGTGGATGTGGAGGTCGCAGAGGAAGATGATGCTGTGCGGGTCCTGGGGACAGATGGGGGCATCAGCAGTCCCCCTAGACCAGGGCGAGGAGCCCAGGACACTCTAGGACCATCCTCTGGCTCTCTCCCATTTCAGTGACCGACAAGCTTGCATGAAACAAAGTGCTGGTTGTATTTCCATGACCCTGGGCATCGGGGCACAATTCTCATGATCAGAGAGGGAACCCTGACTGTCTTCGTGGATGCTGGGGACTCCGGATAAATGCTCCTACCCTGGCCCTGGCCCTGCAGAGTAGCACAGAGGACCGTGTGTCTTGCGCCTTCCTCCCCGAGGAGCTGGCCATCTGAGGGTCTCTTCACCAGCCTTTGTCATCTCCCAGGCCCCTCTCAGGCTGCTTACCTTCACCAGATCCACACCAGCCTGGAGTCCAGCCGAGCGTTCGAAATTCCCCCTTAGTTTCATGTACTGGTAGCTGCGGGGAGAGCAAAAGAGAGGTTGAGCCTCAGGACCCAGCTGTGACGGCCCCAGGAGGAAGCTGGCGGGCAGCACAGAGGTGATGCAGGCTCCTGGGATGGGACTCTGGGTGGGTGAATCCTCTGGGAAAAGCTAGACTGGGAATCAGGGCACCAACAGGACTTCAGGAAGAGGTTGCTCAGACTGTACCCCACTGGGAACACCCTCACCTCCGCAGCTTGGACTGTTTCAGGGCCATCTCGACGTCCATGTCTTCGCTGCTATAGTCGGTGATGATGATATTGAAGTGCGGGTCGCTGGTGACCCGGGACAGGGTCTCCATGTCTCTGATGAATTGCTGCACCCAGCGTGCCTGGTTCTTCACTGCCCAGTGGGGTGGGGAGAAAGAAGCGAAGTAATGCAAAGCAATGCCTCTTTACTCCCAGGTCCTGCGTGGTCAGGAGTCCCATTGGACGTTTGCTTAGGGCAATGTGGCTATGACAAAGGTTAGCAGGGCAGTGGGGGTCGGAGGGCAGCGAGAGAGCTCCTGGTACGGGGGCCTCTCCACCCCCTCCCTGCACACAGCCTCCCAGGCGGGGCCCTGCGGAAAGCCTGGAGCTGGAGCTTGTCATCCGCTCTCATAGTAACCCTCCTGGGCCCTGACAGTCCAACCCACCAGCTGTCCATCCCATGATCACCCTGCACTTGCTGTCTGACCCCCTCTAACCTGTTCTACTCCTGTGACTGGCTCCCCTCTCCCTCTCTCCTTATGAAAACCAGCCAGCCCATTCCCCAAGCCCCTCCCTGTCTCACTGCCCCAGGCCAGCAGCCCTGGCCCATTGTTCATTCCCAACCCTGCATGCAGGTTCCACAGGAAGAGCTGCTGGTCAGCCATCCTTCTCAGCTCCCGCCCTGATGGCTCAGGTCACCTGAGACCAGTTACTTTGCTCCGGTGAGCCCCCGTTTCCCACGGTGGTCTTTCCCCCAGGTTCTGTGAGATCACGTCAGGGAACAGAGACCAGGTGTTCACTATCTCACGAGGCCTCTGGTCGGCTGAGGGCGCCTAGGCAGCGGGAGGCTCACCCGGCACGACGAAGTGGACCACGGCGCGGTGGTTCCAGGAGAAGCCCTGGGGCCAGCACAGCTTGGGCTCCGGGGCCCGGGCACCTGGGACGTGCCTCTGAAAGTCATGTGGGCTCCACACCAGGCCCTGCAGGTTCAGGGCCTCGGCCTCCTTCCCGCTCACGGCATCAGTGCCCTGCCAGCCACGCGTGGACACGAACTCCGAGAGCCGCACCAGGCGCTGGCCTTGCTCCAGCAGCTCGAGCTCCAGGAGGTAGCGGCCCCCACGGAGGTGGTCCTGCCGCTTCTCTACATTCACAATGCGCTGAAGCTGGTACCTCCTGGAAGAAAGGGTGGGAGGCTTCTGTCACTGCACCCCATGCGTCAGGAGACCCCGGGCTTTGCCCAGCTTTGTGGCTGGTTAACATGCTCAAACGATGCTTGCCTGCTCCAGTGAGCACTGCCATCATCTTTAAAATAAGGATCCATAGAGATGGATGAGCTAGTCTCTTAGAACTCTAAGACCCTAAGTATTCAGCATGTAAGGTGGAGGCATGAGTCATAGTGAAGAGATTCCTTCAGAAACTAACCCTCATTACTACACAGCTCTATTCAGTCAACAGTGTGAAAGACACAATGGGGACTTCCCCGGCGGTCCAGTGGTTAAGAATCCGCCTGCTCATGCCGGGGACGTGAGTTCAATCCCTAGTCCTGAAAGATCTCACATACCGCAGAGCAACTAAGCCCGTGTATCACAGCTCTTGTGCCACAGCGACTGAGTCTGCATGCCACACCTAGACAGCAACAAAGACCCAGCACAGCCAAAAAATAAATGAACTTTAAAAAACACACATGGCTAATTAAAGAATAATTTTACAAGAAAAGACACGACAGACGATTGGAAATGCTGACTGGTTGGCCCGACGTCACTACTCACAAGGGAAACGAAATCAAAACCACCGTGCAATACCACTCCACATCCACTAGCGTGGCTATTTTTTAAAAAAAGGAAAATTAGAATTGGTGAGATTATAGAGAAACTGGAGCCTTTATACACCACTGATGGGAACGTAAAATGGTACAGATGATTTGCAAAAGAGTTGGCAGCTCCTCAAAATGTTAAACCTAGAGTTACTCTATGACCCAGCCATTCAATCCCAAGGAATTTACCCAGGAGAACTGAAAACAGGGTCATGCAAATACCCGGTACATGAATGTTCATAGCAGCATCATTCGTAAGAGCAAAAGGTGGACACAACCCAAATGTCCATCAACTGATGAGTAAACAGACATGTAGTCTGCCCAGACAGTGGAATATGACACAGCTGTACAAAGAAATGAAGCACTGATACACTCTACAATGTGCATGCGCCTTGGAAGCATCTGCTAAGTGGAAGACGCCAGACACATGTGAAATGTCTGGCATAGGTAAATCTACAGAGACCAAGCAGAGCAGTGGTTGCCAAGGAAGGAGGTAATCTGCCAACCGGATTTCTTTTAAAAGTGAGGAAAACATTCTAGAATCAGATAGGGGTGGTGGCTGCACAACATTCTAAATATACTTGAAAACTACTCAACTGTACACTCCTAAATGGTGAATTAAATGATATATTCCTTTTATCTCAATTAGAAAAATATCAGTGGGTTGAAAACAAACGAATGAATGAAAAAAGAACAAGCACTCAGTTGTGCCTTCTGCCGCCGCCCTTCCAGCCCACATCTGGGGTCTCAGGGTGTCTTTTTAGCACCAGTTTTGCTAGTTCCACCTCTTTACCGGCTCCTTGCACGAGCACCTTCCCAGAGCTCAGCCCGTGCCCAGGGCCAGGCCCTGAGGGTTTCAGACCTTGCCCGATGGTGGGACCAAGACCTGAAGGCACGCATCCTCCCAGGCGCCCCTCCCCGCCCGGCCCGAGAGCCCTTTACCTTACCCCCGGATCCTCTGGTTGAGCTTCTTCAGGAAGACCCGCGTGACCTCGAGCGCCTCCCGCTCCGGAAGCAGCAGGTTGCCCGACGTGTTACAGCTCAGGTCGATCCAGTCCGTCCGCAGTGCTTGGAAGTCCAGGTCGTGGGCGCTGAAGGTCTGCTCCCAGTTCACCACCGGGTCGAACATGGACAGGTACTCCAATACCTCGCTTACATCCTCCTCGTCCTCCCCCTCATCCTCCCCCTCGGCCTCACCCTCCGTTTGTCCTTCTTGGCCAGCTACTGCCACCACCACATCCTGCTCCTCGGGCCAGCCCCTCCTGGGGTCTGGAGGCTCCATCCTATCGCCCCTTCTCTGCTCTGCGATGTACGACTCGACCTGGTTCAGCCACTGAGACCGCCCGAGCATCTTCCCGGGACTGGCACCAGGGGGCCTGGGCCTCTTCGCTGGTGGTGAACGCCCGGCCAGGGGCTCCGGGGGCCACTTGTCAGGATGCTGCGGAGCCTGGTGGGGCTCGAGGCTGGGCTTCCTCGCCTGCTTGTCTGCTGGCTGGGCAGTGGCGGTGCTGGGCCTCACAGGGAGGGAGGCTGTGGAGTTCTGCCAGGGAGGGAGCGCTGCCAGGCCCTCCTGGGCCTGAGCCAGGAGTCTCCGCAGGTTTCGGAGGCGGCGGTCAGGGGCGTCCTGCCCGGGGGCTGTGGGGGTGCCTGACTTCCCCACTGGCATCCTGGCATTCTGGCCATCAGGGGCAGGGGTGTCCTCTGCCGCTTCTCCATACTGGGATTCTTCTAGAAGGCCGTCCTCAAAACCTGCTGTTAAAACCATCCCTCACATGGGCTTTTCAACCTCTCCCCAACAAGACCCAGAAGACATCTGAGGACCAGGGAGGTGAGATGGGCAAAGGTCCCCGGCAAGACCCAGGGTGAGTTACTCAGCCTCAACTAACCCAGTGTCTCCATCGGCATAAAGCGTTGTTGTCAAGGGTGGTGACATGAGGGACAGAAAGTGCTAGCAGGGGCCCAGCGGATGGCCGGGGTCAGGCCCCAGGCCCGCAATGTGAGAGGCTGTGGGAGGACAGTGCTTCTGTAGGGCAGTTTCCTAAGTGCAGGGCAGGCAAGGCCCTCAGGCCTTCAGGGCGTGTCCGCCAGGGCCCTGAATCTCCTCCTCTGGACCACCCCACTTTCGAAACGTCCCAACTTGTGTCTTGGAAGTTAAGGGGGCGAAGGGCTGCTCCCCATCTCTTAGGCCTGGGGAAAGGAGCTGCAGTGTTTGCATTCTAAGCTTCTGGGGGTGGTTCTGGCCCAGTCTGGACTGTCACCCTCCAGCCTGGCCTGGAGGCTCGGCCATCACTCTACCTGGCTGCTCTGGGCCCTGCTTCTGAGGCTGGTCAATCTTGATGTAGTCTTGAAAGCTGAGCCTGCAGTGGGGAGGAGGGGAGCTCTGAGGTCACAGCTGGCTGGAGGTACAGGGGAGAGGGGTGTGAGCGTGTGTGCATGTGTGTACATATATGTGTGTGTGCACACATGCGTCTGTGAAGCGCCCAGGAAAAGCCAAGGCCCCCAGTGGAGTGCCCTCACAGCCCCCTTGGTCCAGAGAGCTCTCCTGGCTCCCCCAACTCAGTGCCTCACCTGTCTTGGTAGTAGGCATTTTCCTGGTAGAAGCACTTATTCTGGGTCTCCATGTGGCTCAGGCGGGTGTAGTCATTAGGGTAAACAAAGGACAGGTGAATCTGGCGGGCGGAGGAGAAAGGCACAGGGCTGCTGTGGACCAAGCATCTGGATTCCGGCCACTCTTTACACCCCCTTCCTGGGACCTGGGTGGCACGTGCCCCTGAGCCGGGCTCCCTGGTACCCACTTCCCATCTCCTGCCCCAGCTCATCCAGCTGCAGCCGAGACCACCCACCTCTCCTCCTGTGGCCTTTCTGGCCGACAGCACCCCAGGACCAAACCCCACTACTCCCTACACTGCTTTTTGCCCCTCTTCAAACACAGCTCTAGGCCACGGCCACCAAAACCCTCTCAACCTGCCCACAGCTGCCCCCGGCCCTCTGTCCTGCCTCCAGTCTCCCCCGCCATCATCTCTGGGCCCAGGAGCCCAGCATCACCCCGCCTCTCGGCCTCCACACGGGTTCTGGGTTCTCTAAAGCCGAGCCCCTCCACAGTTCACCTCCCCAGCGCCTCGTCTATAGTTTAACAAATACCACTGCCTTTGGGTGGAGGGTAGGAGGCCTTGGCCAGGCCACACACTGCACAGTGCCAGGCTCTGCAGGGCTGCCTGGCCAGGATGGGCACCCGCAGAATAGCAGCGGTGTGGCTGGGAAGGCCGGGCACAGTGGAGTGCCAGTTCTCTGGGCCCAGGGCCTCTGGGGTGTGGCGTGGGGAGGAAGGGGTCAGCCTCAGCCAGCCCCTCCCATTCCAGCCCCTGTCGCCCAGGCGAGACTTACAAACCGGAGTCCCTGGTAGCGCTGCAGAGGGAGCCCGTCCACCAGGTAGCTGGGCTTGTAGGGGCAGTCAGGCAGGACGTGTCGGAGCTGAGCCTTGGGGATCAGAGGCACTGGGGGTGGAAGGAGGTGGCTGAGGGCTACGGGCTGCAGCCTGGAGCCTGCACGTGTCTGTCTTTGCTCGTGAGAGAGTCCACATCCAGTGGTTGAGGCTGCTAAACCAAGCTGGCCCCCCCTCGACGGTGGGGGAGGCATTCACAGAGGACCTTGGAGACAAGGAGCTTGGACACAGTCCCCAGCTCAAGGCACAGTAGGGCGCTGGGATCGCTGTACATGGCCAGTCTCAAAACAGGTTTCGAAACTTCCAAGAGGCCACAAAGCCTCACCCGAGTACAGCGTCAGTAACTGAATTTCCTTCCACTTGTCATGGAGGGGTGGGGGGGGCGGGGGGGAAGGGGACATGTCATCTTTTAAGTTTTATTTTATAGTATTTATTTGGCTGCTCTGGTCTTAGCTGCAGCATGTGAACTATTTAGTTGTGGCGTGTGGGATCTTGTTCCCTGACCAGGGATGAAACCTGGGCCCCCTGCACTGGGAGCGAGGAGTCTTAGCCATTGGACCCTCAGGGAAGTCCACATCAACTTTTAAGATGTAAACGGCCCTGACAGTTTAGGGCCCCAGCGCCTTAGTGGGGACACGCTTCTCTCACTGGACAAGAGCTAGAATCCGGTGAGGGACTGATACCTGAGATTGCAGAGGCCTGTCTGGATTCTGGCTCTACTTCTTGTACTGACACGTTTGCTCTGTAATGATCGGTACGACTGTGAAGCGGTCCGTCTGTATTTCTGCACTGTTCTGTACATGTGTTCTATTTCACACACGTGAAAGCGAAAAGCCTCTGGTTTGGGGACGTTGTGCAGGATAGAAGCCTCCCGAGTCTCCTCCCTGACACCAAGGGCCTGGCAGTACATCCCCAGGCCAGAGGTCAAGTGTGCGGCGAGGTCTTACCTCTGTAGAGAGTGTCCCGAGGGTCGGGCCGCAGCATGTCGGCAGGAGGTTGTTCGTCAGTGGGAAGGGGGTCTGGGGGGCGCACGTGGCTGGCTGCTGTCTGCGGGATGTGGTCCACCTCGTCCATCCTCAGGAGGGTCTCATCTGGGCTCAGGGAGGAAAGAGCAGGAGAGCCGTGACTCCCAGAGAAGCCAGCCCAGAAGCCAGGCCCCTGCCTTCTCGAGGGGCTAGGAAGGGGCCAGGTCAAGGCTCCAGTACCAGCCGCCCCACAACCTGGTACAGTATGTGTGTGTGTGTGTTTAGTTGTTCATTTGTGTCTGACGCTACAATCCTTTGGACTGTAGCCCTCCAGGCTCCTCGGTCTATGGGATTCTCCAGGCCAGACTACTGGAGTGGGTTGCCATTTCCTCTGCCAGGGAATCTTCCCGACCCACGGACTGAATCTGCGTCCCCTGTGTTCCCTGCATGGCAGGTGTATTCCTTACCTGCTGGAGCCATCAGGGAATATACAGCCATCAGGTACTGTATAGGATGTGCCCAATCCCTGCCCCCGAAGCCGTGCCCCCAAAACTCGTGGTTTCAGCTGTTTCTCTCCCCTGGACCCCCTCCACCAGTCCCATGGCTGGCACACACCACAGTTCTGTGTGAACTGGAAAAAGCCACCTCTTGCTCAAAATGTTTTACTGCCATGTGCTAGAAATTTGTCCTTAGAAGTATATTCAGTTTAACAAATACATGAAAAGCACCTTCTACGTAATAAGCCAGACACTGTTCCGAGTGTCTTACAAATATCAACCATTTTAATCCTCGTCACCACTGCGATTTAAGTACAGCATGACTCCTACTTTACAGACAAAGAATTCGGGCAAATGGAAGCAAAGTCTTGTGCCTGAAATCACACAGCAGACAGGCTGGCAAAGCTGAGTGTGAATGCAGGGTGTCTGCCTCAGGCTCCCCAGCAGGCCTAAGCCCATGCCCAGGTGAGCAGGGCACCCTGAGGCTCAGCACCTCCCTCTGGCCTCTGGGGGTGTTTGCTCTCTGCCTGAGGGTTCAGTTGCCTTGGCCCACAGAGTTTTCCTTCTATGCTAGAGGCTGGCAATGTCTGGCCCATCTTATAGGTTTTCTACCTGAATTTGCTGCGGGCTTCTTTATTCTTGGTTCACACTGATTCCAACTCTCCCTTCTTCTGGCCCTCCTGCTCTGACCCTATGGCCTCTTGCTTGGTTGCTAGCAGCCTCCCCTCACCCACCTTATCTCTTCCCCATGACCACCCTCTTCTGTGAGTCAAACGTGCCATTTCTTACTCCCTCCTGCCCTCCACACACACTGCCCGCCATCTCCTGGGCTCCTCCAGACCCGCCTTGCCTTCTTGCTAGGGCCTCTGCTGCGCCCGCTCCTCCTACACCTGGGCCCATGCGGGCTACACCCGCCAGTGGAGACTGCTCTGTGGGGCCTCCAGACAGGAAATCACAAGCCATGATGAGTGTGATTGGAGAGTCCATGGGCTGCAGCCAGAAAGCAGGTCAGCACGCTTTCTCTCCCCTGGCCACGGCTGTGGAAGAACCATGGCGGCTCACCTGCAAAGTAGGGGCCTGGCTGCCCTCTGAAGTTTTCTTCACCTGGACTGAGCCTCCCAGTTTCTGGAGCGCCTTGGAATCATGCAGACAATGCTATGTGGGGGTGGATGGGCACTGTTCTGGGGCAAGGACTCCAAGAGCGTGCAGAGAGTCCTCCCCAGGTCACTGACCCCCGAGGGCTCAGGACCTCTGACCATGGTGCTCCTTTGGCCTCTGCTCCTTGTCCCACACCCTTCACATTTGTGTTCTGGCCTCCGCATGCCAGGCCCCCCAGCAGGCAGAGCCCGGCAGGCTGGCCCGCCTGACCTCGTTCCCAGGCTGGGTGGGACACTCACTTGTGAAGAGCGACAGGGAAGCAGAGTCGATAATGCTGAACTTGGCCCCGGGGTCATTCCGCCGCCACTGGAAGAGGGGAGGGTGGATGTGAAGGGTCGGAGGTGGCTGATTGGGAACAAGGTTCAAGGGAGCAGGCAGAGGGGTGGCCAGGTGGGTGCCGAGGGGACAGCGAGCACTCACTGCGACTTCCACGTGGTCAGTGCCCTGGTCGTTCTGCTTGTGCAGCACCTCAAAGTAGTACCGGCGGGCAGCTGCCAGGCTGGCGGGAGAGACGGCACAGGGGCTGCCTCCCAGCACCACACACGCCTGGTCCCTCCCTCCTTGCCCCGGTCCCTCAGACCTGCCGCTGAGCGTCTGGGTCACAATCCCCATCACCACTTACTGACAGGGCAGCCTCAGTTTTCCCTCCCGTGAGATGGGATAATGACAGCACAAACCTCCCAGAACACTCAGGGAAACACGTGAAATAACAGTGCTAATCCTCAGAGAGCTGTTCCTATGTGTAAGCACCAAGTGCGTGTGTGTGTGTGTGCACACTTAATTGTGTCTGACTCTGCAACCCTATAGACTGTAGCCCGCCAGGCTCCTCTGTCCACGGGACTTTCCAGACAAGAATCCTGGAGGGGGTTGCCATTTCCTACTTCAAGGGATCTTCCCAACCCAGGGATCGAACCTGAGTCTTCTGTGCTTTGGCAGGTGGACTCTTCATCACTGAGCCACCTGGGGAGCCCAGGCTAAGTGCTTTATACATTCAAACTCACTTAACCCCTGTTTGTAGATAAGAATGCTGAGGTGCAGAAATCTTGGGTAATTTGCCCAAAGTCACCAGGTAATGAGTGGCCCCACTGGGGTTTGGACCCAGGCAGTTGGGTCTCAGCCCCGGTTCTCAGTTGCTCCCCTGAGCCACATGGGCAGTGGCGACCACGGGGGCTGGCACGGCCAGTGCTTTGTGTGAGCTGGCCTGTTTCACCACCAACACCAGCACGGGCACCATCAAGCCCACACATGTTCTCCTGGATGGGTGGTGGGTGGCTGTGGGTGTGTGGGCACGCATGTGCGCATGTGTGTACCACCAGGTGGCGCTCTGAGGCTGGGCTAGTTTCCACCCCAGCCACTCCAGGAACCATCAAGCCCACAAGTGTTCTTGCCGTGTGTGTGCGTGTGCATGCATGTGTGTGTGCAGACCACCAGGTGGCGCTCTGAGGCTGGGTTAGTTCCTGCCCCAGCCACTACGGGCCTTCCCTCTAGCCTGCCCAGGGGTCCCCGGCATCCAGAATTTTGTGCAGCACAGAAAGCGCAGCGGGACTCTCGGCTGCACAGCTGTAGATCTCTCCAGAGATGGAGAAAACGGGCAGAGAGAAAGGAAACCCATTCTGTTTCCCAGCCCTGAGTGCCACCCAATATCTGTGTGACTCTTATTAAGTCACAGCCCTCTCTGGGCCTCGGGTCTTCATCTGTAAAGTGAAGAAAGATGGTCCAGAAGGTCTCTGTCATTCTCCTGCAATGCAGGGGGCCCTGGTTTGCTGGACCTCTGTGATGGGGGGTTGGGTGGCAGAGGGGTCCACCTGGGGCCCAGCTCCCAGCCTGCCTCCGTTCGGGAAGGAGGCTGGGGGAATCTGCTGCTCATCATGACCCGCACTCACCTGACCGGCTTTGAAATCTGACTCCGAAATTTCGCGAACTCTCCAGGGGCAGTCCACTCTTTTCCGGTCTGGAGGTGTGGGAGAAGGGGGAGGGTGGGAGTGATGAGTGAGGAGACAAGGGGAAAGGAGGGAGGTGGGAGGAGCAGGGAGGGGAGATGCTGAGGGATGGGAGGGGGCTCGGGACCACTTGAGAAGTAACTCTCTTTCCTCGAAGTGCTCCCCACAATGCAACCTGAGAAGCCACACGAATCCCGGTGCCAGGACCAAGATGGGTGTGGCCTAGACCTGAGTCTTCTCCAGGTCTGTTCTCTCCCACATCTTGTCCATCCCTCTGTAAGAGTGTCCTGATGGAGGCGTGTGACCTGGCTCCTGGGGGGACGGGAGGGCCTGTGGGGCTGAGCAGACCCTACCTTGCCCACGCTGGCCAGCAGCTGCAGGCCGGAGACCTGGTCGTCCCGGCTCAGCCAGAATTCTGCGTTGTCGTCGGCAGCGATGGCAAACTGGATCTCCCCTGGGCATGGGGGGTGGTTTCCCAGGTGAGGGCAGGACGAGACTTCCCCTAGGGGGCACTCATGTCTCAGAGACTAAATTCTCTGTGGGGCCTTGTGCCAGCCTGCCAGCTTTGTAAAGCAGGGGTTTCTACACCTGGGAGACTCCATGGATAGGGGGACACTTACAGAGAGCGGTAAGCTAGTTTCAGACCCTGCAAATCGGGACGTGAAGTGGCGACCTGGGGGCATGGATGAGGCCTCACCACGTCCAAACCCTGCTCCCCTGAAAGTGGGCTAACAGTCCAGCCAGCCCAGGGCAGGCGACATGCCTAGGCACCCTGAGAACTCAGACAGGAAGGGGAAAGGCAGGATGTGGGGCTGGCCTCACCATCCATGAAGGGGTGCAGGTAGCCAAAGATGCGGAGGCCATAGTTGGTCCACTTGGGAGAAACGGCCAGCTTCCTTAGGGTTGTGCGGATCTGTGCCGGGAAAGCGGGGGGATCATTACCCAGGGAGGGAAGAGGAAAATGAAGCAATGGGTCTGCTCAGGGCTGGTGGGACAATGGGAGGGAGGTAGGTAGAACCAGGTACAGGCTCCCACGTGCTTCTTTATTCAGACCTTGAACAGTACACAGCCGCGCACCTGGATGTGGTGGCCCCTGGGGAACCATATTGTGAGCCATGAGGAAGGTAGGGAAACGGACAGGATCTCTCAGGAGGGAACAAGGGAGACAGTGTGGGCAGATGAAGGGCGTCCATGGGATAAAGGAAAGGAGATGAACCAGAAAAAGCAAGGGAAGAGGAGCAAGGCAGAAGTTGCGGGGGGAGAGGAGTGGTGAGAGCCAGGAGCGGGGCGGGAGGGGGCAGGAGGCACTCACGTGGGGGTACAGGGGGAAGTGGAGGTTCCTCCGAAGCTGCTGGACGGAGCTGCCACACCAGTCCTCAAACACGTGCAGGTTGACACGGCCGCGGAACTGCAGGGATGGGGAGGAGTGAGTGTGAGACAGAGGCCTGGCCTGCCCAGCTCAGCGCGCCTCACTGTTCAAGGTCACGGTCCACGTTGGCCCCTTTCCCATCCTTGGCCCTGTGGCTGCATGGCCTGACCTCGAGGCCTGGTCTGTTTTTTCTGGCCTTGCACGTGTTCACACGCAGATGCACACATGCATGTACATGCACACAGGCACACATACACTCCCGGCTAGTCCCACATGGGAAGGGGGCTGGTCTGCACCCTCTAGGCAGGAGGGGTTACGGGCAGGACAGTGGCGGGAGGGAGGCCCCAGGCTGGGTTTCAGCCGGTTTGGCCCCCTTCCCTTCGGTCTCATGGAGAAGGGCATGGCAACCCACTCCAGTATTCTTGCCTGGAGAATCCCACCAACAGAGGAGCCGGGTGGAGTCGGACATGACTTAGCACGCATGCACACCTTCAGTCTCAAAAGAGGAAAGCCACGTGGCTATCTGGCCTGGATGAAACCTTACCCCCTGGTCTTTGAGCTGCCCCTTCAGCTGGCAGAGGGTCCTGAGGCTGGCTCTCCCGAGAGTCAGAGCCTCTCATGGACCACTGCTCAGGTGCCTGGGGCTCAGGGGCAGCCAAGGGAAAGTAAGAGCGAACAGGTCCCCTCCCCTCCTAGGCTGGGGGCCAGTGGGCACAGGACTGAGCTGGGAAGCACAGGGACCCCCTGGGAGAGAGGGGATGGGCAGGAAGCCAGGACTCCAGTGGGTGGAAGGGTAGGGAGCAGCGAGGGGAGGGAGGGGGAACCTGTCCCGAACCGTCTGAACACAGCGCTTCAGGTGTCCCATCTTACTCTCCCCTCTCCCCGCGCCCCCCACCTCTAGGTTATGGGAGGTGGACCCCATCAGGCCACACGAACAGGCCCTCCCTTCCCACCAAGAGATACCAAATCCCAGTGGCCTTAAGGAGACAGAGGAGGGGATACGGGAACTGGAAGGCCTTCCCACATAGAAGGCCTTCAGCAAGAGCTCTGGAGGAGGGATGGTGGTAGGGGGAGAGAGAAGAGACCGGCCAGAGCCCACCCGCCAATGGGCCTGCCAAGACCTGAGCTGCAGCTGGAGGAGTCCCCCGTCCCCACTTGGAGAGTCTGTCACCCCATCCCCTCAGAACTTGGCTCTTCCTGGGCTCGGTGGCCTGGGGACCTCGGGGAGCAGCCATCGCTCCCTGGAATGTGAGAGGGAGGCTGGGGTGGGTGGGAGAGAGAATGCGGGCAGTGTAGGTTAGGGGCGGCCTGGGGCTGCTTGGAAGGAAAGAATGGGGCATTGTGCCACTTCTGAGGAAATTCCCGAGTCCTGTTTACAAGACCCAGTTGTCTCCTCCAAGCCGCCCCCCTCCTTGCCCCTCCCCAGGAGACTCTTGAGTCCACAGAAAACAGAGGGTGGGGGGGACACCCCCAGAAGTCTGCTTGTTCAGCCAGGGGGCCAGAGGCCCCAGGGGCTGGGACAGGGGAAGGATGAGGGAGGAGGCAGCTGGCTGCCCCCACCTGCCCCATGGCCTGAGCCACAGGGGAAACCCAGGCGGGTGGACGGAAGTGTCCACATCCTGGGGGTTAAAGCCCTGATTCAGTCCACAGCCCACCCTCCAGCCACCCTCATCCCTCTCAGGCTCTAGGCAGAGGTCCCCTGAGGGACTAGTCAGCACCTTCTTCCTCCCCAGGCCTTGATGGTGACCCCACCTTGGTTTGTGTCCCTCCAAGCCTTGGAGACACTGTGTCGGGCAGGGATGTAGGACTCGGGCTGGTCAGCACTGCCCTTTGCCCCCTTCTCACCATCCAGCAGGGTTAAGGCCCAGGGAGGAGCACTGGTTACTGCCAGGGCCAGAGCACATCCATGGCCAAAGACGGACTTGAAACGTCCAGTCACAAGCAGCGGAGAAAATACCTGTTGAACCTTTTCCTTTCAGAGTTGACACTATTAAAGCCCAGAGAGGTAAACTCACTCCCCAAGGACACACAGCAATGAACCCTGTGGAAATGGGAGGGCATCTAGGGGTATGAATACTGCCTGTGGGTGCTCACCTGGGAACGTCCACTGCCTTCCACCACGACAGGGCCTCTGCCAGGCCTCGCTGGCCTCACAGAGCCTCCCAACAGGACGGAGGTGTCTCCCACCACTGATTTCCTCACACTGCCTGCAGAACTGTCTTTCTAAAGACAGATCTGGAGACTTGCCTCACGATCCAGTGGCTAAGACTCCACTGCAACTAAGAGTTCGCACGCGTAACTAAAATCCCACAGGCTGCAAAGATCTAAGACCCCACATGCTGCAACTGAGACTTGGTGCAACCAAATAAATAAATAAAAACTGGGGGGAAAAAAAAGTTTCTGAAGACAGATCTGACCATGCCACTACGCCGCCTCACACCTCTGAGGGTTCCCAGAGGCTTCTGGACAAACCCTGGCTTTCCGGCCTCGCCTCACCCCTCTCCCAGTCACACCTGCCCTCCACCCACACAGACTCCTCTCTACCTTTGCAAACCGATTCCTGGTTGGAAGGCCTTTTCCTTTCTTCCCCACCCAGCAAATTCTAGTTTAAGAATTTAAGAATCCTTTAAGGCTCTTCTCAAATCCCTCTCTGGGCGTCTACAATTTCTCCAGGCAGAGTTACAGCTCCCTCCTCGGGACTCCTTGCACATCTTAATTATCCAAGGGAACAAGTGCTCAGAGAAGCTAAACCTGGCGCCATATGTTCCTTCATCTATCCTATAAGCACTAGAGATGTTTGTACCAGGGTTGATGCAAAAATGGAAAGGGTTCTCTGGAGGAGAGAGACATGCAGAAGTACGAGCCACCTGTGCCAGGGTTACTGCAGAGGCTGAGATGCAGAGGGTGTGAAGGTGGTCCACCCCTGGGGGCAGTGGGGCAGCCCAGCCCTGGTGTGAGCGTGGACCAGGCTGCTGCCTGGCCAGATTCACACTTACAAGACCAGCATACCTGGCAGGACCATGTGACCTCCACCCAGCAGGACTATTGAGGCCTGCACTCCAGACCTCTGTTTAGAGTCTCTACAGCCTCTGGATTCTTGCTCATACCTGCCCCTCAAGTGAGCTCCCCTTGGGAATCAAGGGGCTCCCAACTCTGGATAAGAGATTTCTCTGGATGGAGGAAGGGACCAGAGCCCTATCTGGTGAAATCGTAGTGGGGGACATTACCCCCATTTGAATAGATGTTCTGTAACTGAACTGTGATGTCACTTGTACCTCCCATGGTGACCACATGTGTGACGATGGGGGTTCAGGGCCCTGAAAAAAGGCAGGTCTGATCTGCACACAAACGTCCACAGCAGCATTATTCCCAGGAGCTGAAAGCAGAAACAGCCCAAACACCCATTTCTGAGGATAAGATAATGAGGTCCATCCACACAGTGGAAGATTACTCAGCCGGAAAAAGGAATGAAGTCCTGATACAAACGCTGCCACGTGGATGGGCCTTGAAAACATAATGCTAAGTGAGAGAAGCCAGACAAAACGGCCACGTATAGTACGAGTCTGTCTATATGAAGAGTCTTCCTATAGAGAGGGTCTATCTGAATGGGCAGATCCAGAGAGACAGATTAGCATTTCCTGGGGGCTGGGGACTGGGGGTAGTGAGGCTATTAGGTGAGAGGTTTCCCTTAGTGGTGACAAAAACCTATTAATATTAAATTGATAGTTATGGATAACAACTCTATGAATATACTAAACGCTACTGACTTGTACACATTAATTGGGTGAATTATAGGGACTTCCCTGGTGGTCCAGAGGTTAAGAATCCACCTTCCAATGCAGGGGACCCAGGTTCAATCCCTGGTCAGAAAACCAACATCCAACATGCAACTGGAGCAACTAAGTTGGACTGCTGCAACTGAGACCCATCACTGACAATAAATCTATACTTTTAAAATTATGAATTATACAGTACATGAACTATATCTCAATAAAACTGTTAGAGGAAAAAAAGGGGTGGGGTGGAGCCTGAGAAGGGAAGTCAGAATCCCAGCCCTCGGGAGAGAGACACCAAGTTACAGAGCCCACGCGACATGACCCGTGGACTCCAGCTTGTTTTGATCTGACTCTGTATCCACCACATTTCATTCCTGTAATGATGCTGGCTTTGTAGGGGGAGCAGAGTAGCAGACAGTGTTTGGCCAGTGGACTGAATACCGATGGTAAGTGAATGGACTGCCACTGAGGTTTGTTAATTAGCGGGGTTTTCTAGTCAGAGTCTCATGATTTGGGCTGACAGGGACGGTGTCTGAGGGCAGTTATGTTATGAAGCCCAGCCCTTCAGCTGTCCACTCCCCATCTGAACAGCAGAGTGATGACTAGGCCTGCTGCGCTGGAGAGCCACTTCTGGCCTCTGAGACTCTGAGCTGCCAGCTGAAGGCTGGGGAGGGGAGCCAGTCAAAGAAGAAACCACAGGCAGCCTTCCCGTGTTCTGTCCATGTTCGCCCACAGGGGAGGGTTGCAGGAGCTTTGCCACCTTGTGGAGTGACTGGTCCACCCCTTTGGAAGCCATTGCCCAGAAAGGGGTGATAACAGTGCAACCTGACTGCCCCAGACAGCTAGCAGATGCTCAGTAAAGCACTTCCTGCTGAAACTGTAGGTCCAAAGGCAGGAGACAGGTAAGGAGAGGGAATAGAGGTCCCCACGGAGGGCTAGAGGAGAGGGCCCCGCTGCAGCTGGACGACTGCATATGGGAGCTATCTAAACTGTCAGGACCTAAGTGCCCTCATTGGTGAAATGAGAAGACTGGATTGGTGATTCCCTGAAGATTCATGAGGGTTGTGAGGAGGATTTTATAAGCCACTTTCTTTTCTTCTTCTTCTTTTTTTTTTTTTTTGGCTGCTTTGGGTGGCTTGTAAGATCTTAGTTCCCCAGCCAGGGACTGAATCCTGGCCCCCGGGCAGTTGAAAGCATGGAGTCCTAACCACTGGACTGCCAGGGAATTCGCTGTAAAAAGCCACTTTTAATAATAAAATACCAAAGTCAGTGGAAATCAGGCATTTACCACCAAAAGGCTAAACACACTTACTAAAAGATCAACTATTCCTTTTAAAAGTTAATCACATTTTAATCATTATTTACTATTTGTTACTGTTCTCCAGTAGTCATGTATGGATGTGAGAGTTGATCTGTGAAGAAAGCTGAGCGCCGAAGAATTGATGCTTTTGAACTGTGGTGTTGGAGAAGACTCTTGAGAGTCCCTTGGACTGCAAGGATATCCAACCAGTCCATTCTAAAGGAGATCAGTCCTGGGTGTTCTTTGGAAGGAATGATGCTAAAGCTGAAACTCCAGTACTTTGGCCACCTCATGCGAAGTGTTGACTCATTAGAAAAGACTCTGATGCTGGGAGGGATTGGGGGCAGGAGGAAAAGGGGACGACAGAGGATGAGATGGCTGGATGGCATCACCGACTTGATGGACTTGAGTTTGAGTGAACTCTGGGAGTTGATGATGGACAGGGAGGCCTGGTGTGCTGCAATTCATGGGGTCGCAAAGAGTCAGACACGACTGAGCGACTGAACTGAACTGAGCTGAACTGAACTGTTTTCATCGAGATATGTATAGATAAATCTCCAGAGCTTCCCTGATGGCTCAGTGGTAAAGAATCTGCCCATAATGTGAGAGACGGGGATTCAATCACTGGATTGGGAAGATCCCCTGGAGGAGGAAATGGCAACCCACTTCAGTATTCTTGCCTAGAAAATCCCATGGACAGATGATGAGTCTGGCAGGCTATAGACCATGGGGTCACAAAGAGTTGGACACAACAGAGGCTGCAAGCAGTTCATATATATCTCCATCCTTGACTGGCTAAGAAAAGCGGGAAAATTAATGATTAATAAATGCAGACTATGAAGTAGTTACAATCTTTCAAAATAATTGGTTCATTAAGAAAAATGATCCAAACTGGCCTCAAGGGAGAGAAGGCTGAATCGCTGGACCAATGGTTTTCACAATACTATCTCCAGGTGGGGTAGGGCCTAATTACCCGATGATGTCACCTGGTACAGGTGTGCCAGTGATGTAATCCACTCTCTCTCAGGATTTAACCAGAGGCAATTTCACGGTAGATAACCTACCATCATATTTCGAATACCACCACCTCCTTCATTCTCGCCCCACAGCAAATGGGTGGACTGGGAATGAAATCACCCAGGCGGTAGGGACCAACCTGTGATAGGTGTGGATGAAGACGACTGGCTGGCCGCCACCATCTGGCCAAGAAAGGCCTGGACAAGTTGCATGGTCCAACGCCCAAATTTAAAATGTTCACCCCCAAATCACCATGCTGCTCTGGAATGTCTGCACAAGCATTTACTCCAGGTAATTTTGTGTCTGTAATAAACCTCCGAGCCTCTGTTGCTATACCAAGAGAAAAAGAATCTGTCCAGTCCAACATAAACAAAAGGTGTGATGATGGTTATGACAATTTTTATTCACACGTTTGACAGCTTCCTATAAAAATTTTCTAAAGCAAGAGTTTCTTAGTATATAGTCCCTCAGAGCACTGGTTTCATAGAGCACTAAAGTTTAATGGAAAAAGGCAGTTCAGGAGGTGAATAAGTTCGGTACGTGTTGGGAGAAACCAAGTCAAATAGAGGATGACAGAACTCAGCATCTTTCAGGTACTAACATGTATTTTCAGGAAGTTGGATGTCTATAGATTTTAAACCATATTTCACAATGGATTCCTTTCTGACTGGAGTATCTTATGGGACTTAATGGTCCAAGAAAGACAGTTTGGGAAGCCGAATTTTACGACTGGGGACTGGCATAGACATGAAAGTCCCATAGCTTTCTTGAGCTTTACTTTTCTCACCCATAAAATGAGGACACTACGCTGTCCTACTGGGTCATAAAGCTGACAGGTTACACACAAAGCCTGGCACACGGTAGTACTTTTGTGCTTAGTTGCTCACTCGTGTCCCACTGTGTATGACCCCATGGACTGTAGCCTGCCAGGTTCCTCTGTCCACAGGATTTTCCAGCAAGCATACTGGAGTGGATTCCAGGGGAATCTCCCCAACCCAGGGATTGAACCTCCTGCATTGGCAGGTGGATTCTTTACCACTGAGCCACCTGGGAAGCCCCCCCACAAGTGTTAGCACTTCTCTATGTTAGTTAAGGAAGAAAATTCAATGAGCCTGGAACTCTTAACTTTTTTCTTCAAATTAGATGAAAGAAAACTTTTTTTTTGGCCGCACTGAGCTGCATGTGGGATCTTAGTTCCCCAACCAGGAATCGAACCCAAACTCCCCGCAGCGGAAGTGCACAGTCTTAACTACTGGACCACCAGGGAAGCCCCTAGATGAAAAACTTTAATAATAACCACTAGAATAAAATGCTCTGTGGTCTCTGGAGTTACTTACTAATATCAACACTGTTTTTTTAACCCTGCCTTTCAAGGAGCAGCCTCACCTCTGAGAGCCAGGGCACCGGCTTATTCCACTTCAGGTAGCTGCTGTTTCCACTCCCACCACGTGCTGAGCCTGGATCCTGGCAGAACAGAGAAGAATGAACTTGGTGAGAATATGAAGGGAGCAGCGATAGGACCGGGGCCCTCTGAACGTGCCTGAGGGGATGCAGAGGGTCAAGAGACACAGTCCTGCTGTCAGAAGCTTGTCAACTTAAGGACATTCCTATTTCTGGTCCACACACCGTCCCTCACCAACATACCTCCAATGTATACTTCTGGGATGTTTCTGCTTTCCTGACTTTTCTCAGTCTTCCCATACCAAAAGCATTTTTTTCTAATTAGACCAGGCTCTCCTGAGGACAGGGACCCTGCCTCCCTCTTCCTCTACACCCCCTTAGGGTGTAACTCATTTATCCTAACATTTGTCCCCCTGGGGACACCCCAACTCTTCCCTACCCTGTAGGTCCATGCGGTCAGCTAGGCTCTGGTCCAGCCTTGGGGGCAGTATCTGTTCTAGGCTCAGAAGCTCAACCTTAGGGCTCCAGGCTGAACTGGCCTCGAGTTCCCAAACCCCCACCCAGAGCTGCTTCTGGGGACCAGCAGCCCAGGAAACACTATCAGGAAAATGCTCCATTATTTGCAGCTATTTGCAGGGAGGGGTGTCTACCACATCATCTGTGACTCTTGGCTGCCAGCATCCGGGATTGTGACTGGAGGACCAGCCCAGTCATCCCAGCAGGAGGTGAGACGTGCTGGTCCGTCCTCCAGCCCCTGCTCTTGCAGAGATGGCAGCCACATCCCTGGACAGCTCAGACTTGGGCATCTTGAAGACATAATAAAGGCTTTGAGGAGGGAGGGCAGGATGGATATCTCTACCCACAAGGTAGGAGAGCCTGGGACACCAGCCTGCCATCCAGGGCGTCCCTCTGCTCTGCCTCTCCTAACACGGGAAAGCGGAGGATGCCCTCAGGGGTATGTGGGTGGGCGGGTAGGGGACCTGAGTTAAGGCAGCAGCAAGGGGATGGCTGACCCTGCCACATACCTTGGGGCCCAGCCTCTGGGGACGGTAGAACTGCAGATTCGGGTCCACAGCCGGAATGTTTCTGCTGGCCAGAGCCTTGGCCAGCTCCCTCCAGCTGCCGTACCCTGAGCAGGGGAAAGAGGAAGAGAGAAACAAGGTCAGTATGACCCGAAGGTCGCACAGATCCGTGAGACTCAGGGCAGGAAAACTGAGGAAATGGTATTCCTTCTGCTGCTCCTCACGGCTGGCTGTGGGGGTGGGGGTGTCAGGAGACAGTTACACCTTGGCCAAGGTCAACATGGCAGAAAGCGAGGACAGGAGCTCATCTCCTGTTGGGATTTGCTGTCTTTCCCAAGTCAGAGAGGGAGCCAGGCCGGGTGAAAGCGGAGCTTTGTCCTGCCGTGGTGACCACCACAGGCCGCCTCTCCAGGCCTAATTTGCCCAAAAACCATCATGGGGAAGGAAGAGTCTCACAGGACGGTGGAGCTAAGCTTTTCCCTCCACAACTTTCCCTCCTCCAAGCCAGGGAGCCTGTGGGGTTGTCTGACTGGGAGGCCCTCCCCCTGCCCACTGCTAGTTGCTGGGCAGCTGGATCGGCCAGAGCTGGGGGTGGGGGCAGGAAAGGGTGAGCCAGGACCTGGTGTCCACCAATCAGATCTAGCAACAGCTAGAGATGTGAGATTCCAAGACCGGCTCCTCCTGGACTGACCTGGAGGCTGTGAGCCGGCTGACGCCTGTGCCCTCACACACAACCTGAGAAGGTAACAGCCACACCGTAGTGAGAACGAGGGGACACGTGTGCATTTACCATCACACAGAGGGGCTGCCGAGGGTAGGGTGGGAAAGTCAGAATTCAGCCGTCAGCACTGATGTCCATGGGGGGCTGGGGCTGCCCCCAGGTGAGGGGGACGCTTGAGCAGGATGGAGACTTTGATATGTGGAAACATGAGCCAGAATCACAGGCTTCCAGGAGCTGGGAGGGGCTTTGAAGACCACCTACTTGGGACTTCCCTGGGGGTCCAGTGGCTGGGACCCTGGGCTCCCAGGGCAGGGGGCCCGGGTTTGATCCCTGGTCAGGGAACTAGATCCCACATGCCACAGTTAAAACTTGGCACAGCCAAGAAAAAAACAAGACCGCCTAGTCCTCATTTCAGGTGAGGAAATGGAGCCCCAGTTATCTGGGCTCACTTAGCAAACGCAGTTGACCCCCTGTCCATGAGGGTACATTTAAGACCCCCTCCAGCAGATATCCTGAAACCACACATAGTATCAAACTACATATATATGCTGTTTATTCCTACGCACCTATGATTAAGTTTACTTATACACGGTGAGAGATTAATAATATGAAAATTAAAATAGAACAATAATATAGTGTATCGTAATAAAAGTTATACGAGTCACTCTGTCTCAAAATATTTTACTGTACAAAGCGAATGCCTTTGCCATCTTAACTGAGCACTTACTTATCATGCACTGAAGCTATAACTTGAGCAGTTTCAGGTTTGACAGCAAAAGCAGTACAAATTTCTTTTCCCTTCTTCACAATTTCAGGAGTAGAAGATTTGCTCTTGCTGTAGATCTTAGCAACCTCAGTATATGATTTTTTTTTTCTTTATTAGGTTTCACCTCTTCACTTAAAAGAAGCACTTTAAGGGACTTCCCTGGTGGTCCAGTGGTTAAGACTTCGCACTTCCACTGCTGGGAGCACAGGTTCGATCCCTGCTCTGGGGAACTAAGATCCCACATGCCACGTGGTGTGGTCAAAAAGAAGCAACACGTTAAGGCTTCCCTTTGGCAAATTCACGTTGCCAGCATTACTACTCTTGCACTTCAGGGACAGTATTAAGTAGAATAAGAGTCACTTGAACACAAGCAGTGCAATGCCAGGACAGGCTGATAACCGAGATGGCCACTAGGAGACCAACGGCAGGAGGTGGGGGAGAAAGAGGGTGACCCACCTCCTGGGCAGGATGGAACTGGACACTGAGAGATTTCATCACACTGATCAGAACAGTACAGCACTGAAAGCTTATGAATCGCTCATTTCTGGAATGTTCAATTTAATATTTTCAGACTGTGGTTGACCCTGGGTAATGGGAACATTAAAAGTGAAATCATGTCATGGATCGGGCCAACCACTATAGTTCAGACGGAAACCACTTCGCTGCAAAGGTGCAGGAACCTCTGCAACTGCTTCCTCAAGATGCCCCTAGGACAGCGACTTCCCTGGGGGTCCAGTGGCTAAGACTCTGGACCCCAGAGTCTAATTAACAACAGTACACAGTAATATATATTCAAGTAATATACATTCAATGTATATACAGTAAGGTACATTGAATGCATATACATTGAATACAAGAGGTAAGTTTAACTTACCTCTTGAAATTGACCACTTGAATGTGTATTACTGTATATACATTCAATGTATATTCGACCACTTAACAGACCCCAGCCTGTCTGTCTCACCGGCCAGTGTTTCCTCTCCAGCCTACATTTTCTCCTGGGGATGCTGTCTGGGGAAGACTGTGGGGAATCCGGTGGGCAGAGGTCTTAGCTGGAGATCGGTGCCCCTGGGTTTCTATGCTCCCAATGCAGGGGGCCCGGGTTCTATCCCTGGTCAGGGAACTCGATCCCACCTACCACAACTAAGAGTTCCCATGCTGTAACTAAAGATCCCGTGTACCACAACTAAGACCCAGCACGGCCAAAAAAGCAAATACATAAATGTTTTTTAAATGATCCCCCAGGACACCATAGCGGGCGCTGCATGGGAGTGAGACGCATCACTGGCCCCTAGGAGCCAAGATCTGCCCGGAGGCCGAAGCGTCCTAGGACCCCCACACCAGCACTGGTAGAGACACCGCCAGCCAAGCAGACACAGAGGAAAGAGCACAACCCACAAACACAGGCCACAGCAGGTAGACACCAGCATTTTGCCCAGGTGTGTGTGTGAGTGACTCTGGGAGAGGGAGTTGGAAAGTGGGGTGCAGGGGGGGCTTTTCTTGCCCAATTACATTCTGGGGGTGGTCCTCAGGGTTTGCTTCGCACCTCCCAGGCATGATCTCATTGGAGCCTTGCAGATTCTGGGGAGATGAGCCAGGTCTGATTACCCCACTGCACAGATGGGGAAAGAGACGCTGAGAGCTGAAGGTCACAGAGTCCACTGTTGTTGCAAAGCCAGGGTCAGCACAGACAGCCTGTCTGTCTCACTGGCCAGTGTTTCCTCGTCCAGCCTACATTTTCTCCTGGGGATGCTGTCTGGGGAAGACTGTGGGGAATCTGGTGGGCAGAGGTCTTAGCTGGAGATCGGTGCCCCTGGGTTTCTATGCAGACATTAGCCGTCTGCTGGTGTTGTGTTTATCGAGACTTTTGCAGGTTTATCCCACCGCATCAAGGTCTCTGCTGTTTCCATGGCAGGCCAGCTGGCAGGCAGAAACAGGTCAGGCTAGTTCAATGCAGAGAGATGTTTTAGGGAAGCAGGATTCTGGGGCTGGTGATGGGAGATGAGGACAGGGGAGGGGAGCGGAAGGAGGAAGAGTGTTCCGGTCTGGTCCTGACTTTCTGCACCAGCTCACAGGAGAGATGCTTGTCCCCGACTAACCCCGCTCAGACACCGCTAATGATGGAGCCCCATCTTTGCCCAGGCCCCGGGGGTTCTGGGTTAGTGGCAGGGGCAGAGGGCCTAGGGGACATGTGATTCACACCGTGGGAGGGGAGGGGTGGACAGGCACTGCCTTGTCTCTGCCTGGGGACGATTGGGTCACCTGTTCTTGACTCTGTGCGGTGACTGAAGACCATCTCCTTGTAGACACAGGCATGAGGACACAACTCTGAAAACAACGCACCGCATTCTCACACACAGGGGTTCCTGTGTGTCTCACACCCACATTCTTTCCCACAGACTTGTCTTCAGTTCCAGCCAAATTCTCTGGCTCCTGGAAGTCACGCAGAAGGTGAGATGACTCGCCCCATGGTCAATGGACTCTCACTGTGGTCTCACCATGCCCTGTCCTTGTGTTTGCTGGGAAGGGACAAGGAATACCCGCTCCTAGACCAAACTCTGGATGGGCTCCTCTGAGCTCTCTTTTTCACTAGGCCTTGTCCTTGGGCCCTGTCCTTGGCCTGCCCAGCCCAGGTTTTAGGAAGAATCCTGTTAAGTCTGCTTAAAGAATTCCCCCTATCCTTGATAGTTGAACCTGATAGGTAGCCAGGGTCCTGTTAGGCTTGCTGGCAGGAGTCCCCCAGCCTGATGGCTCCTCCTGGTCACTTCCCATCCGCTGACCCCTGACTCTGCCTATGTGCTGTGAATCCCCAGCTGCCTTTGCTGTCTTTGGAACTGAGCTTAGCTCTATACCATGGTTTTTCTCTCATATTGTGACAGTTCTAAGTTCAATCTGTTCGTCACCTTTAACTTGTGCCTGGCTCTACTTCTGTCTCTTTTTTTAAAAATTATTTACTTATTTTAATTGGAGGATAATTACTTTACAATATTGTGATGGGTTTTGCCATACATCAGTATGAATCATGTATAAATGTATGAATCATGTATGAATAGGCATACATGTGTCTCCTCTATCCTGAACACCCTCCCACCTCCCTTCCCACCCTGTCCCTCTAGGTTGTCCCAGAGCACCGGCTTTGGGTGCCCAGCATCATACACCAAACTCACATGGGTGATCTATTTTACATATGGTAATGTGCCAGAAGAAATATCAATAACCTCAGATATGCAGATGATACCACCCTTATGGTAGAAAGCAAAGAACAAGAGAACAAAGAGCCTCTTGATAAAAGTGAAAGAGGTGAGTAAAAAAGTTGGCTTAAATTCCAACATTCAGAAAACTAAGATCATGGCATCCAGTCCCATCACTTCATGGCAAATAGATGATGAAACAGTGGAAACAGTTTTTTTGGGCTCCAAAATTACTGCAGATGGTGATTGCAGCCATGAAATTAAAAGATGCTTGCTCCTTGGAAGGAAAGTTATGACCAACCTAGACAGCATATTAAAAAGCAGAGACATTATTTAGTCAACAAAGGTCTGTCTAGTCAAGGCTATGGTTTTTCCAGTGGTCATGTATGGATGTGAGAGTTGGACTGTGAAGAAAGCTGAGAGCCGAAGAATTGATGCTTTTGAACTGTGGTGTTGGAGAAGACTCCTGAGAGTCCCTTGGACTGCCAGGAGTTCCAACCAGTCCATCCTAAAGGAGATCAGTCCTATGTGTTCATTGGAAGGACTGATGTTGAAGCTGAAACTCCAATAGTTTGGCCACCTGATGGGAAGAGCTGACTCATTGGAAAAGACCCAGATGCTGGGAAAGATTGAGGGCAGGAGGAGTAGGGGACGACAGAGGATGAGATGGTTGGATGGCATCACCGACTCGATGGACATGGGTTTGGGTGGACTCTGGGAGTTGGTGATGGACAGGGAGGCCTGGCGTGCTACAGTTCATGGGGTCGCAAAGAGTCATACACGACTGAGCAACTGAACTGAACTGAACTGATGCTGGGAAAGATTGAGGGCAGGAGGAGAAGGGGACGACAGAGGATGAGATAGTTGGATGGCATCAACGACTCAACAGACATGTTTGGGTAGGCTCCGGGAGTTGGTGATGGACAGGGAGGCCTGGTGTACTGCAGTTCATGGGGTCACAAAGAGTCAGACACGACTGAGTGACTGAACTGAACTGAATGTGTATATCTCAATGCTATTCTCAGTCATCCCACCCTCTCCTCCCACTGAATCCAAAAGTCTGTTCTTTATGTTGGTGTCTCCTTTGCTTCTATTTTTTTTTCTTTGGCTACACTGCATGGCATGCAGAATCTTAGTTCCCCGACCAAGGATCGAACCTGCATCCTCTGCAGTGGAAGTGTAGAGTCTTAACCAATGGACTGTCAGGGAAGTCCCTTTATTTCTCTTTAAAAGAGGGTAAGAGGTGGGTTTCCCAGTGAACAAGGACGAATCCATTGAGGGGAGGGGAGGCCAGTGATTAAACCTAACTGGGCCCTGCCTGGGTCACAGACGCAGGGCCCAGTTAGGTACATGGCTTTGAAATACCTAGAGCGAGATAGTCAACAGCCCAGGTTAGCAATTCAAGGAGCAGGAAATGCTCTTTGCAGATGTCACAGTATGGAAAAGACAAGAAGGCTCTGGAGTCAGAAAGGTCTCTCTGGGTTTCCTCCATGAGAAACAGTGGCCGGACTGCGTGAGCAACTAGTTGAAGCTCTATGGCCTGGTTTCTTCCTCCAGCTGGTGGGGGTGATGATGCCTGCCCCACGGGAATGCCACGAGGAGCCAGTGATGTCCGTTAGGCCTGGTGTGCGGTTGGACACAGTTAACACTCCTTCCTTCAACAACATCTGCTGAAGATGTGAACTCCAGATGCTTCAGAATGCTGCAAACCACAGATGGCCAGTGGCCACTGCTTTCCTCTTCGTACAGAGCAGGCAGACTGCAGGCCAGCAGTGACTCTGTGGTAGGGGTACAGACAGTCTCCTCTCTGCTGCCCAACTGCTCCCTGCACCCCTCCCATTATCCACCTATGCCCCCCTACCCTCCACCCCTGTTAATATTCACTGAGTCCATAATAGGCGTCAGGCATTGCACGGGGCTTTTCCTGTGTTCACCCTGCCAGTGGAGACCCCAGCCCTGATCAGCCTCTGCAGGGACCAGGAGCTAAAGAATGTGCTAATTCAACTACTGACACTTGTCACCTGCCCTCAGCTAAGTGAACTCCCACTCCCAGCCAGAGTGCCAGCTGCTAGGGCCTGTCTCTCCTGCACCAGGTGTCACATTTGTGCCAGGAGACAGACACCCCCATCTCAGGTGACAGACAAAGCACCAGCAATGGGCCTCACATTCTGCCCTCACAGAGCTGGGCTATCAAGTTCAGCATCAGCCCCCACGCTGCCAACACTCCTCCTCTGCACAGCATGGACTCTTCAAAGGCCTAGAGATCATCTCTTCAGCTCTTTGGTGAAAATACACCATATGCACAGCCCATGGTCCTTCATTATCTTTTTTTTTTTCCCAAAAAAACTCTCATGTGTATTATTTCATTGCATCCTCACCACCTCCCTGTGAACTGTCATCTTCCTTAGAGACGAAAGGACACAAAACTGAAGTCACACAGTGAATAAGATCGTCTGTGTAAAGGACTCGGTGTTGGAACAGGGCAAGCAGTTAACACATTGCAGCTCTTTCAACATTGGTCACGTGTTGCTCAGTTGTGTCCGACTCTTTACAACCCCGTGGACCGTAGCCCTCCAGGCTCTTCTCGGACACGACTGAGGCGACTCGGCACACGTGCACTTTTGGCAGATGTGAAACTTGCATTTATTTCTCCTGGTCTCTGGTCTGAGTTTCTTGCTGATATTGTCACGTGGTCCACAGAGATGTTCCCATGAGGGAGAGAGGCAGCTCCTGACTGCTCAGACAGACCTGGGGTTGTTGGTGAAGGTTCAGCTGATGGACTGGACATGGGGAGAGGAATCAAGAATGACTCAGAGGGAACCCTCTTGCCCTGCTGTAGGAAATGCAAACCACTATGGAGAACAGCACGGAGGTTCCCTTAGAAAACCAACCACAGTACTCCCATGAGTGAAGTCGCTTAGCCGTGTCCGACTCTTTGCTACCCCGTGGACTGTAGCCCACCAGGCTCCTCTGTCCAGGGGATTCTCCAGGCAAGAATACTGGAGTGGGGTGCCATTTCCTTCTCCAGGGGATCTTCCCAACCCAGGGATCGAACCCAGGTCTCCCGCATGGCAGGCAGATGCTTTAACCTCTGAGCCACCAGGGAAGTCCTCCCATATGGCCAGATGACAGTACTCCCATACGACCCAGCAATCCCACGACTGGTCATATACCCCGAGGAAACCATGATTCAGAAGGACACATGTACCCCAGTGTTTACTGCGGCTTTATCTACAATAGCCAGGATACGGAAAGAACCGAAATGTCCGATGACAGATAAATGGTTTAAAAAGATTGTGGTTCACATACACAACGGAATAGTACCCAGCCACTGAAAGGAACGAAATAGGGTCATTTGCAGAGATGTGGATGCACCTAGAGTCTGTCATATAGAGTGAAGTAAGTCTGAAATAAAAAAACAAATATCCTATATGAATACATATACGAGGAATCTAGAGAAATGGCACAGACGAACTTACTTGCAGGGCAGGACTAGAGACACAGACGCAGAGAATGGTCTTGCGGACACAGCGGGGGAAGGGGAGGATGGGACACACTGGCAGAGCAGCGCTGGCGTGTGAAACAGAGCTAGTGGGAAGCTGCTGTACGTCACAGGGGGCTCAGCCTGGCACTCTGTGATGCCCCAGAGGGGTGGGATGGGGGGTGGGGAGGGAGCAGATTACAGGTATATATATATATGGCTGATTCACTTCATTGTACAGCAGAAACTAACACAATATTGTAAAGCAATTAAATTCCAATTTTAAAAAATGATTCTGGATTTGTACCCTGGCAGTTGGAAAACTGGAGTTGCCATCCCTCAGATGGGGAGGACGGTGTCAAAGGAGAGGGGCAAGCATGGCGGTGGGGGCAGGGGTGGGGGGCGCGGTGCAGTGGATCCGGCAGGCAGGGGCGATGGACCACCTCCGGCCTGGGCAGGGCTGCACTGTAAAGGGCTGGCGTCTGCCCGAGCTAAGATGCACTTTGCAAGACAGGAAGGCCTGAGACCTCGAGGGCCGCAGGAAGGAGGGGCTGAAGGACGAGCCAGGAGGGCGGGTAAAGGACCCAAAGACCCGAGGTGAATGCAGACGATTTGCTAAGAAGCTCAGCATCTGTACAGAGACAAGGTGATGAACCCTGGAGGAGCCAAACAGAGAAAGAGCCCTCGTCCCACCAGAGAACAGCAGGCTGTCCAGGGCACGGGAGGTCGTGATGCCCGGGCACTGCTCCACCAAGGCTGGGAACCAGCACTGCTTCCTGGGACCAGAAAGCAAGACTGACCGACCTTGGCGTGCACCTGAGGGCCAGTCACATGGGCCCCGCAGAACAAAGCTGCTGTGGCTGGATGCCAGCAGGCCCTGGGCGCCACCAGAAACCCAAGGTGGCACAGACAGCCAGGGGTGGAACCAGGGACTGTCACCTGGGAGAGAGTCTCAGACAGCAAAAACACAGCCTTTTCTTTCCAGTCGTGACACCCCGGGGACCTGATGCAAGAGGAACGATTATTACTGCAACCTTAGCATGTATGGGTCATACACATGTTTATAGCAAAAGAAATATAGATGGCTCTGTTCAGGACAAGCCTAGAGGAAATCCGGACTGAGAGGATAAAAACCTCACTGAAGTCACAGGGACAGCAGGTAGGGTTTGAACCCCGAACCCTAAATTCCATGCTCTACGGGACACACTTGAGAACCCAATCCAATTCTGTCGCCACCATCACTGTCACTTCCTACTCACCCCCACACCTCCCACACTAGGTCCTGCCCCTCCAATTTAGCCAATAACACCTCCCCAAACAAGCCCCGGAGCAGCCGTGCCTGCTTGCCTAGTCGCTCAGTCGTGTCTGATTATTTGCGACCCCCGGCTCCTCTGTCCATGGGGATTCTCCAGGCATGAATATGGTAGTGGGTAGCCATTCCTTTCTCCAGGGGATCTTCCCAACCCAGGGATCAAACCCAGGGCTCCCACATTGCAGGCAGAGCCACCTGGTGGCATTGAGCCTCCAGGGAAGCCTAAGAATAATAGAGTGGGTGGCCTATCCCTTCTCCAGGGGATCTCCCCAACCCAGGGACTGAACTGGGGTCTCCTGCAATGTAGGTGGATTCTTTACCATCTGAGCTACCAGGGAAGCCCAGAAAGACCCAAACACCCCCGCAGAGCTGGAAAACCAGACAGAAAGCATCTGCATACAGGCCTGGTCTCTGAGCCTTGTCCTTCTCAACACAAGGGCAAGGCATGCAGCAGCGGTGGGTTACGCTGACTCGGAGCTCAGGTGCGTGGGTGGAAAGGGGGTATGGGATGGGAGATGGGTGGGGCCCCAATGTCTCCCCAGACCCTCTGATTTGATAAGCAGAGATACAGGAAGGGCCCCAAAGAGCCTCTTCCCCTCCCTGCCTGCTGCCCTCTCTAGCTGCTGTGCTCAGAGTCAAACAGCCAGCTGCCCTCTCCTCCCTGCCAAGTTAGCTTCTCACCCACCCCCAGCACCCCGCCCAGCCAGCCGGGAGCTGCTGTGGGGCCTGGATGAGCAGGGCAGGAGGGGGCTTGCCAGCCAGACACCAGGGACTGTCCCTACCGCCCTACCTGGGCTGCCTGAGGGGACCCAAAGAGGGCAATGGAGCTGTGCAGGGACATGCTGGGCACTTTAGTCCTGCTACCTGTGTCCTGCTCACCTGGACTCCCAGATCTGAGTGGGTGGATGAAGCAAGGAGACAGAGGGAGGAAGCAAGTGCCCTTTGTCTTCTGTGCTCCGCTTGGGGAGCATAGGATGAGCCTGCACACGGACCGCCCTGTAACTTCCTGCCACCCCCCAGCTGTGAACTGACCCACATCGGCCCCCCTGAAGGTCTGGCCAGGCACCAGGGCACCTCCAGGACATTGTCTTCATCACCATCACCGTGACAAAGAAAAAAAACAGAACTGACAACCTTTCAGACCCTGGGTACACGTCCAGGTCAATACGGCACAGTCACAGATACACATACAGTTCTGTCTGGGGGAGTTTTGAAAAGACGCTTGATGAAATTTGATGGCTTCTGGAAAATCTAGAGGTAACAGGGTCCAGGGGGGCCTCCCAGGTGGTGCTAGTGGTAAAGAACCTGCCTGCCAATTCAGAAGACATAAAAGACTCAGATTTGATTCCTGGGTCAGGAAGATCCCTGGAGGAGGGAATGGCTACCCACTCCAGTATTCTCACCTGGAATAGAGGAGCACTTTGATCCTATGAACAGAGGAGCCTGGCGGGCTATAGTCCATGGGATCGCAAGATAACAACTGAAGCAACTCAGCACATGGACACACAACAGGGTCCAGGGTTTCTAAAACTGGCCCACACCCACTTAACCCCCAGGTGGGTGGACAAGGACGAGGACCCTTCAGGTCAGACTGTCTTGTCCAGTCATCCCTCCTGACTGGGACACAGACAAGCTTCTAAACATGGAGAAGCAGAGGGACGACCCTTTCCTGTCTTGGAGAAAAGCGGGAGTTCAGAGGTGGTCAAGGGTAAGCAGTTGGCAGACTGGGAAGAGCATGAGTCAAATGCCAACCAATCCCCAGGCATTTACTGAGCACCTGTTATATCCTTGGAGCTCAGCTAAGTGTTGCGATGGAGAAAAAGGTAGAAGTGGAGTCCTTCCCATCCCTCCACTCCAGGTGCACTTGGGATGGACGTCGTGTGAATGAAGGGACTGATGTGTCTGTCGCCTCCCGTGCCTGCTCTGGATTCGGGCCCCACCCCATGCAGGGTGAGCACAAGCAGACACAGGTGCCCAAGCAGACAACAGACAGGTGCACCTTGGGCAGCTGGGTTCACGGGAGCTAAAGGCACAATACTGTGGCTATCTCCCAGACTTGCGGGAACCTCAGACAAAGTGCTCTACTAACATTTCTTGGGGTCCGAGAACCAGTCTCTAGGATCCCAGAGTTCAAGAGAGGCAACACAGACGGAAGAAAACCCTGGAGTCAACCCAGCAGACAGGACCTCCCTGAAGACCTGACGTGGCCCACGGAAGCCCTGGCGTTTGGAGCCACCGGGGGCTCTAGGCACTTGGGCTTCTGAAGTGCATGGGCTTGACTGTGCCATGGCACATGGCTCTTCCCAGATCAGGGATTGAACCTACGGCTCCTGCACTGGCAGGCAGATTCTTTACCACTGAACCACCAGGGAAGCCCCGGCTCATTTTAGACAAATATTTCCTAACAAGTATCCTTTGTTAGTTGAGTGGGAAAACAACAGAATCCAAAGGAAGGAGGAAGAGAGAGGAACCCTGAGGCTAAGACAGTTTCCAAGGTCCACAGAGGGACGGTTTGGTACCTGGAGGCACGGAACTGCAGGCCCCTCCCCCCAGGTGTCTCCCCTGAAAACAACGTACTCTTTCAAGCACCTTGCTTCTCCCTTCTCCATCAGCCTGAGGGCAAGGAAGATGCAGGGTCTGATCTGAAGGGCTGCCAGCTGCCAGGAGGGGAGGTCTGACGGAGCTACTTGCCAAAGTCAAGCTGAGGTTGTTGTAACCTGTCCTGGGAAGGAAGGCAAAGAGTGGGGAAGAAGGGCATGCCCACAGCTGCTCTGGTTTCCAACGGAGAACCTGGAGCCTGCATTCCTTGTGCCCCAGAATATCACTCAAGGGTGAGACCACACTTAGGATGGAGGCCACTGCCATGGGATACCCCCAGCCCCGAGTTGGCATCCCATACCATCCAGATCCATCCATAGGATCCATCAGATCAGAGCTCTCTTATATGTTCATCCCGATCCTATTGAAGAGGAAAAGGTAAAATTTTACATAACATCCTGCTCATTCTGCCTCTGTAACTCAGCTTGCTCCTTATAAAGTCTGGATCATGTAGGTCACCTAGTCTCAGAAAGTGGGAACTTAACAATACTAGGAACTGGAGCTTGTCTCAGTCACCCTTGTCCTGCTCTTTGAAATTGTCCAGCCCTGCAAGTCTGCTTAATCACACCTGTCTGGTTAAAGGTTAGGCATCCCCTTCCCCATCTTGACTGCTGTTCCCACGCATGAAACCCCTTAGCTTAAACAAGTGTATTAGCAGCTAGTGTTGCCCACTACTGTAGATCTATAAAAACTCTGTAACCTTTTTGTTCAGGGCTCAGAGCTTGGGGGTTAACTCCTCTGAGCCTACTGGTGTAATAAACCTGAGTTTTCCAACTCTCCGAATGTGGTGCTTGGTTTCTCGATTACTGGTTTCTACAACACTATGAGTCGTGTCCACCTTGCTGACGGGTCACAGAGACCCACAGCCTAGTTAATGGATTTGCCTAACAATGTCAAAGAGGAGCTGGGGTAAGCCCAGGCTAGAGCCAAGGGCTCAATGCTCACCACATCACAGCACCATACTCAGCTGTGGCTGTGGGATTCAGTGGGCTACAGGGAGCCTGGGTGGGGGAGGAGCTGGCTGCACCCATTCTGGAAGAGGGTCGACCATTAGCACCAGGCTGGCAAGAATCAGGTTTCATTATTATATTCCCACCATGTAAATCGGTTGGAATTAGAACCACCATGCTACTTCCTGTCTCTATGAATCTGACCATTGGACATCTCATCTAAGTAGAATCATATAATATTTGACCTTTATGTCCAGCTTCCTTCACTTAATGTTTTCAAGATTCATCCACATGGTATCATGTGTCAGAATTTCCTCCCTTGTGCAGGCTGGACCACATCCCATCGTATGGATGGACCACATTTTGTTTCTCTGTTCATCCACTGATGGACATCTGGGTCATATCTACCTTCAGCCACTGTGCTCTGAACATGGGTGGGTGAGTGTCGCTTCCAATCCCTGCCTTCTTTCCGGAAGGCACTGTCTTTTCAACTGCTAAAAACGGACTCTCCTGGCGGCACAGAGCATAAGAATCCACCTGCCAAGTCAGGGGATGCAGGTTCAATCCCTGGCCCGGGAAGATTCCACATGTTGAGGAGCAAAGAAGTCCCTGTGTCACAGCTTCTGAGCCAGAGCTATAGAGCCTGCAAGCTGCAACTACTTAAGCCTGCACACTCTAGGGCCCACGAGCCACAACTATGGAAGCCCACGCTCCTAGAGCCCCATGCTCTGCAACGAGAGAAGACACAGTAATGAGAAAACCACGCACCACACCTAGAGATTAGCCCTCCGCTCATCGTAACTAGAGAAAGACCTCATGCAGCAACAAAGACCCAGTGCAGCCAAAAATAAATACTAAAAGAAAATCCCACTCTCTTAAACTGCCTAAATGTTTGTCCATCCTTCCAGAAACAGGCCAGAGGGCAGGGATCAGGCTGCCACCCTCATGGCAGAGACACGGTGGGAACCTCGTGTTCACCTGAGGATACAGGTGGTCTGGGGACCGTTGGTGGGAGCAGAGAGCAGCCTCCCCGGTGACAGGTTAGGAGGGAGAACAGAACTTCCAAGTGGACCCAGGATGGGCCCTCCTCAGGGACAGTGACGTCCTAGTCC
This sequence comes from Oryx dammah, assembly GCF_014754425.2. Taxonomy (NCBI): domain Eukaryota; kingdom Metazoa; phylum Chordata; class Mammalia; order Artiodactyla; family Bovidae; genus Oryx; species Oryx dammah. The sequence goes on from NW_024070213.1 coordinate 12,543,552, forward strand.
ACCAGCCTGTGTGGAAACAAGCAACTTCAATACAACCCAGCCTCAGAGAGAGGCGACGTTGCCTGGGCCCCTGGAACTGCAGCCCGGTGCCAATAGCAGTCCACAAACTGGTCCTCAGGGAGACAGGTACGGAGGCTCAGAGCAAGCATTATGAACCCATGAGTGCAAGCTGAGGTTTCTGTAACATCAACATAGTACAGGGGGGTGGAGGCCATTTGGGATATCTTGAACTCCCCCGGAGAGTCGCGTGGGCTACAAGCTGCATACTGTAACATGTAACGTGGCTACAACGGTGATGGGTTGGGAGCCAAAATCCAGAACTGGAAAAACCGGCTCTTCCTCAAGACAGTATGTTCAGTTAGCATCAGAGGCATACCTGCCTGTCTTCCCTCCTTCTCTCTCTCCCTTCCTAACTTAGACACGAGGTGACCTCAGGAAAGACTACAAGTGTGGCCCACAGAATCAGGAGAAGCACACAAGCAGGCCAAACCAGGGCAGCGATGGAGTCCCCACCAGCTAGCAATGCTCCAAACCCTGTGTGTCTCCGCTCAGAACACAAATTCCCAGGAGAGAGCCTCAGCTTGGGCCAAGTGTCCCTGTGGTGTCAAAGGGGGTAAGACCCCTGTGGTTTCACTAGAACAGCAGGTAGGGGGAGTGAGCAGTCTCATCATGGGGGATTTTCTGAATCTTCCATGCAAAAATAGCTTAACTCAATAATTGACCATGATTCCTAAAACAAAAGTATCTGAGACTTGTCTGAGGGGCATATTTTTTTAAGCAGGGGCACATAAAAGCAGATACAGCTGAAAGTATAGACATAGACACACCATGGAGTTAGCTCCATAATGCTTAAGAGACTTCACAGAATTTGGGGAAGATGGGAGAGTGGATTATTTAGAATATCCTTGGGAGGGACTTCCCTGGTGGTTCAGTGGCTAAGACTCCATGCTCCCAATGCAAGAGGCTCAGGTCCAATCCCTGGTCAGCGAACTAGATCCCGCATGCCACAGTTAAGACCCAGTGCAGCCAAATAAATAAATGCTGCTGCTGCTCTTCAGTTGCTCAGCCGTGTCCAGCTCTTTGCAACCTCATAGATTTGAGCCCACCAGGCTCCTTTGTCCATGGGATTTTCCCAGGCAAGGATACTGGAGTGGGCTGCTATTTCCTACTCCAGGGTATCTTCCCATCCCAGAGATTGAACCCCTGTATCGTATACTGGCAGGAAGATTCTTCACCACTGCACCACCTGGGAAGCCCTCAAATAAACCAGTTCAGCTCAGTCGATTAGTTGTGTCCGACTCTTTGCGACCCCTTGGACTGCAGCATGCCAGGCTTCTCTGTTCATCAACTCTTGAAGCTTGCTCAAACTCATGTCCATTGAGTCGGCAGTGACATCCAACCATCTCATCCTCTGTCATCCCCTTCTCCTCCTGCCTTCAATCTTTCCCAACATCAGGGTCTTTTCAAATGAGTCAGTTCTTCACATCAGGTGGCAAAGTATTGGAGTTTCAGCTTTAGCATCAGTCCTTCCAATGAATATTCAGGACTGATTTTCTTTACGATTGACTGGTTTGATCTCCTTGCAGTCCAAGGGACTCTCAAGAGTCTTCTCCAACACCACAGTTCAAAAGCATCAATTCTTCAGTGCTCAGCTATCTCTGTAGTCCATCTCTCACATCCGTACATGACTACTGGAAAAACCACAGCTTTGACTAGATGGACCTTTGTCGGCAATGTCTCTGCTTTTTAATATGCTGTCTAGGTTGGTCATAGCTTTTCTTTCAAGGAGCAAACATCTTTTAATTAATTATTAATCAAATACATAAATATAAATATTTTAAGTAAAAAATAAACTTGGTCTATTATAATGCATAACACTCAAATGTTTATTCAAACTTACTTTTGTATGATGTTTTCCAGTAGGTGATCTAAAAAGTGGTTGAAGTAAAGTGCAAAAGAAAGCAACTTTAAGGAACAAATCCAACTGCACTAGATATGCTTGTAAATAATGGCATAAAAAAAATGAAGACATTCAATGAACGACTGATGATTTTACTGAAATAACTTTCATCATTTTCACCATAGCTTGTCCTCTAAACACCTTTATTAAAAATCATTTATCTATATATACAGGGCTTTCCTTGTGGCTTAGCTGGTAAAGAATCTACCTGCAATGAGGGAGACCTGGGTTCAATCTCTAAGTTGGGAAGATCCCCTGGAGAAGGAAAAGGCTACTCACTCCAGTATTCTGGCCTGGAGAATTCCACGGGCTGTATAGTCCATAGGATTCCAAAGGGTTGGACATGACTGAGCGACTTTCACTTTCACAGAAATATCCACAAGCACATTAAATATTCCTTTGCCAGGCTATCTATCTATATTCTATTGACAGATGGAAGGAAAAAATATCCTTTTCTCTGGGTTAACAACAACTTCTTAAAATAAATGAACAAACAGAGACTTCCCTGGTGGTCCAGTGGCTAAGACTCTGTACTTTTTACTGCAGGGGGGTGCCAGTTCAATCCCTGGTCAGGGAACTAAGGTTCCACACACTACATGGCATGGTCAATTTTTTTTTTAATTTTAAAATTCACAATAAATGAACAAATGTATTTGGTGGGAAAGGACCCAAGCAGAAACTTGGTTGACTTTGTCTGTTTTCTACCTTCACAAATAAGACTCTGCTCACTGGACTGCAGTGTAGTTATTAAAATATCTCCATAAGCGCTGACACTACTGAACTAAATACCCCAAGAGAGTCTCTCCCAGGCTACTCTCAGCTTCACAAATGCAACGAAACCCTCCATGATGGCTGATTAAACAGCTGACTCATGTTGATGTTTGACAGAAAACAACAAAATTCTGTAAAGCAATTATCCTTCAATTAAAAAATAGATTTGTATAAAAGTAAACTATTAATATAGGGTTTTTATATCTCAAACAGTGAAAACACCAGCTCCAGGTCTACAGGGGAAAGGGCAATGAGTAGAAGACTGAAAATCTGATGAAGTCCACTGATCATCTGATGTGTCAGCGACCAAACTTTCTGAACCCAAAGTCAGGCTCTGTGGTCTGACCAAGGCAACAGCACGTCTGCTGCAGTTCATCTTTCCTGGAAACCCAGGTCAAACAGCCACATTGTTTATCTGACCTTAAGTTATCAGTTTCACAGATCACCATTGTCTTAGCCTCACCAAATTGGCTGAATTTGCTGTTGAAATGACCGGCAGGACCAATCTATACAACTCTGTCTAGCCTATGTATAGCCAGGATAACAGGAATGCTGGCCAGAGATGCGCAAATAGCTCCAGAGGATAAAGTTCATTCCAAGACCCTGTAGCCAAGCTGTGCCCTCACCCTGCACCCCCCAACTGTTCCCCACACGCTCCTCCTCTGAGCCACAGATTGCACTAGACAGAGGGACAGCCAGCCCCAGCAGTACACAGAAGTGGGGGCAGCACGGAATTACTGAGAGGCTGGATGAGTTCTGAAATCCCCCCATGTCAAGGACATGTGGAGTGGGTGGAAAGCTAAGGGTGTCCAAGCGGCTCCCCTGGCAGCAAAGACTTCCAGGATAAACGTCCCCAGAAAGGCACTATGTAAGGGGGCAGGGGCTTCACTCTGCCCACTTTTTGCTGAGGATACTGAGCTCCATGGGTCTCAAAGAATCAGATACAACTTAGCAACAGAACAACAACAGAGCTGAGAAGCACAGTCACCCAACCTGAATCCGTGTGCCCACTGTGTCTTAAAGAATCTCAGTGAGTGAGTTCCCTGGTGATCCAGTGGTTAAGATTCCACCTTCCAATGCAGGGGGTGCAGGTTTGATCTCTGGTCAGGAAGCTACTTAAAAGATGCGGGTTCAATCCCTGGCTTGGGAAGATCCCCTGGAGGAGGGCATGGCAACCCACTGAAGTATTCTTGCCCGAAGAATCCCATGGAGAGAGGAGACTGGAGGGCTACAGTCTATAGGGTCACAAAGAGTGGGAAACGACTGAGCGACTTAGCTCATTCCCTCACTCCGGGAGCTAAGATCCCACGTTCCTTGAGGCCAAAAAACCAAAACATAAAACAGAAGCGATACTATAACAAACTCAACAAACTTTAAAAATGATTCACATTAAAAAAAAAAAATCTTCAAAAGAAAAGAACCTCAGCAAGCCAACACATCAAAGTCCAGCAGGGACCAAAGAGGAACTCAAGGGTTCGTGCTCCAAACTGGACAGAATGCAGATCCTTCCAGAAAAAGGAGAAAGTGGGAGAGAGAGCTTTGGAGAGGAGCCAGGACCACAAGCACGCTCCAAAGACTAGGAGAGGGGGGCTTGCGACCACTGAGCCAAGACCTGCTGTGATCACGACCTCTTAGATCTTAGACTTTCGGTCCGAGCAACTCTCGTTTCACCTGCGTGATATTGAAATGGTTTCTGGAACATTCTCCCACTTGGGGTACTTGTGAAGACAAGTGAGGCCCAGAGAACTGAGATTATTTTTTTGGCCTCCTGAGCTTAAACTTTGATATTTAATGACCCATGATAGCGGTCGGTATCCTAGTAACACAGAAGACCCTTGGGGATCTATTAACTGTTTAGCATTCCCAGGTCTTAGGGGAATATGTTTTCCATCTTTCAAAGGGCCTGTTGTAGGCAATTTGGAGAGTAAGATGCAAATATTCCCCTGAGCAGGCTGAGCACCGCACTAGGTTTCCTCGGAGCTCACCAGCGCACAAAAACACATGCAGGCTTCGCACAAAGAAGGCACAGTCTCATATTTATTTTGAAGTGGCTTCTTGGATCAGCTTGTTAGAGTTGCAAGGGCTATAGTAAATGGCTCACAGTGGGAAGGAAGCTTAAAAAGAACCTGTGGAAGGAAAGTGGAAGCTGCACGGTGGTCACTTACTGGATTCATTGAGCATCTAGTATGTACACAGTAGCGGTTCTGCCCGGCTCTGTACCAGTGCAGGAGCCAGGAAGGTCTGGAATCGAATCGAGCCCCGGCCCCATCACTTCTAGCTGTGTGACCTTAGGCAAGTTCCTTAACCTATCAGGGCCTCAGGCAACTCGCCTCACTGCCACCACCCCATTGTTCACTTAGGAAGATTATTAATAATTAGGTCTGCGAATGAATTAAAGCAACATCTCCTCCCTTTAGGCAGGATAAGAGGTGGTTCCCTCAGCACCAGGGGCCCCAGCTGCTGTTTACTGATTGTTTACTCCACCCCCGCATATTTCATTCATTAATATCCAACACACAATAACCCCGTAAGGTAAATGTTTCTCTCCCCATTCTCCCAATAATAAAGCTGAGGTTAAAGAGTTTACAAGATTTGCTCAAGATCCCGTAAAGGGCCCAACTGGGATTCCAACTAGACTAGCCCTGTTTGGCTTCAAAGTTCACAGTCGTCCTGGTAGCCCTGTGAGCCCTGCTTCCTCAACCCCAGTCTGCCTCACACACTCAGGGTACAGTGGGGCCCCTAGAGTTCACAGAGAAGGATCCTGGCAGTCCAGGAAGACCTCGTGGTGGAGAAGCATCCAGAGCAGGTGTTCTGGGAAGCAGGTAGAGCTGCTGGGCCTGGGAAGGGAAGGGAGTCACTGCTCCCAAGGAGTCATAGCTTTTATGGGGCAACCTGGGTTGTCTCCAACTCCAAGCCCCACCCAGGCACCTGCCTTGGTTCCCACCTGGAACACAGAAGTGTTTCACTAAAATGAAAGTGGCCTGTGAGCACCACCCTCTCCCAGTACAGACGTGTACCAGGTAGAAGTTCATGACCCCTGCAAGCCCCACTGCCCCGCTTCTGGCCACTGCTCGGTCCTCTGGCTAACAGTGCCCCTCATTGCTCCGACCTTCACATCAGCACAGCCCACCTTGGGGTTCAGTCTGGAACCCCTTCTGTTACCCGTCTACACACCCCTACTCTCCAATCTCATCCAGTCCTTGGAATCCCGTCTGAATGAAGATGGCTTCCCTAGCTGCCCTCTGTTCACCCCCTGAAGTCCACCTTTGTGTCTCTGAGTGATGAATCCATTCCCCAACCTGAGACCCGAGAGACATCTCCAACTCAACAGGCTTGAAAACAAACTCTTGATTTTTCCTGCTAAGCCTGCTCCTCCCCATCTTCCCCATTTCAGTAACTGTAATTCCAGCCTTCCAACTGCCCGGATCACGAATCTTGGAATCATCCTGGATTCCTCTCCCCACATTTCATGTATCAGCAGGTCCCTTCATCTATTCAAAAACTACCCAAACCCAGCTTCTTCTGACACCTCTGTGGCCTCCACCTCGTCCTGGCCACCACACCTCTGTCTGGTCTGTGTGCCTCCACCCTCAGACCCTACAGTCCAGCAGCTGAGTGACCCCACTAAAAGGCATGTCACGTCAACTTCCTGCTCAGAACACACCAAGTCCTTCCCAGCTCACTCAGAGTACAATCCAAGGTCCTTTAGGTCCTATAGGTGAGGCTTGCTAGGGGCAGGCCCGGGCTACATTGTTTGTCCTGGCAGTTATTATCAGCATCTAGTTTCACTGTCAAAAGTGTCTCAGAGAATATAAGTTGGTGTAGCCATTATGGAAAACAGTATAGAGGCTCCTCAAAAGACTAAAAATAGGGACTTCCCTGGTGGTTCAGTGGTTAAGAATCTGCCTTGCAATTTAGGGGATGTGGGTTGGATCCTCGGTCAGGGAACAAAGATTCTACATTCCAAGGAGCAACTAAGCCCGTGCACTGCTTCTAGAGAGTCCATATGCCTCAATGAAAAATATTGCATGACCCAGCGAAGATCCCTTGAGTTGCAACTAAGACTCAATGAAACTAAATAAATACATAAATATTTCTTAAAAAAGTAAATATAGAGTTGCCATATGATCCTGCAATCCTACTCTTGGGCATATATCCAGACAAAACTACTATAATTTGAAAAGAAATAAACACCCCCATGTTCAAAACAGCAATAGCCAAGACAAGGAACCAACCTAAATGTCCATCGACAAATGAATGGATAAAGAAGATGTGGTACATATATACAATGGAATACTTATTTAACTTACATGCAGAGTACATCATGAGAAATGCCGGGCTGGATGAAGCACAAGCTAGAAGCAAGAATGCCAGGAGAAACAGCAATAACCTCAGATATGCAGCTGACACCACCCTTATGGCAGAAAGCAAAGAACTAAAGAGCCTCTTGATGAAAGTGAAAGAGGAGAGTGAAAAACTTGGCTTAAAACTCAGCTTCAAAAGACTAAGATCATGGCATCTGGTCCCATCACTTCAAGGCAAATAGATGGGGAAACAATGGAAATAGTGACAGACTTTATTTTGGGGGGCTCCAAAATCACTGCAGATGGTGACTGAAGTGAAAGCCATGAAATTGAAAGATGTGTGCTCACTGGAAGAAAAGCTATGACCAACCCAGACAGCATATTAAAAAGCAGACACTACTTTGCCGACAAAGGTCCATCTAGTCAAAGCTGTGTTTTTTCCAGTAGTCATGTATGGATGTGAGAGTCGGACTATAAAGAAAGCTGAGCACTGAAGAATTGATGCTTTTGAACTGTGATGTTGGAGAAGACTCTTGAGAGTCCCTTGGAGTGCAAGATCCAAACAGTCAATCTTAAAGGAAATAAACTCTGAATATTCATTGGAAGGACTGATGCTGAAACTGAAATTCCAATACTTTGGCCACCTGATACAAAGAACTGACTCCTTGGAAAAGACCCTGATGCTGGGAAAGATTGAAGGCAGGAAGAGAAGGGGATGACAGAGGATGAGATGGTTGGATGGCAACACCGACTCGATGGACATGAATTTGAGCAAGCTCTGGGATTTGGTGATGGACAGGGAAGCCTGGCATGCTCTGTCCATGGGGTCGCAGAGTCGGACACGACTGAGCAACTGAACTGAACTATTTGAACACACAAAAAGAATGAAATAATGCCATTTGCAGCAACGCAGATTGAGCTAGAGATTGTCATACAAAGTGAAGGAAGTCAGCTAGAGAAAGACAAATATCATATATCACTTACATGTGGAATCTAGAATAGGACCCAAATGAACTTATCTATGAAACAGAGAACAGACCTGTGGTTGCCAAGAGGGAAAGGGAAGCAGTGGGAGTCTGGGGCTAGCAGATGCAAACTATTACACATAAAATGGAAAAACAACAAGGACCTACTGTACACAACAGGGAATGTGTTCAATATCCTGTGATAAACCACAGTGGAAAAGAATCCGAAAAAGAATATATATATATACACACACATATGTATAATTGAGTCACTTTGCTGTACAGTAGAAATTGACACAACACTGTAAATTATACTCCAGTAAAATAAAAGTTTTTTAAAAAATGTCCTACAGGGGACTTCCCTGGTGGTCCAGTGGTTAAGACTCTGAGCTCTCAATGCAGGAGGTGTGGGTTTGATCTCCGGTCAGAGAACTAGATCCCACATGCCGTGATTAGATTGAAGATCCCACATGCCACAACTAAGACCGGTGAAACCAAATAAATTTTTTAAAGAAAATGTCCAGAGTCAGATGCCATGGTATCTGGCTATGCGACCTCAATGTTTAGGCCTTGGTTTCCTTCTCTACAGTAAGGACACTAGTAGGATTCACCTTATGGGGGTTACTGGTTATGAGGATCAAATGAAAGGAGCATATAAGTGCACCGTAATACTGGAAATAATAATAGAAAAAATAAGAGTCAATACATTCAGCATTTACTATTACCAGGCAGTGTACTAAAACATTTTATAAATATCATCTCATTTAATACTCATAGAAACCCTTTGAGGTAGGCACTATCATTAGCTTCATTTTACAGATAAGGAAACTGAAATGCAGGGAGGTTAAGTAACTTGGCCAGAGCCACACAGCTGATAAGTGGCAGAGCCAGGATTTGAACCCAAGGTGGGTTCAATTATCCTCCAATTAAAAATAAATAATTAAAAATACACAGTTATTAACACACAACTATTAAAAAATTGTTATAACAATATTTCATGCATATAGCTATAGCACAAGTTAGCAGAGTGTTTTCCTACTGACAGATGTTAATTGGTTAATTGATGCTTGTAGCTTGTGTGGCTGTTACAATTTTTACAGATCAAGTTTCAAAGTTAGATGTCAAAAAAAAAAAAAGGTTAGATGTGGAGGTACAGCATATTTAAAAAATTTTAGTAATTGTCATATTACTTTCCAAAATGGTTTGAAAACAGTCCATGCTGTCAGCTGTGTTATTTATGGGTTTCTGTTTCCAGGCAACTTCATTAGCACCACGTATTCATCTTTAAAATTTCTGCCAATCTGATGGAAGTATGTGTTTTTGAAAACACAGATGGGTTTATGTATACACATTATACTGCAAATTGCCTTATTCCCCTCAACGATAATAGCAAGGCCATCTTTTCCATTATTTCTAAATGCTGTTGTTTATGTCACAGATTCACCTCTGTGACTTGGAACACATTTCCTTCCCATCTGGGACAGCTGATCTATGCATGAAATGGGGATGATGCTGCTGACCTGCTTTAATTGGCAGGAGAAGGTAGAAATTATTTCAAAACGAGTACAGAATCACTTCACACTCACTGGGACAGCAGTCAGCAAAAAGACGGACAACAACAGGTGCTGGGGAAGAGGTGGAAGAAATCGAAACCCTCATACACCACTGGGGAGAATGCAAAATGGTGCAGACATTAGGGAAGACAGTCTGGCAGTTCCTCAAAAAGTTAAACATAAATACCATAACTTTACTCCTTGATGTATACCCAGGAGGAACAGAAACATCACAGCAGCATTACTCAGATGGCCAACAAGTGGAAACCACCCAAATGTCCATCAGTGATGAACAACGAACAGAATGCAGTAGCGTATCCACTATGGAATATTACTCAGCCATAAAAAGCAATGAGATGCAGGTCCAGCCCGCAACACGGATGGGCCTCCAATGATGCTAAGTAAAAGCCAGCACAAAAGGTCATGTAACACATGATCCCACTTATGTGACATGCCCACAAGAGATAGAGAGTAGATGAGAGGTCTCCAGTGCTGGGGTGGGGAGGAGGGGAGTAAGGAGTGACCACTGACCAGTACTGCATTTCTTCTGAAAATCTGGGATTAGATAGTGGTGATGGTTGCACAACCTCAAGAATATACTAAAACTATGGAATTGTACACTTTAATGAGCAAATACGCCCACAAGGCCTCCACTTCTCTTTCCACCCAACATCTGGGGCTCCTGGCTGCCCTCCCTCCTTCCCTTCCACAGCATCTCCACCCCCGCCCCTCCCCCCGACCCAGCATCTCCACCCCCAGCTCCAGACACTCATCCCTAGAGAGCTGGCAACAGGTTTCTTTTCAAAGCTCCGTGGTAGGGTTTGTAGATAAAGCTGCCCCCTCTCAGACACATCCCCTCCTCTCTGTTGCCCAGATCATTTACTTATTAAACCAATTAGATTAAATGACTCACGCCACACCCTTGGGCAGGAGGCAGGTAAACAGCTCACAAAGAGTCTGACTTGCAGTGCTTGAAAGGGCCTGTTTCTGTCTCAGCCTATACTCTCCTTACCAGCGCCCCCTCCCACTCCCAGCAGCCCCCACAAAGAGCTTCTCAGATGGCAGGAGGAAACCTGAGATGCCGCCCCCACCTACAGTGCTTTCTCACCCACTAGGAAGCCCACACCAACCCCTCAAAGAGCTGACACAATAGTCTTATCTCCACTGCTCACAAAGCCAGCAGGCCACCAGCTCAGCTTCTGGGCAAATGCTCGTAGGATTCCCGGTTCTCCAAAACACTTGTCCTGGTGCAATGTGGCCAGGAGGATACCCTGTCCTGCCGGCCCTATGCCACCACAGCTCAGCCCCCGCAGAGGGCACCACTGCCCTGTCCACGGCTGCTCCATGTCTGTCAAAATGTGCTTGGGCTGGATGGCACGCAGAGGTCCTGCAGCTGGCTGGCTAAGAAGCGGGAGGGGGACCCTCACTCATCTTACCTGAAAAACAAGGGTCGGGGGCTGGATTATTTCTCTGGGTTCTAACTCAGTCCTGTGAGCACAGACTACATTCGCCAGGTCCTGGACAGGACGACTGTCATGCGGTCTCCATCCTCGGGGAAGACAAGAGGGCTGACCCCTAAGGAGACTCTCTCAGGACAAGGCACAGGCTCTCCGGGAATGAGGACAAGAGGGTCCCTTCTGCTCCCTGCTTCCACCATCTCAGCCCACAGCACCCTTCTCTGCCCTGTAGTCCAGGGCTCTAGCTGGGAAACACACCATGGAGACCACAGAGAACCACCCAGTCCTGCTCTCAGCATCTCCTTCCAAATACCACCTCAGAGGCAGCCCCTCCCCGCCACCCCCAGCCTGGAATCCAGGAGGGAGGTGTGATTTGAGTCAGATCCTGTCCTAGAGTGAACCACATCCTCCTGCACCCCCACCCCACCCCCCTGCCCTGATCCAGACATTTCCGCCTTTGTATATTTATAAGACTCTCTTAAAATAGATCCCAGCAAACAGGAGCAGAGACCTGATTCGCGTCGAAGAAATGAACATTGGGGAAAGTAAAGACTCCTAGAGCAAAGCTGCTCTTTGCCTTCCCATTCCACATCCAGGTTTCAGGATCAGCCCAGTCCTCCAGGAGAGCTCCCCTCCCCCCATCCAGGGTGGCTTCTCCTGTTGGCCCCCGTCCTCTCAATGCTGAGTTTCCTAAAACATAGTGGCCCTAGAAAGTGAAAGTTGCTCAGTTGTGGCCAACTCTTTGTGACCCCATGGACGGTAGCCTGCCAGGCTCCTCTGCCCATGGAATTCTCCAGGACAGAATACTGGACTGCGTAGCCGTTCACTTCTCCAGGTGATCTTCCCAACCCAGGGATCAAACTCAGGTCTCCCACATCACAGGTGGATTCTTTACTACCTGAGCCACCAGGGAAGCCCTCTAATGCTCATTTATTATTAAGCAAATGCACTCTGCAAAGTACTTCCAGGCTGTCAGCCCTTTGCTAAAGGAGCCCATCCCCCCACCTAAATGGGGTCCTGGTTCCAGAAGGAGGAGGCATAGAGGACAAGTAGGGGGATCAGTAAGGGGATCGGTAAGTACAGACATCCTCGGGACAAAGTGAAGAGCTGCAGAGCAGCATCCCAGGAGTGTGTCTGCCTCAGACATCTGCTTGGACCTGGCAGAGACTCCCGGTCAGGTGAGAAAAACCAGTAGGGTCTCCACCTTTCCCAGTGGAGCCTAGTGCTTCTGCCCAGTGCGAGTCACACAATGTCTGGGAGAAAGGACTGTGTGGGAGAAAGGACTTCGGCTCCCTCACTCCCTTCTGAGAAAGGGCTTATTCTATTTTGCAGTGTGGGAAGCCTCCTGGGGGGATATTTGTGGAAGGAGACAGAGGGCTGTATCTTTCTTCCCTTATGCTGGCTTGCCTAAATCCCCAGCCGGAGAAGGTCATGCCTAAATGGAGTCTGTGTGTAATCCCTGGCCCGGGGAGGAAGGACTGTGGAGCTCTGCCTTAGGGGACTGTGTAGAGGAGAGGTCAGAGGGAAAAGGCCAGGGCTGAGGAGGTGGGAAAGACTGAAGGCAGGAGAAGGGGACGATGGAGGATGAGATGGTTGGATGGCATCACCGACTCGATGGACATGAGTTTCAGCAAGATCTAGGAGTTGGTGATGGACAGGGAAGCCTGGCATGTTGCAGTCCCTAGGGTCACAAAGGGTTGCACACGACTGAGCAACTGAACTGAGAACTGCGGAGGTGGGTGTGGGGCTTGGGAAGGTGGAGAGGGTTTGATGCAGATCAGAGTGACTCAGTGGTAGAGAAACCCACCTGCCAATGTGGAAGACTCAGGTTCGATCCCTGGGTAGGGAAGATCCCCTGGAGGAGGGCACGGCAACCCATGCCAGTATTCTTGGCTGGAGAATCCCATGGGCAGAGGAGCCTGGGGCAGCCACAGTCCAAGTCACAAGTCGTACATGACTGAGCACACACACACAGAGGCTCCAGGGGATGTCTGCAGAGAACCCAGCCTGGGCTCAACAGGCGAAACAGAAAATGTTGTCTGAAGGTAAGTCTGGGTCCTTCTGAGGAGCTAGAGACTATGTGAAAGATCTGGAAGCTTTCCATTTATTAACTAAGATTACTTGGACGCCCACCCTTGGCCCAGCCTGGGAGTACAGAGAAAGTGAGAAGTGACTGCAAGAGGAGACATTCTGGCCCCGCTGCCTGGGACTTGGGCTACGTAATTTTTCAGCTCTTTTCCACTTCATTTGAGAATCATCAGGGACTTCCCTGGAAATCCAGTGGTTAGAACTTTGTGCATCCACTGCAGGGGCTCAGGTTTGATTCCCTGGTTGGGAGATAGAATCCTGCATGCCATGTGGCACAACCAAAAAAACGAACAAAAAACCACACCAAATATTAAAAAATTTGGGCAGATTCTTTACTGTCTGAGCCACCAGGGAGGCCCACACCTTCCCCCCAGCACCCCCCCCCCCACCAAAAAAACTGATAATCATCAGGAATTCCTTTCATATCAATACCAAGCCTTTACTCAAGTGCTCCTGACAGGTGGCCGCCAAGCCCCTGCTGGAGACGCCCAGGGCCAGTCAGGGGTGTTCTGCGTGTGAGTGGTGGTGGCCTCACTGATGGGTGGTTCCCCTTGTCAGCATCCCTTCCTTTTGAAGGACTTCCCGGAACAAGCCCAACCCTCTTACAGGGAAGCACTTCAACCAGCAGTGTAGACCGTCAAACCGGTGGAGCCAGTATGGGCAGGGGGTGCAGGTGGCTGCTGGCAGCATTGCAGGCCTCTAGCCCCACCCCTCCAAGCTCCATCAGTCCATCTACACCCTGGGTCTCTGCCTCCATCACGTCAAAACTCCGAGGCAGCAGGAAGCGTCTAGTTCACTCCCCAGGAGGAGGCCCCAGGACACTGCCAGACGGGCTGTCTGCCAAGGGCAGATAAAGGGATGGGGAGGAGCCAGTAGAACACTGGTGACTTAGAAAGGCGTGGAAGGCCTCACTTAGTCACCTGGAAAGATGCTCACATCTGAGTCATGTGGGGAAAAGTCATCATATATATTACAGAAGTGAAGCTAGCCCAGCAACTTTTACAACTGTCATAGCCTAAGGAGACATGGTGGATAGACGTTGTGTGGTGACGTGGATGGGACCTTGGAACAGAAAAGGGCCCTCTGAAAGGAAACAGGAATGAAGTGTGTGCTTCAGTTAGAAACAACGTACCCAGGACTTCCCTGGTGGGCCAGTGGCTAAGACTCTGCATTCCCAATGCAGGGGGCCTGGGTCCAGTCCCTAGTCAGGCAATTAGATCTCACAGGCTGCAGCTCAGACCCAGTGTAGCCAAATAAAGTATTAAAAAGAAATGATGGTACGCGGGGATGACCCAGAGAGATGTTGTGGGGAGGGGGGTGGGAGGGGGGTTCATGTTTGGGAACGCATGTACACCCGTGGTGGATTCATGTCAATGTATGCCAAAACCAATACAGAATTGTAAAGTAAAAATTAAAAAAAAAAAAAAAAAAAAAAAAAAACAATGTACCCAACTTGGTTTATTGTAAAAAATGTACCGTAATAATTAACTTAAGATGTGAATAATAAAGGAAACTAGATGTGAGGTAAGTTTCCCTGGTGGCTCAGTGGTAAAGAACTTTTCTGCCGATGCAGGAGACACAGGTCGGGTCCTTGGATTGGAAAGATCCCCTGGAGAAGGAAATGGCAACCCATTCCAGTATTCTTGCCTGGGAAATCCCATGCACAGAGAAGGCTGGTGGGCTACTGTCCATGGGATCACAAAGAGCTGGACATAACTGAAGCGCCTTAGCCCAGAGATGTGAGGTAAATTACAACTCCCTGTACTATCTATACTTTTTTGTAAATATAAAACTATTTTGAAATAAAAGCTTTATTTAAAAGTGCACTTTATTCCCGGCAACAACTCTTGACTCCAACCATGCCAAAAAAAAAAAAAAAAAAGTGCACTTTTGTCTTTAGATATAGGGGTTTGTATAGGCGTAAACAAAACTGAGCAGAAAGCATGTCAGACCTCTGTGCTGGTTACTTCTCGGAAGACATTGTTTGCATTTTATGCCTTTGAGTTTTTTTAAAAATACAGTTTTTAAATAGATGGAAGGAGATAGAAATAAAATAGAGGAAAATCAAAATTAGAAACCTCTGCTGTATTCCACTGTCCTGTGATAGGATGGGCCCTGGGGCAGGAGTCCTTGTTTCCTCGTGAGCTTTGTGACCTCTCTGACCGTCGGTTTTCTCCTCTATCAAATGATGACTTTTAAGGATATTCCAGGGACTTCTCTGGGGATCCAGTGGTTAAGAATCCACCTTCTAATCCAGGGGACTGGAGTTTGATCCCTGGTTGGGGAACTAAGATCCCACATGCTGTGGGGCAACTATACCCGAACGATGCAACTACTCAGTGCTTGTGCTGCAATGAAAGATCCCACATGACGACCTGATGCAGTCAAATAAATGATAAATACGCATTTAAAAAATAATATTTATCTATAACAGTACATAAATATTATTAATATTATTATTTTAAATGCATATTTATCATTTATTTGACTGCATCAGGTCGTCATGTGGGAAAAGGAGTACGTCAAGGCTGTATATTGTCACCTTGCTTATTTAACTTCTATGCAGAGTACATCATGAGAAACACTGGGCTGGAAGAAACACAAGCTGGAATCAAGATTGCCAGGAGAAATATCAATATCCTCAGATATGCAGATGACACCACCCTTATGGCAGAAAGTGAAGAGGAACTAAAAGCCTCTTGATGAAGTGAAAGAGGAGAGTGAAAAAGTTGGCTTAAAGCTCAACATTTAGAAAACGAAGATCATGGCATCCAGTCCCATCACTCCATGGGAAATAGATGGAGAAACAGTGGAAACAGTGTCAGACTTTATTTTTTTGGGCTCCAAAATCACTGCAGATGGTGATTGCAGCCATGAAATTAAAAGACGCTTACTCCTTGGAAGAAAAGTTATGACCAACCTAGATAGTATATTCAAAAGCAGAGACATTACTTTGCTGACTAATGTCCGTCTAGTCAAGGCTATGGTTTTTCCTGTGGTCATGTATGGATGTGAGAGTTGGACTGTGAAGAAGGCTGAGCGCTGAAGAATTGATGCATTTGAACTGTGGTGTTGGAGAAGACTCTTGAGAGTCCCTTGGCCTGCAAAGAGATCCAACCAGTCCATTCTGAAGGAGATCAGCCCTGGGATTTCTTTGGAAGGAATGATGCTAAAGCTGAAACTCCAATACTTTGGCCACCTCATGCGAAGAGTTGACTCACTGGAAAAGACTCTGATGCTGGGAGGGATTGGGGGCAGTAGGAGAAGGGGACGACAGAGGATGGGATGGCTGGATGGCATCACGGACTCAATGGACGTGAATCTGAGTGAACTCCGGGAGTTGGTGACGGACAGGGAGGCCTGGCGTGCTGCGATTCATGGGGTCCCAAAGAGTCAGACACGACTGAGCGACTGAACTGAACTGACTGTATATAAAATAGATAACTAAAAAAAAGACAGTCAACAAGAACCTACTGTACATACAGCACAGGGAACTCTACTTAGTACTCTATAATGACCTATATGGGAACAGAATCTGAAAGGTGGATATATGTATAGGTATAATGGATTCACACTGCTATACAGCTGAAACTAACACAACATTGTAAATCCACTACACTCCAATCAAAATCAATTTTTTAGACAGGGAGGGAGATGGGAGGGAGATGGGAGGGAGGTTCAAAGGGGAGGGGATATATGTATACCTATGGCTGATTCATGTTGAGGTTTGACAGAAAACAACAAAATTCTGTAAAGCAATTATCCTTCAATAAAAAAAATAAATTAAAAAAATTTTAAGGGATGTTCCAAATGTTACCTTCAGTGATAAACACACATAAATGAAAACTGCATTTTGTTGGCAGATCTATCATGGGTTCCATTAAATATTACAGATTACAGTCCCCCTGATACATTTAACAGGCTTCCCTGGTGGCTCAGACAGCAAAGAATCCGCCCACAATGCAGGAGACATGGGTTCGATCCCTAAGGGGGGAACATCTCCTGGAGAAGGGAATGACTACCCATCCCAGTATTCTTGCCTAGAGAATCCCATGGATAGAGGAGCCTGGCGGATTACAGCCCATGGGGTTGTAAAAGAAGTGGACATGACTTAGAGACTTAACAACAACAACAACCTGATACGTTTAAATTAGTTTGGTCCCTAAAAAACATTCTGAACTACACAGAATTTTTCAGGGACAAGTCTATAGGCACACTGTACCAGTGCAGTTTTTGAGGTTAAAAAAATGTGAGAGAAATTGGGCTACAGTCTGATTTATAAGAAGAGTATTGGCCGAGGCTTAACTGGCTCAAATCTATGCAAATAGAAGCAGACAAAAAACCATGGATGGAGTTGCAAGTGGCAGTCCTCCCGCTTGTCACCGATCTAGGGCTCTTCATGGGAGAGGGGTGAAAACGCTTGGCGGGCTCCACACAGCTTTGTTTCCAGCTCCCCACCCACCACCCCCAACTCCTATCAGCTCCGGATGCGTGCGATTTGAGAGGCAGACCCATTCAGAGAGCTATCTCCTGGCAGACAGCAAACCTGGGCTAGGTGAACTGAGGGTCTTTGGGATCCTCCCCCAAAGACAAAGGACGGTGGTGGGGAGACAGTATCTCACCCAGTGGGACATTCCAAAAATGGGGCGCGAAAGCGTGAGAAAGGCCAGAAATCGCAGATCACCCCACGGATGGAGACAAATGTCTCCCCTTGGCAAATTTCAGCAAGAGCCGATTCTTAATTGATCTGGGGTTTATCCAAAGAAACTCTGCGGTCCAAGAAGGATGGGGTTGGGGAGACAGTGTAGACAGGCCTTCCTTTCCCTCACTGGGCTCTCAGGGTCCCAAGTGGGAAAGGACACTGGGGCCAATGCTGGTTCCTGGCGACAGTCAGCATGGTGCTCATTCGTCCCCCACTTTACCCTTTCACTTGGTTTTTATTTATCCCAGACAGAGAGTCAAAGCAGAGCTACCAGATAACCAGTTAACTCACTGCTTAGGAGTGACTTAGTGCTTAATTAGTGTAGAAGTCTGCTTAACCTTGTGAACACAGAGGAGAAAGATGAGTCTTTTATAAAAGCATCAGTAGAGAGAAATTAACATAGTACAATACCTTGTACATACCAGGGAAGTACTGTCCCTGGTGGTCCAGTGGCTAAGACTCCACACTCCCAATGCAGGGGGCCCAAGTTCCATCTTCAGTCAGGGAACAGATCTTGCATGCTTCAACTATAGACCCCGAATGCTGAAACTAAGACCCTCATAGCCAAATAAATAAATAAGTAGAAGACTTGGTGCAACCAGATAAATAAATAAAAATATTTTTCAAATATGTTATCCTTGGTCTGGGAAGATTCCACGTGCCTCAGGGCAACTAAGCCCATGTGCCACAGCTAGAGCCTGTGCTCTGCAACAAGAGGAGCCATCACAATGAGAAGCCCCTGCTCTCTGCAACTAGAGAAAGCCCAGCTGCAGCAACAAAGACCCAGCGCAGCCAAAAGTGAATTAATTTAATTTAAAAAAGTATATACACACACACAAAGGCAAACCGAATATAACAGTGGTCTCTGTTACGAGGTCTACACTTCCTTCCAGCCCGTGCCGGTCAGCATGCATGATGATCTGGTCAATGACCCATGCTGTCTGGCACAAAGAAGAGGAGAGACCAGTGTGGTAGGATACCAGTGCTGCTCACAGTCTGACTCGCTTTGCCCTTATCTCAACAGGGCACTCAGACCCCTCTCCCTCCGCCCGCCCATGATTTTACAACTGTGACAGGACACCCCTTTAATCCCCTCCTTCTTCCTATAAAACTCACTGCCTTCCACAGGTTTAGGATTTCAGATACTAGAGGCCCGTGGGCCATCTGTACTCCTGGTTTCCTCAGCTCTTTTCCTCCCAACTCATCTGTTCTTCTCTCCCTGCCTTTCCCCAGCTTTCCTTCTTTCCTTGGGGTAGCACAGGAGACCACCCCCTAATTTCTGAGTTAGGGGTTCCAAAGGAAGGGGAGAAAGTCATGAGGCCAGTGCTGTGGGCAGAGAGTGTTAGTCACTCAGTCATGGCCGACTCTTTGCAACGCCATGGACTGTAGCCCACTAGGCTCCTCTGTTCTTGGGATTCTCAAGGCAGGAATACTGGAGTGGGTTGCCATTCCCTTCTCCAGGGGATCTTCCTGACCCAGGGATCAAACCCCGGTCTCCTGCACTGCAGGTGGATTCTTTACAGTCTGAGCCACCAGGGAGGCCCCAGTGGGCAGTGAAGACATGGTTTGATCCTATTATATTTGGCTGTTGGGCAGTAGGTTCATCTTACTGCACCTTTTCTCAATAACCAATTCTTGCATGTTGGCGGGGTGGGGTGGGTATTAAGACTTTGTGTTCTGAGGGCTGCTTGTTCAGTTTTAGGCTGAGTGGCACTTGATAATATAAGGCAGGCTCAGCTGTCACCTTGGCCAAGCTTCCCCGGGGCACAAAGAAATGGGCCACGTTGAATGTTCCTTGATCTGCGGTCCAGTGCAGGGCTGGAAGAACTCCCATGCAAAGTGTCAGAGAAAGGGACATGACCCAGTGGTGGGCTTTGGAGTCATATATCCCTGTGTGTGACCCCTGGTTCTGCCACTTAGCTGGTGTACTACTACTACTACTAAGTCGCTTCAGTCGTGTTCAACTCTGTGTGACCCCAGAAACGGCAGCCCACCAGGCTCCACTGTCCCTGGAGTGGGTTGCCATTTCCTTCTCCAATGCATGAAAGTGAAAAGTGAAAATGAAGTCACTCAGTCGTGTCCGACTCTTTGCGACCCCATGGACTGCAGCCCACCAGGCTCCTCTGTCCATGGGATTTTCCAGGCAAGAATACTGGAGTGGGCTGCTACATCCCAGATAAATTCTGACCCTCTGTGAGCTGTGGGCTTCTCAGCTGAACACCAGAGCTCACGAACTCTGGCAGAAAGGGACTGTAAGACAAACTCACATGGAACTGCTGAGCCGGGCAGTATGTTCCGAGTTGAGGACCACCACCCATAAGTGGTCCATGAAATCAGTTTAGTGGGACACAAACAGTATCTGTACAGAAAGGAAAACCTCACCGTCACCCCCACCTTGTAGCTGGAGGAAGTACCGTGCTGTTAGCTTGCTCCTGTTATATCTAGAATGCAAGTGTGTGTGTTTGTACTGGCAACGCGAAGCGCACTTTTTTGTGGATCATGGCAAAGAAGTTTGAGACCCTGACACAGAAGGATCAGCTAAGATCTGGGGAAAACACGGCAGGTGATGTCACACCCGGGTCCTACACGGAATATCCTGTCTGAATCTATAGATGACGGCCTGACACTCATGTATCCATTCTTCTCAAACTCCCTGGCCCATCACCCCAAGGCTTCCCTGTGCTCTCTTCTCCTCCCCCACCCTTGGGCTCAGGTTCAGCATCTGTATAACACTCCCCTGGCTGGGGCTTACTTACCTCTCCCGAGTCCAACCATGAGCTCCCTGAGGGCAGCTGGCAGCTTCTTATCCCTTTGTCTCAACTTCTGGCCGCATAGGCCCTGCACTGGAAGAGGAGTGGCTGGCAGGACAGGGACACTCAGTAGCATAGGGGGCAGCCCAGGTCTGGGGAGGGAGGGCAACTGGGTCCCTTTAGAATCTAACTCAACAGCACTTACTGAAGGCTCACGCTTTGCCAGGAACTGTGTTGGCACCATCACTGGCATTGTATTTAACTTCAAAAGAATATGAATTATTATCCCAATTTTAAGGGTGAAGAAACTGAGGTTCACTCAACAAGGAAGCAGCAGAGATTTGAACGCTAGATCTTATTATTCACTCATTCCTTCATTCACTTATTCTTTCAAAGGATACTTAACAAATGCCCACAATACACTAGGCACTATGCCCAGGATCAAAGACACAGAGAGAGACGACCAGTCCCTGACCTCAAAGGAGAGCTAAAGACAGTTGAATACGAGAATCTGGTAAATGCTTAGAGAAGCAGGTGGACAGAGGGGGCTGGATTTGAGGCACATTTCGTGATTCTACAGGAGAGGTGGGAGAAGTAGTGATTCTTACATTTTACTTAAACCCAAGTCAACAATGTTGGATTTTTCTCTTTCCTTTTCTTTCTTTCTCTTTTTCTTTAAACAGCATGCATTATTTGCATAATTTTAGCAAGAAGGACACAGGTGGTAAGCAGCATTCGGATGCTCTGGAGGTGAGCAGAGCGAGGCCTGGAGAAGGGGAGACTGCTGAGGCTTGAGGCCCCCGGGGCCCCTGCCCTAGAGTCAGCACTTGTCTGCGTGGTAGACGGTCAGGAAGGGAGGCAGGGCTGCTGGGGAACAGAAGGCGACTTTGGCCAATCTCTCGTCTGACAAGCTCCAAGCTCCTTAAAAACAGGAATTCACGGCTCCACACAGCAAGGAGGAGTGAGCAGTGAGCCCAAGGCTCATCTTACAGGTCAGAAATCTGAGACAGAGACAGGAAAAGACGCTTTGTGCCAGAGCCGGGAGAATTTGACCCCGATGGCAGCGATGTCGGGGCTCCCAGGAAAGGTGGGCTTGTGGAGGGGTGGGGGTGAGCCAAAGGCACAGCCCTGGCAGGAGGATTAGAGCTGGAGGTGTGGCCCCCAGGTAGGTGGAGGACCGGTGTGTAGTTGAAAGAAAGAGGTGGGCCAGGTGTGGCCGTCCAACAGGGAGGCCCCGGGGCATGAGTCACGTGCATTCCCCGAAGCACCCAGATCTCATGGGAAAGGCCAGGGAGCAGTGGGTGAACCCCACAGGCGGACTGCTGGACTCTGTTGAGTCACCCCATCCATTTAGGAGTTGTTACTCGGGAACTTATTTAAACAAAAGGAAAGATGTCACTCATCCTGAAATCAGGCGAAGGGGTGGTCACACCCTCCATCCACATCAGCGCTGAGAACGCCCCATCCCAGACTCCCCCAGCTCCTTCCCAGGCCTGGCGTGGCCTCTCTTCCTGAGACTCTTCTGTCCCTCTTGTCCTTCCTCTCACTGGCCCCTCCTCCCTCCTCTGCCACCTCTGCAGCAGGGTCTCCACCCCACGACTCCTGTGCCACCTTCCGTGTCCTGATCGTCGGGAACTAACAAGCCGTCCCCGCAGGCCGTGACAATATCCTCCATCCGGGAGGCTGGCCACAGGCAGGCGAGGGGCCCGGCAACAGCTGCTTCTCAGAACTCTGAGGGGGCAGGGGCACCAGGGCGCAGGAAGCCCTGTCGACAGGTGGCTCGCATAGGCCGGCCAACTGGGTCCATGCCCCAAGGGAGGCAATGGTGAAACCGCCCACAAACAAGTTCCTCTGCCTGAACCGGATCTCCCCTCCAGGAAGAACACCCAAGCCTCACCCTGAGTGTCTGGTTTATCCTGAAGCCCGAGACGCCCGGACTTCTCTCCCCGGGCCTTTGCTGTTAGCATTTAGGGGGCCCTAGATCCCTTCTGGGGCTGGGACAAAGGTGTGTGACAAGGGCGGCAGCAGAGTGCAAGAAGGCCCTACCCTAGCGGACTGAGACATCACCCACGCCCCACCCAGTGTGTGCCTACACCCACACAGGTCTAGTATCCTTACTTAAGTCACCTGCTTGGACCTTAACTTTTTGACCACCCCAACCCCAGACTTAAACAAAAGTCAGAAGGACCACAGCCAGACAGGAGACTCCCATGATGCTAGCTAGCTCATCCTGCCGCTAGCTCAAGCTTCCAGAGGGGGAAGACCAGCCCCTAGAAACCTCCCCAGGCCCCTCAGAGTATTGTCCTCAGATTTTATTAACACACTGTTGGGGTTTCTGGGCTCTGACCCACAGCACTCCACCCCCTAAGATTTTGTACCTTCTCGTCAAAGCTCCACTGCTGGGTTCCTAGACTCACCGACTCATCCTTTATCTGGTTTTCCCAATTTTACTGTCCAGGGTGCCCCCATGGCCATCCAGATGCTGGAGGAGCCTCTTTAAGGACGGACTTGGAACATCCAGGAAGACAAAGTTATAAATGCGGCCTCATCAATACCCATTCCTTGGCTCTGGTGTCCTAGGTCTAACTCAGCCCCACGCATCTGCTTTCTGTCAGTTTGTTGCTCCAATCAGGAGACTTTCTTTTCTCGCAGGTTCCATTCCAGCCATGCCTGCCCACCCCCCCTACCCCGACCCATGATCCCACACATGCAGGAATCCTTCCTTCACTCAGTCATGTCCGACTCTTTTTGACCCCATGGACTGTAGCCTGCCAGGCTCCTCTGTCCACGGAATTCTCTAGGCAAGAATACTGGAGTAAGTAGCCATTTCCACCTCCAGGGGATCTTCCCAACCCAGGGATCAAACCCACATCTCTTATGTCTCCTGTGTTGACAGGCAGATGTTTTTTACCAACTGTGCCACCTGGGAAGCCCTTTGCTTCCTGAGAGCTCATTGAAAACTGACATGGGAGGGGACCAAAACAAACAAAACCCCCCACATAAAAAACGGATCAAGAACAAACAGGAATCAGGAAATCAGCATCACGTGGGTCCACAGATGTAACTATTAAACTTTATCCCGGGTCCGAGAGCATCCCTTGAGCGCATGGTCCAGGACACTGGTTTGAAGCATCCAAAGCCAGCAGTGTGTGACCATGTAGTGCCCCATAGTCTAGAGTGTGTAATTTTAGGGAGGCAAGTGGACTTGGGTGGAAAGCGGAGTATGGGAGCTGAGGGAGGGGACACAGGATCTCATTCAAAACCACCTCTCAGGGACTTCCTGGGCAGTCCAGTGGTTAAGAGACTTCGCCTTCCAGTGCAGAGGGTGTGGGTTTGATACCTGGTTGGGGAGCTAAGATCCCAGGTGCCTCATGGCCAAAGAACCAAAACATAAGAAAGACAGAAGCAATATTGTAACAAATTCAATAAAGACTGTAAAAATGGTCCATATCAAAACACAACAAAACACCTTTCAGCGTTAAGAGGCATAAAGGTATAAAGACAGGCCTCATGATACCCATCAGAGGCAGCATCAAGCGGGAAGAGGGAAAACAATCTCTCTTCGGGTCAACTGTGGGGCACTGCTAAGGTATTAATAAGCCCAGGAGAAAGCACAGAGGACTTGGCAAGTGGCCAGGGCAGGGGAGGGGCATCAAACTAGAGGAGCAGAGGGAGGTCTGTTTAGTGTTTAGCCGCTGCTCTGAAAATCTGGGGTGGGCATCCCAGTTGGGGGATAGGGGAGGGCAGGGACTAAGAAATACAGCAGTCAGTGGTCGAGACTCCACGCTTCCAATGCAGAGGGCACGAGTTTGATCCCTAGTAGGGGAACTAAGATCTCACATGCTGCACAGAACAGCCAAAAAAAGAGAGAGAGAAAAAAAGAAAGCCAGAGGACACTGTACCCAGAAGGTGACTCAAGGATCACAATGGCAAGGAGGTGCTTAGGGCAGGAAACCTGGACTCCCTGGAGGGTGGCCTTTCCACTGCACAAGAGAGGAGCAGTGAGGAGATGACAGGCGGACCTTGCCAAGAACAGGATGTCTACCTCCCAGCATGGAGACAGGTGAAGGTGAAAGGATGGCGACGGGAAAGCTAAGCATGGCAGCAAGGAACCCCCACCTGGTTCTGTACTCAGAGAGAATGGACAAAGGCGGTTCCTCCAGAAGAAAATGCAGTCACCACGTGACCCAGCAATTCCACGTCTAGAGTGTACATCCAAGAGACCTGCAAACTGGTGTCAAAACAAATATTTATGCACCAGTGTTCAGCACTATTCACAACAGACAAAGGTGGAAGCCACTCAAATGTCCCATCAGAGGATGAGTGGAGACACAAACTGTGGTCTGTCCCGCACAATGGAGTATGAGTCAGCCATAGAGAGGAACCAGGTACTAATTACATGTCACAGTATGGATGAACCTTGAAACCATGATGCTAAGCGAAAGACGCCAGTCATGAAAGGTCATATACTGTATGAATCCATTTATACAAAATATGCAGAATAGGTAAATCCACAGATAGGAAGCAGATTAGAAGGTGGCAGGGTTGGGGGAAAGAGGAGAGTGTCTGCCTGAGGTGTACAGAGTCTCCTTGCAGGCTGATGAAAACGTTTCAGAACCAGGCACAGGTGATGGTTACACAATACGCAGGGTGTACTGAATGCCATTGAACTGTACATTTTAAAAGGTCAGTGTTATATGAATTTTACTTCAGTTAAAGAAAGAAAAATGAATGAATGAATAGAGGCAGTAAGGGAGCCCAGGGAACAAGGCTGAGAGATGACAGAAGAGAAAACAGGAACTAGAGGTGGGCCAGAGGCTGAGTTAACACAACTTGCTCTCTGAGTCCACAGCACTCAGCCTTCTCTCTGCCTCAGTCCTTGACAGGGCACCTGGCAAGGCACATCTGTGGGCATAGCTGGGGCTCTCCTTGGTTCTCCAGGACCTAACAGATGCCAACCTTTTCTCCAGGCCTCAAGAAAAGGTATTGGAATACAAGTGAGGGAAAAGGACACGAAAAAGCTTTTATCAATAATTTATAGATACATATGTAAACACTCACTGGAAAAGACCCTGATGCTGGGAAAGATTGAAGGCAGGAGAAGGGGATGACGGAGGAGGAGATGGTTGGATGGCATCACCGACTCGATGGACGTGAGTTTGAGCAAGCTGTGGGAGTTGGTGATGGACAGGGAAGCCTGGTGTGCTGCAGTCCACGGGGTCACAAAGAGTCAGACACGACTGAGAGACTGAGCTGAACTGATGCAAACACAAAATATACACTACCAGCAAAGTAGGTACCGATGTATACATATTTTTATGATATAAACCATTCATGGGGACATCCCTGGTGGTCCACTGGTTAAGATTCCATCCTGCAATGCAGGGGACGCCGGTTCGAAGCTTGATGAGGGAACTAAGATCCCACAAGCTGCGGAGCAACTAACCCTTCGCGTCACAGCTCGAGAGTCTGTGTGCTGCCACAAAGATCCTGAGTGCACCAACTAAGACCTGATGTAATCTAATCAACTAATTAATTGAAATAAATTATTCAAGAGCATTGATATTCTTGTCATTCTTAGTAACCATGAGTCCCCTGCTTCCATCAATTCCTTTAAGAAAAAAATGCTACCCAAAGGTAAGACTTAACCCTGAATGCTCCAACACAGTCAGGACCACCATTAGCCTGAGATCAAAAGGTAGATCTCAGCCTCTGCTGTTACTCATGGGATCTCGGAGGCAAGGAAAGCCACATTCCTCAGGGAACCTGTCCCAAGTCAAACTAATTTTACCTGAATGTGGGCCTCCCTGCCTTAAGCCACCATCCTTCCAATCCTTCAGGGCTGCTGTGGAATCAGGAGGAGGGAGAAGAGACTTCGGAGGACTCACCTCCTGACCTTCTGGCTCCTAAATTCAGGATCAGGGTTGGTTAAGCACCTAGCCAGTGTATTAAAAAGCAGAGACATCGCTTTGCCAACAAAAGTCCATATAGTCAAAGCTATGATTTTTTCCAGTAGGCATGTACGGATGTGAGAGTTGGACCATAAAGATGGCTGAGAGCCAAATAATTGATGCTTTCAAACTATGGTGCTGGAGAAGACCCTTAAGAGTCCTTTTGACTGCAAAGAGATCAAATCAGTCAATCCTAAAGGAAATCAAACCTGAATATTCATCAGAAGGACTGATGCTGAAGCTGAAGCTCCAATACTTTGGCTACCTGATGCAAAGAGCTGACTCATTAGAAAACACCCTGACACTGGGAAAGGCTGAAGGCAAAAGGAGAAGTGGGTGGCAGAGGATGAGATACTTGGATGGCATCACCAACACAACGGACATGAGTTTGAGCAAACTCTGGGAGACACTGAAGGACAGGGAAGCCTGGCATGCTGCAGTCCATGGGGTCACAGAGTCAGACATGGCTGTGACTAAACAACACCACCACCAACAAGCAGAGTTCAGTTTAATGTAAAGTCCTGGCTGTTTGAAATGCCAGAGCCTGCCTGCAATGTGGACTCTCTGCTGGTGCATTTTGGAGAATGGGCATTAAGACCCTTTTCTAAAGTTGACCTATGCCCATGAAGATGAGAATTGCATTAAGAAGACTTTAGGCTAAGTGACCGAGGAGAAGCACTGTCAACCTTTCCAGCAAGAACTCCATGGCCACTGGGCCATCCGTCCTAGAAGATGTAGAAAACCCACCACCTATCTTGATGGCTGCTGTTACTTTTATTAATTTTTTAAAAACCACCTCTAAATCTTGATGATTTATGTTTAAATGAGATAGAAAACGTACCTGAAGTGATGTTAAAGCTCATAGATAAAGGCAGGAACTACTGAGGAGATTGGCTGAGATACTGACAGTTTTTAAACTTGTGATAAATACAGTGGTGAATTATTGAAAATGTTCCCTCTAGGATCAAGACAACATTCATTGTTAAAAAAAAAAAAGAAAAGACAACATTCATTGTATTTCAACATTAAAGGTCTTAGTCACCACAGCAAGGCGAGAAAAATAAATAAAAGGCATAATGAATAAAACTGCATTTATTCTTAATTGAAAGATTATATACTTAGAAAACCTAAAGTAATTGATTATTAGAATTAATGAATTAATGTAGCAGGATTGTAAGATACAGGGTCAATATACAAAAGTCAATTGTATTTTCTATATACTACCAATAAACAATTGAAAATGAAATTTAAAATACAAAGTTTACAAGAGTATGATAAAGCAGCATTATAATACATTGGAATACATTTAGTGAAAGATGGGCATGAGCTTGACATTGAAAACCACAAACCACTGTTGAGAGAAATTAAAGAAAACCTACAGGGAAATCCCTGGCAGCCTAATGGTTAGGATTTGGCCCTTTCACCGCCAGAACCCAAGTTCAATCCCTGGTCAGGGAACTAAGACTGCAAGTCACAGGCTGCAGCCAAAACAAGAAAAAAAAGAAAGAAAAAAGGGAAAGGAAGAAAAGTATCATGAAGTAAAGTGTCATTAAGGAAAGAGAAGCCTACATAAGTAGAGAAATATTCCATTTTTGTGAGTTGGAAGGCTCAATATTACTAAGATGTCCATTCTCTCCCAATTTTATTCCATTCAACATCCCAGCAGACATTTTCTAGAACTTAATGAGCTGATTCTAAAAATTTTTGGAAAGCTAAAGGACCACAGATAGCTAGGACTATCATAAAGGAAAAGAAAAAAGTTGGAAGACTTATACTATAAGATTTCAAAACTTACAATAAAGAGGCAGCAATTAAGACAGCATTATATGGGTATCAAACTTGGATAGTTCACGGACTTCCCTGGTCATCCAGTGGTTAAGACTTGGGCTTCCACTGAAGGGGGTGTGGGCTCAATCTCCGGTCAGGAACTAAGATCCCACAGGCCACATGACATGGCCAGAAAAAAAATTGTTTTGGATAGTCCAATAGGAAGTCTAGACTACACATACACACACACAATTGATTTTCAATAAGGATTCTAATGCAATTCAATAGGGAAAGGAAAATATGAAAAAAAAATTTTTTTTTTCTTTTCCAACTTTTGAAGCACTGGCTGTGCAATGTGTGGTGAAAATATTTTAAAACAGAGTTAGAACATATAGATATTTATATGGAAAAAATTAACCTTAATTCATATGTCACACCATACAGAAAAATTAATTCATAATGGATCACAGAACTAAAGTCAAAAGCTAAGTTTCTGGAAGAAAATATACCTAGAAAATCACATCTTCATAGCTTTGGGGCAGGAAAGGATTTATTACACAAGACATAAATGGCACTAATGATAAAAGACAAAAAAATTAACTGGACCCCATCAAAACTAAAAACTGCTCGTTAAAAGACAAAGAAAAAGGCTGAAAGTGAGCAAGAAATGTGTAAAACATGATTGACAAAGGACTCATATCCAAAATATAAAAAAGAACTCCTACAAGTCAATGAGAAGACAATTCAATTTAAAAATGACCTAAGATTTAAATACTTCATGAAAGATACAGGAATAACCAACAGGTAATGGCAAAGTCCTCAGCCTCACCAGTCATCTTAGAAATGCAAAGTAAAACCATAATGAGATACCACCTCATACCCACTTGAATTACTAAAATTAAAAGATCGATATTGCCAAACATTGCAAGGACGTGGACCAACTGTATTGCTTATAACTTGGTGGTGAGAGTATAAAATGATACAGATACTATAAAAAAGAGTTTAGCAATTTCTTACGAAAACTAAACATATGCCTACCCTATGATCCAGCAATTCTATTCTTATATACCCAAGAGAAATAAAGTATGTGTCTACACAAAGTCTTATACAAGGAAGTTTATAGTAGTTTTATTTATAATAGCCCCAAATGGAAAGAACTAAAATTCCCATCAAGAGAAGAGCTGATAAACAAATTGTGGTTTAGCCAAAATTAGGAATGCTACTCATCAACTGAAAAAAAAAACAAAAAAACAAAAAACAAAACGGATGCAAGCAACAACATGGACAAATCTCAAAGCCATTTCTAGTGAGACTATCAGACACGAGAGTCCTTTACTGTATGACTCCATTCATAGACAGACCTTCCTCGACTTGTGATGGGGTCATATCCCAGAAAACCCATCATAAGTTGAAAACATCATAAATCAGAAATGCATTTAATATACCTAACTTAACAAATATCACAGCTTAGCCAAGTGCAGAACACTTATATGAGCCAACAGTTGGGCAAAATCATCTGACACAAAGCCTATTTTATAACAAGTGCTGAATATCTCATGTAATTTATTGGTTACTGTCCTGAAAGTGAAAAACAGATGGCTGTCTGGGTCCAGAATAGTTTGAGTGTATCAGTGCAGTGGTTCACTGTGTGATAGCGGGACTGCTGCTGCCAGCATCGAAAGAGTGTAGTGGACCACATATCGCTACCACTGGAAAAGATCAAAATTCAAAATGCAGAGTACAATCTACTGAATGCCTATTGTGTTTGCTCCCACCACGAAGTCAAAAAATTGTCAAACCATCGTAAGCTGGGCAATGTCCAAACGAAGTTCAAGAACAGACAAAGTGGATCTACTGGAGAAATTATAACAGTGGTAGCCTGGACTGAGCGACTTCCCTTCACTTTTCACTTCCATGCATTGGAGAAGGAAATGGCAACCCACTCCAGTGTTCTTGCCTGGAGAATCCCAGGGATGAGGGAGCCTGGTGGGCTGCCATCTATGGGGCTGCACAGAGTCGGACACGACTGAAGCAACTTAGCAGCAGCAGCAGCAGCAGCCTGGGAGGAACTGATTGAAAGAGGTTTTATTCACTGTTCTAAGACTCCTCTGGGGACTTCCCTGGTGGTCTAGTGGTTAAGAATTCACCCACCAATACAGGGGACACCGGTTTGATCCCTGGTCCAGGAAGATTCCACATGCCAGAGAGCAGCTGAGACTACTACAACTACTGAAGCTTGTGTGCCTAGAGCCCGTGCTTCACAACAAGAGAAACCAGAGCACCCCAGCTAGAGAGTAGCTCCCACTCTCTGCAACTAGAGAAAAGCCTGGGCAGGAGCAAAGACCCAGCACAGCCAAAAATAAAAAAGTAAACTTTTTTTTTTTTTTAAAGAGGCAACCAAAGGAGAGGTTAAAAAAAAGAAAAAAAAGGCTCCTCTCACTCTACTTACTCATACCTCCCTTTGACTAATTCCAGACAATCAGTGACATTTTCAGTCTCCACAACTTTACCTTTTCCAGAATATCAAATATTTGGAATCATTCAGCACATGGCCTTTTCAGATTGGCTTCTTTCACTTAATAATTCACATTTAAGTTTCCTCCATGTCTTTCCATAGTTTGACAGCTCATTTCTTCCTAGTTCACTGCCTGGATGTACCAGTTTATTTGAACCATTCACCTACTGAAGGAC
The DNA here is from genome assembly GCF_014754425.2 of Oryx dammah. Classification (NCBI taxonomy): domain Eukaryota; kingdom Metazoa; phylum Chordata; class Mammalia; order Artiodactyla; family Bovidae; genus Oryx; species Oryx dammah. The sequence continues at coordinate 12,574,511 of NW_024070213.1, forward strand.
ATCTTGGTTGCTTCCACGTTTTGGTAATTATGACTAAAGCTGCTATAAACATCTATGACTAGGTTTTGGTGTGGACACAATCCTTTGGGTAAAAATCAAGGAGTATGATTGTTGGAGCAGATGGTAAAACTAGATTTTGTTTTATAAGAAACAACCAAACTGTCTTCCAAAGTGCTGTACCATGGTGCCTTCCCCCCAGCAATGACTGAGAGTTTCTGCTCCACATAATCACCAGCATTTGTGTTCTCAGTGTTCCCTTATTTTGGCTACTCTTACAGGTGTGTAGTGATACTTCACTGTCATTTTCAAATGCAATTCCCTCATCACAGATGTTGAACATATTTTTCACTTGCTTACTTGTCATCTGGATATCTTCTTTGATGAGTAACTGTCTGGGTCTTTTGCCCATTTTTTAAAAATTGAGCTATTCTTTTTCTTATTGTTGATTTTACGAGTTTTTTTGTATATTTTGGATAACTGTCCACTATCAGATATGTCTTTTACAAATGTTTCTCCTAGTCTGCGGCTTGTGTTTCCATTCTATTGACACTGATTTTTGCAGAGCAGAAGATTTTGATTGCAATGAACTCTGAAAAGTGAAAGTCACTCAGTAGTATCCAACTCTTTGTGACCCCATGGACTATACAGTCCACAGAATTCTCCAGGCCAGAATACTGGAGAGGGTAGCCTTTCCTTTCTCCAGGGGATCTTCCCAACCCAGGGATGGAACCCAGGTCTCCTGCATTGCGGGTGGATTCTTTACCAGCTGAGCCACCAAGGAAGCCCAGGAATACTGGAGTTGTAGCCATTCCCTTCTCCAGTGGATCTTCCCAACCCAGGAATCGAACCGGGGTCTCCTGCATTGCAGGCAGATTCTTTACCAGCTGAGGAAGTCTAGTTTATCAGTTATTTCTTCCAGGGATTGTGCCTTTGGGGTCGCACTGAAAATCATTGTTATATCCAAGGTGAGATTCATCGAGCTTCTCACCATTAAGTACAATAGTAGCTGCATGTGTTTTGTCGATGTTCTTTATCAAGCTCACAAAGTTCATCTCTACTGCTGAGACTTTTTATCATGAATAGATGTTGGATTTTGTCAGATGCTTTTTCTGTGTGTATTCATATGATCATGTGATTTTTCTTCTTCAGCCTGTTGATGTGGTGGATAACATTGATTTTTAAAATTTTTATTTGGCTATGTTGGTACTTAATTGCAGCATACAGGATCTTTGCTGGGTCACGTGGGATCTTTTGTTGTGGCTCACGGGCTCAGCTGTTGCGGCTATTTGCAGCTTGCGGGTTCAGCAGCCCCACAGTATGTGGGATCTTAGTTCCCCAATCAGAGATTGAACTTGTGTCCCCTGAATTGCAAGTTGGATTCTTAACCCCTGGACCACCAGGGGACTCTCCCATTAATGGATTTTTGAATACTCAACCAGTTTTGCACATCTAGGATAAATTCCACTTGATTGAAGTGAAGTTGCTCAGTCATGTCCAACTTTTTGCGACCCCATGGACTGTAGCCTACCGTGCTCCTCCGTCCATGGGATTTTCCAGGCAAGAATACTGGAGTGGGTTGCCATTTCCTTCTCCAGAGGATCTCCCCAACCCAGGGATCGAACCCAGGTCTCCTGCAGGGTAGGTAGACGCTTTACTGTCTGAGCCACACTTGACTACAGGTGTATAATTATTTTCATACATTGTAGATTTGTTTGCTAATATTTTGTTAAAGATTTTTGCACTTGATCATGAGAGATGATGGTCTGCAGTTTCCTTTTCTTATAATCTGCCCCTCTGCCCTGTTTTAGTAGTAGGGGAATGCTGGCCTCATAGAATGAATTTTAAGTAAAGACCCTTGAACAATACTAGCTTGAGCTATGTGGGTCCACTTATATATGGATATTTTTCAGCAGTAAATACTACAGTACCACATGATCTCTGATTGGATGGATACACAGGAACCACAGATACAAGGGCCAACCGTAAGTTATACACCAACTAACCCCTGCATTGTTCAAGGGTCAACTGTGTTCCCTCTGCTTCCTCTGAAAGAGACTGTTGAGAGCTGGTATACTTTCTTCATTTAACGTCTCATTAGAATTCACCAGTAAGCCCATCTGAGTATCGTGCTTTCTGTTTTGGAAGGTTATTAATTATTGACTGAATTCCTTTAATAGATATATACCTATTCAGATTGTCTGTTTCTTCCTAGTTTTAGCAGACTGGATCTCTCAAGGGATTGGTCTAGTTCCCTCACGTTATCAAATTTGTAGGCAGAGAGTTGTTCAAAATATTCCTTTATTATCCTCTTAATGTCCCATGGAATCTACAGTGATGCCCCCTCTTTCATTTCTGATACTAGTAATTTGTGTCTTCTCTCTGTTTTTCTTAGTGATTTGGCTAGAGGCTTATCAACTTTATTGATCTTTCCAAAAAACCACCAGCTTTTGTTTCTGTCAATTTTCTCTACTAATTTCCTATTTTCAATTTCACTTATAATTCTGATGTAATTAAAATTTTTCTTTTCTTGCTTACTTTGGATTTAATTTGCTCTTCTTTTTCTAGTAGCATCTGGTCCAATCACTTCATGGGAAATAGATGGGAAAACAGTGGAAACAGTGTCAGACTTTATTTTTTGAGGGCTCCAAAATCACTGTAGATGGTGATTGCAGCCATGAAATTAAAAAACGCTTACTCCTCGGAAGGAAAGTTATGACCAACCTAGATAGCATATTGAAAAGCAGAGACATTACTTTGCCAACAAAGGTCTGTCTAGTCAAGGCTATGGTTTGTCCTGTGGTCATGTATGGATGTGAGAGTTGGATGGTGAAGAAAGCTGGGCGCCGAAGAATTGATGCTTTTGAACTGTGGTGTTGGAGAAGACTCTTGAGAGTCCCTTGGACTGCAAGGAGATCCAACCAGTCCATCCTAAAGGAAATCGGTCCTGGGTGTTCACTGGAGGAACTGATGCTGAAGCTGAAACTACAATACTTCGGCCACCTCATGTGAAGAGCTGACTCATTGGAAAAGACTCTGATGCTGGGAGGGATTGGGGGCAGGAGGAGAAGGGGACGACAGAGGATGAGATGGTTGGAAGGCATCACCAACTCTATGGACATGAGTTTGGGTGAACTCCGGGAGTTGGTGATGGACAGGGAGGCCTGGCGTGCTGCAATTCATGGGGTCACAAAGAGTCGGACACGACTAAGTGACTGAACTGACTGACTGACTGAAGGTGGAAGCTTAGATTACTGATTTTAGATCTTTTTTCTTTTCTAATATGTGAGTGTGTGTGCTCAGTTGTGTCTGACTTTTTAAGACCCCATGCACAGTAGCCCTCCAGGCTCCTCTGTCCCTGGGATTTCCTAGGCAAGAATACTGGAGTGGGTTGCCAGTTCCTTCTCCAGGGGATCTTCCTAACCCAGAGATCAAACCCAAGTCTCCTGCACTGGTAGGCAGATTCTTTACCACCTGGGAAGCCCTTTTTAATACATACATTTCAACAATGCTATAAATTCTCTAAGCATGCTTTCAATATACCCCACAAATTGTAATAAGCTGTATTTTCACTTTCATTAGTGCAAAATACTTTTGAATTTCTTCTTTGATTCTTTAGAAGTATGTTGTTTAATCTCAAAGTATTTGAGGTTTTTCAGCAATCTTTTTGTTATTAATTTCTAGTTTAATTCTACTGTGGTCCAAAAGCAGACACTGTATGGTTTCTATTCTTTTAAATTTGTTAAAGTGTGCTTTATGACCCAGAAAGTGATTTCGGTGAATATTCACTGTAAGCTTAAGAAGAATGTGTAATATGCTGTTGTTAACATTAAGGATTGTTATGTCTTCCTGTTGTATTAATATATAATCCCCCTCTTTATCCCTGATAACTTTCTTTGCTCTGAAATTTCTTCTGTCTGAAGTTAATACAGCTACTCCTGCTTCCTTTTGAGTAATGTTAGCACAGTACATCTTTCTCCATTCTTTTACTTTTAATCTATATATATTTCTATTCAAAGTTGGTTTCCTGTAGTTGGGTCTTGTTTCTGAATCCATGTGACAATCTCCATCTTTTAACTGGTGTATTTAGACCACTGATGTTTAAAACATACATAAGCATTCACAGTCAAATACATTGTTGCTATTATCATCTGTGAAACATATCTGTGAAACATAAAAGCTTTTATTTTACTTTACTTTTATGTATCCATTCTCCAATGCTCTTTCTTTATATAGATTTGAGTTTCTCACCTATATAGTTTTCCTTCTGTCTGAAGAACTTTTTAACATTTCTTGCAAGGTACGTATACTGGCAATAAATTCCTTCAATTTTTGTCTGAGAAAGTATTTCTCTTTCACTAGTGAAGGATAATTTCACAGGGTACAGAATTCTAAGTTGGTGCTTTGCTTTTGTTTTTTCCCTTTAACACTTTAGACACTTCACTGAACTCTCTTCTTGCTTGCTTGCATGGTTTCTGAGATGTCAGATGCAATTCTTACCTCTCTTCCTTTATAAGGGAGGCGTCCCCCCCTCCCATCTTGTTTCAGAATGTTTCTCTTTATCTTTGACTTTCTGAAGTTTGAAATGATTATGGGGAGGGGATTATCCTGCTCGGTGTTCTCTGAGCTTCCTGGATCTGTACTTTGATGTCTGACATTAATTGGGGGAAATTCTCAGTCATTATTGCTTCAAACATTTCTTCTGTCCCTTTCTATCTTTTCCTCTGGTATTCCCATTACACCTGTCATACCTTTGTAGTTGTCCCACAGTTCTTGGATAGTTCATCCTGTTCTGTTTTAGGATTTTTTTCCTCAGTCTTTTTTCTCTTTATTTTTCAGTTTTGGAAGTTTCTAGCATCATATCCTCAAGCTCAAAGCTCCTTCCTCGGCATGTCCAGTCTACTAATGAGCCCATCAAAGGCATCCTTCATCTCTGTTACAGTGGCTTTGATCTCCAGCATTTCTTTTTCATTTTCTCTTAGAATTTCCATCTTTCTCTTTACATCATCTGGTTTTGCATGTTCTCTACTTTTCCCATTAAAGCTCTTAACATATTAATTGTAGGTTTCTAAATTCATAATCTGATCATTCCAACATTTCCACCATATCTGATTCTGGTTCTGATGCTTAGTCTCCTCAAACTGTGTTTTTGCCTTTCAGAATGCCTTGTAAACTTTTACTGAAAGGTAGACAGGATACATTGCAGTCAACAGACCTTTAGTGATGTGAGAGTAAGGTTTGGGGTAGGGAAGTGTTGCATAATCCTGCTATCAGGTCTCAATTTTTTGGTGAGCTGATGGCCCTGGACCATGCCCTTCACTGGTGCTTCTCGGTTCTCACTCCCCACCGTAGGCAGGACAGCATAGCTAGAGTGGCCTAGAGTTGGTACTTCCCTTCCCCCAGGTAGGCCAGGCTCTGGGAAAACAACTTCTCCTTGGAACAGACCTTGTTGAGAAGAACAGAAGTCTCTGTAACATTTCAAAGTGGTCCTTTCCCCTCCTCCTGCCAGAAGCATTTTGCTCCAGTATTCACTGGAGGGGCTTCCCTGATAGTTCAGTTGGCAAAGAATCCACCTGCAATGCAGGAGACCCCAGTTCAATTCCTAGGTGGGAAAGGTCTGCTGGAGAAGGGATAGGCTACCCACTCCAGTATTCTGGCCTGGAGAATTCCAAGGACTGAATAGTCCATGGGGTCGCAAAGAATCGGACACGACTGAGCGACTTTCACTTTCACTATTCACTGCGGATAAGTGAGGACCTGGTGGAGCTCCAGGAAGTAAAAACTCTCGAAGTATGAGTTCCACCTCCAGTGACTGGGCGCCCCTGAAGTTTAGGATGTGTTTTTGCTTTCTCTTACTGAGATTCAATTGTCATAATTAAGTGTACTATATGTTGATTTGATACATTTATATGTTGCAATGTGATTATCACCGTGGTGTTCACTAACAGCTGTATCACGTGACATAATTATCATTTCTTTTTTTTTCTTTTTTCGTGGTGGGAACAATTATGATCTAGTCTCTTAGCAACTCTGAAGTTTATGACTCAGTATTGTTGACCGTAATCACTATGTGATGCGTTACCTCTCCCACCTGAAGTTTCCAGCTCTCAGACTTGTCCACACCAAGCCTCCAGCAATTTGTCGATTACAGGTTAGCTTTCCTACACTGGAACTGGCTCCGGCTCCCATGGAGGTTTCTGCTCCACTATGTTTTGTTTTTAAATTAACTATATCTATGTATAATTTGTATATAATAAAATGTACCCATTTTAAGTAAACAGTTATGTAAGTGCTGACAAACGTATATGCCTGTGTAACCTTCACCCCTTTGCCTGGATTATTCAGCTTCCTGGATGGTTTAGTATGCAGCTAGGCCTGAGAACCACACTCTGTTACTCTCTGTCATCCGTTGCCAACTGAGGGCTTGGGACTACCACTTCTGAGGTTATTCACTTATTTCTGGAGCTTAGTTTCTTCATATCCTCTGTTCTTGGATGGAACATCTGTGAGTAAAATCCCACCACGAGAGTACCAATTTGCTGATCCCTAATGTTATAGAATCAGGCTCAAAGTGAACACAGAAAATTTACTTACATGGTCAATTCATCAACCCTGGCACTTCCCTGGTGGTCCAGTGGCTAAGACTCTGCATTCTCAATGCAGGCAGGGCCCAGGTTCGATATCTCTGGTCAGGAAACTAGATCCCACACGCTTGAACTAAAAAATCCTGCCTGCCTCAATGATGATCAAAGATTCCACATGCTACAGCTAAGACCCAGTGAAGCCAAATAAATAAATATTGAAAAAGAGACAGACAAAAAAATAAAAATTCAACAGGGACTTCCCTGGTAGTCCAGTGGTTAAGACTTTACACTTCAAATGCAGGGAGCCCAGGTTTGATCCCTGGTTAGGGAACTAAGATCCCACATACCATGTGGTATGGTCAAAAAAAAAAAACAACAGTTCATCAGTCCTTCACATATGTATTGAGCTTGTACCAATTTCCTACAGCTGACTCCTGCCTCCCCACCTCTCGACTTTAGCTGCCTTTGGATTGTAAGAACTTCTTTCCTTTTCCTGCTCACTTTCCCCGGAGAATGCAGTCACCTCCTCTCCCATCAGGGAGCAATGAACAGCCTGGGCTGGCCCTCTGTTTTCATCTTCCTTCACCTCCCTTAATCTAAGTTCTCTGTCTCATGTAAGTCCTGTTTCAAATCCCACCTCCACCATGAAGCCTTCCTCCCCCAGCTAGAATTACTGGTACCAGACACTTGAGTGCATAATCACGCTCCAGATGCCCTTGGCCGTCACCTTGCTCTAGTTGTTTTAAACAATCAAATTCAATTAAACAAACATGGAATCAGTTGAGGGCTTTCTTAGGACAAGGCATAATGCTGGGCTGTGGGCAATAACAGAACGGTGACTAAGACACAAAATACACAGGGTTCCTGCCTCACGCGACAGACTGTAGACAAGAGTAATAAGCTCTGCCCAAGGTGAGGTGTTTCTGGGTGCTGGGGAGAACAAGTCAAGGGCATGCACTATTTCCGATGTACACATCTGTCTGTGCAAAAATATAGGTCCGGCGACACCAAGAGGGCAGGGTTCACCCTTCTCTGTGCCTCCTGCACCTCTCACACACTGCATCATCCAAAGTTCACTGGCTGGACCTGGACTCACAGAACAGGTAGTGCTGCACAAGTACAAGGCCATTACAGGAGGCAACCTAGCATCCTCAATCACCAAGTTTTTAGTTTATTATTTTTTCATTTTCTCTTTTCTTTCCTGCTCATGGACTCCTTCCTTCCTTCCCTGTTCCTTGTCCCATTTCCAGTCCTCCCTGGCCTAATCCTGGACCAGTCTGGGACCCTGGGGTAGCCTGGTCATTGCTCAGCTGTGTTCTCCCTTCCTTCATCACCGCCCTTTATTTCTTAGCTCTTTGCATCTGGAGAAGGAAGTGCAGACCTTAAGTGGTCTAACCCCACCTCTTCCCAAGCTGATTGACTTGAGGTGAGGTCTTGGTCAGAACAGTGCTTCAGGCTCCCAGGTGACTCAAAAGTGCAGCCAGATTGAGAACCACTGGGACAGACTAAGGACTTCGAAAGCTCCACCTTCTCAGCTGAGGGTGACGGTCCCTCCCTACAGATAACCATGGAAATTGGCGTAGGCCAAAAAGACAGCAGCTCTAGCTTAGGGGGTGGGCTCAGGACAGAGCTTCTAATCCCCAGCAACTCAGCTCCAGAATGGATGTCACAGCAAAATTGAAGCCACTCCCCCTAGAGAAGGCAGGGAGAAGAGAGATTTAACAGAGGAATGAGGAAGAGGAGGCAGAAAAAAAGGGAAGTGTAATCGCTTAGTCCTGTCCGACTCTTTGGGACCCTATAAGCTGTAGCCTGCCAGGCTCCTCTGTCCATAGGATTCTCCAGGCAAGAATACTGAAGTGGGTTGCCACGCCCTTTTCCAGGGGATCTATCTGACCCAGGGATCAAACCCATGTCTCCCTCATTGCAGGCAGATTCTTTACCGTCTGAGCCACCAGGCAGACTGCTTGGTACAATAGGAATCATGTGTTGCTCTGGGTGGGGGAAGGGACGGGGAGAGGGGAGCCAGAAGATCAGAGGAGGAGTACCGCTACAGAAGCAGCTGGCACAGCTTTAGTTCTCAATAAATGTCAGCTTTACCCTGATACAGTGCTTTTATAGTCAAATTATTTGCACAAGAAGGAGCACCCAGTAAAATGAGTTCCATATCCTACACTGGGAGCACAAGCTTAGAGAGATTGAGATTATACATCTTTCCAATCTCCACCCAACCCCACAGGCCAACTAAGAAATCAACCCAAGGAATGGCTAGGATATCTGCACTCAAACTTGACGGCGAAGAGGATTGGCCATGAAGCCCTGAACAAGGTAAGTAACCTCTGTGAACTTCAGTTTTCTCACCCATAAAGGCTCCCATCCCCTACACAGCAATTGTGAACACTGAATGAGCTTGATGCAACATACACACAGTGGGCTCTTATTTCAACAGCTCCATACAAGCACTTCTCACCTGCTAGGTGATAACATTTACCTGTCTCTCTCCTCCTTACCTAACTCTCTAAACATTTATCTAAACTCCCTGTATTTTTTCAATTTCTACATATAAAGGGATAGAGATCAGGGGCTTCCCTGATAGCTCAGTTGGTAAAGAACCCACCTGCAATGCAGGAGACCTCTGTTGGATTCCTGGCTCGGGAAGATCTGCTGGAGAAGGGAAAGGCTACCCACTACAGAATTCAGCTTGGAGAATTTCATGGATTGTATAGTTCATAGGGTCACAGAGAGTTGGACATGACTGAGCAACTTTCACTTTCAGAAATGGTTTAAAGAGTTAACACCCGTGTGTCCATCATTCTACCCAAGAAATAGACATAATGAATTCCTGTGAAGCCCTTTGTGCCTCTGTTCATCTCCCCCACAAAATAACCACCTTCCTGCAGGTTTCCTTGATTTTTACTTTGAAGGTCAAAATCTTTAATTCTTGCCAACATGATCTTTTTGTTGTTGTTGTTTTTCCCTTGATTTTCTTTAAAGCAAGATAGATTATGTCCCAGCAACTATTTTGCATCTTTGTATCCCCAGAATGTTGAACCTTACAGTATTCTATAAATATTGGATAAATGAAGGAATGTCCTAGCAGAATTAGAACCAAAACTGGCTTTTTAAATTCTCATCTGGGTACTTCCCTGGTGGTCCAGTGGTCAAGACAACGGGCTCCCACTACAAGGGGCCTGGGTTTGACCCGTGGTTGGGGAACTAAGATCCTTCATGCCATACAGCATGGCCATTAGTAAGTAAACAAATTTTCATCTGTTTAACTTTGGGCAGGCTTCTCTAGTCCACAGTTTCCTTGCTCCTTGGCCTCCCTTCCAGCCTGTCATTGGTGAACCCAGCAGCTGTCTCTCAGGGCTGGGACTGAACAAGCTGGAGATGGCCTCACAGCCTCCAACCCCTGTGTCCTGGCCGCTGGTGGACTTCACATGGATGGACACAGGTGCCTACCTAGTGTCAACCTCTTGGGTTCCTGGGGCAGCGGGAGCTCAACCACAAATATGCTTCTCTCTTTATCCCACATGTGATGCAAATACATTTTCCCATCATTTTTGATGTGAGCCCATAGAGAAAAAAAAACAAATGGAGAATGAAATGGCAACATACTCCAGTATTGCCTGGAGAAGTCCATGGACAGAGAAGCCTGGTGGACTACAGTCCATGGGGTCACAAACAGTCAGACATGACTGAGTAACTAACACTTTCATAGGAAAGAGATTGAGAAGCACAATAATAGACTATTAGGTTGGTGGCGAGCGGGAGGCTAGATTTAGCCCAAGATCAGGACAGTTTGGGGGTTCTCTCTTCTCTCTCTTCTCCACGTTGCCCATATGCCCCACTCAGAGGCCCACTGGCCCACAATACAGGTGCCCGTCAATAGGTTCCGAGGTACAGAGCAACCTAGAAAGAGATGGAGGACTGAATGATCCTCCATTTCTTTGCAAAAAAAAAAGTATTCGGCTGCGCTGAGCCTTATTTGAGGCACAAGGGATCTTTGATCTTCCTCCAGGCCTATGAGATCTTTAGTTGCAGCGTGTGGGATCTAGTTCCCTGACCAGGAATCGAACCCCAGCCCCCAACAGTGGAAGCACTGAGTCTCAGCCATTGGACCACCAGGAACGTCCCAAGGACTGAGCTATCTAAAGGCAAGGAGGAGAAAGGAAGACTTGGAAAGGCCATGGTTTCAGATTCTACCCCTGTGCAGAGGAACTGTTGCCCCCGCCCCAGTGGTCCCTGCTGCTGAGAGAGCAGACCTGGAGGGCCACGTCCAGGGCTCCCCGCGGGCCGGCGGCCGCAGCTGTTGGCAGGGAGTCTCCAGGTCTAAAATTAGCCTCCTGCTCTCCACCCAGGCGGCTCTGAGCTCGCTCTGGCAGGCGGATCCTGCGGTGAGGTAATCACGGGGACATCGAGGGGGGCGGGGCGACAGCCCAGGGCAGGGTCCTCCTCCCCAGTGGGCACCCCCCACCCCCCACCGGGCTAAGCATCTGTGTGCAACCTCAGCCTCTCCTCCTGGGCACCTCTGCGTCCACCCTGACCTGCACTGGAGGCCCACAAGGAGAGGAACACACGCTTTCCTGATAAACGTGCCAGGGCCTCAACTGACCAGTAGAGTCCTGTGGGGTCGGGGACACTGTTCTCATCACACAGAACCCTCAGGGATGGGATGTTCACTGTGTCTGCTGATCTGAGCCTGGGACCCTGGGAGGGGGAGTCCAGAAGCACCCGCCCCCTTCTTGGGAAAGGGTACTTCTCAAGGCAGAGCCCAAGCCGGAGACCTCAAGACCCCCACCGCCAGGTCCCTGGCTTCTGACAGTCTGGTCAGGGAGCCTGTGGCTGGATTGGCCAAAACAAGCAGCAGATCCCAGGCAGCAGGCCTGCCTCCCTGGGAGGAGCACACAGAGGCACTTAGTGAGGGCTGGGCCGAGGCGGAGAGCGGCAGGGTGAGGCTTTGAGGTGGGGCCCGGCCAGCAGTGCAGACGAGGAGGCGGGCCACAAGAGAGATGCCCGTGGTCACCAGGGCCTGTGAAAGGCCCTCAGGGTCACGGAACCTCTCCAGCCAGGGGCTTCCAAGACCACCTCCTAAAGCATCATTGCCTAGGGCTCACCCAGCCTCACCCCTTCCTCATCACCCCTACCCGGGGAAGTGGGAGAGAGTGCAGGAGGGGAGCCGGGGGACGGCCACTGTCTGCAGAGTGGGAGCAGGACCCAGTGCCCTCCCAGCCTTCCCTGCCTGGGAAGGCAGGATCACAGGGCCAGGAAGGGAGTGGAGATGGATCTGAGTCCAGGCCCCTTCCAGCTCCCCAGTCTTTCTCCAGCCACTTCCAGCGCAGAATCCCCAGTGCTGGTGCAAACACCGCTTCCTCTGGGAACAATGTCAGAGCAAAAGGGCATCTTGTGGACCAAGGAGCCGAGTCTGCCCTACTTGCAAAAAAGGAAACTGAGGCCCAGGGGTGGAACCGACTCGCTCAACATCACAGAGCCAGTTCACATCAGAACTGAGGCTGGAACCCAGGTCCCCTGACTCCAGCCCAGGGTCCTGCCCCCAGGTCCTTGTCCAGCTCAGATACTCTGGTTCTATAACGCGGCTCCTCCTTTCCTTCTTCCGCTAGGACACACCCAATCGATCACCCACTCAGCAGTGACCTCCTGCTCCTTGGCCAAGCACGTGAGGCCTCCCTTCTGCACCTGACACCCCTGCTCACCCCTTCTCCTTAGCATTATGATGCCCCCCCTGCCACAGTTGCAGCCCCTTTTCCTGAAGACCGGATTCCATGTCCTGCTCCCCTCCCCCCCAGCTCTGGCAGTTCAGGAAGCATCCATCAGCTGGTGGAGGGAACAGGTCTGGGCAGGAAAGGATGGTGACACCCTTAAGGCGCAGCCAAAGGTCCCGAGCAGGAGCTGAGCTGCCCCCGGAGAAAGTCTGAACCACAGACTCCTGACCCATCCACATCTCTCACCTGTTCTGAGAGTCAGAACCCTTCAGAGGCCTCGTGGGTCTCTGTGCCGGGCACCTCTTCCTCCCTTCTTCTCTAATAAAGGAGATGCCGTCTTCCCCATTAACTCCAGGGCCCAGCAAGCAAATGTCCCGCCACCTGGCCCCCACCCACAGGCTGCAGCCGAGGACACCTTCCCCGACAGGTGGGAAGGACCTACCTTCATTCAGGAGAGGGGGCAGCCTCTGGTCCTAAAGTTAGTCTGCGGCCAGAGCAGCTCCAAGCTCCCGGAGGAAGGTACCCGGTGAAACAAGGGCCATTGTTTTGCGGGGCGGCCACTGCATCCCCCACGTGACCCGTTCATGAGTGCCCTGACAGTTAGGGAAAGTGTTCACCACTCTAGAACTTTCCAGACCTTCTCAGAGACATAAAGGAGAAGAAAAGTATAAAAAAATACTCTTTCTGGGAGATTTTTTTTTCTTGGTTTTAGAAGAAACAACTTTAGGGGTTTTTTTTTTCTGCCTTTCAAGCTTTCCAGTGTCTAAATATACCAAGCATAATCACTGAAGCAAACCAAGTTATGTATAATATATGTTTATCTTGTTAAACTAACAGAAAATGACTTTGGGTCTGTAAGGGGTGCCAAAAGAATTTCATGGTTATTTCCCTAAAAATATGACACTATATTTTCATTTCCCAGAAATCAAACCCCCCACTAACTTTTATATCAACAAGAACTGTGGGCAGTGTGTGCCCATTTCTTTTCCTCAAATTGGTAAATATCAACTTCCAATTGAATAGCGTTCTCTTCCATCAAAGTTGCCCCAAAACAGACAGGTAGTATTTCCTAAGTATATAATTAAAGCTTTACTATTGTAAAATGTTCCCTTTGCAAATATTTCCCCAATTTTCACGCATCAGAATAAAGTTGAATTCTTATTCAACATACTAAATCAAGCTTGAGTATTATTTTTTCTACCTCCTCTCTGAACTCTTTCAAAGGTGTCTGACCCCACTTATTGCTACCTGTCTGCAATGTTTTCTTCAATTTGTCATCCATTTCATCTTTTAACGCCACAAAGAATTGCCAGTTCCATAATCCTAAAATTAGGATTATGAAAATATCAGCCCTCATCAGCTAGGATCTTTCTACAGAAGAGAAAGAAGTAACATCTTTTAAAAAACTTGTTACAAACTTTCCTACCAAAGACTTTCATGATTCAAGGGCTCCACTTTCTTCTGATTTGGGCTTCCCTGGTGCCTCAGTGGTAAGGAATCCACCTGCAAATGCAGGAGACATGGGTTCAATCCCTGATCCGGGAAGATCCCACATGCTATAGAGCAGCTAAGGCCTTGAGCCACGATACTGAGTCTGTGCTCTAGAACCCAGGCGCTGCAACTACTGAAGCCCAATTGCCTTAGGCCCATACTTTGCAACAAGAGAAGCCACGGCAAGAACAAACCTGGGCACCACTACTAGAGAGCAGAGAAAAGCCTGCACTGCTACGAAGACCCAGCACAGCCAAAAATAAACAACTAAACCAAAGTTAAAAATCAGCTTCATCTATGCATTCCTATTCCCGTCCCTCCTCAAGGAGATGAGATAGGAAATCATAATTCCACTTGCTTCTTTCTGTTTTTAAAAGTCTATGCTTCTTTAGCCGAATGGGCTCTGTTCTGAGAAAGGGAGGGTGCAGGGGACAAAGGGACCTGCTGGATGAGGAGTGTAACATCATGTCTTGACCATCCCTTGCAATATGAGAATTCAACATCAACAGGAACTTCCTGGCAGCTGACTTTCAGGTAACAGTAGAGTATCAATATAGAGCATCACTGGAGAAAGTTCAGAAAAGCCACAGATCACCCACAACAGCCTCTGAGTCGGGCACATGACCACCCCAGCAATAACTTCAAAGCAAGTTGACTAGCAAGAAAAGATAAACAGATCTGAGAACCAATTATATATATATTATATATATATATGTACTTAGTGCACATCGGTGGGGAAAAAGGACCACATGAACCCCAGATGTTAAAAGGAAGTTTCTTGACTTCCCTGGTGGCCCAGTGGTTAAGAATCTGTCTGCCAATGCAGGGGACACGGGTTCAACCCTGGGACTGGGAAGATCCCACGTATGGGGGAGCAACGAAGCCCACGCACCACAACTACTGAGCCCAGATTGCCACAGCTAGAGAAAGCACATGTGAAGCAACGAAGACCCAACCCAGCTAAAGACAATAAGCAAATAAATAAATTAAAGCATTTTTAAAATAAAAGGAAGCTTTTCAGCAAACAAAAAGGGATGGTGAGAGCACTGGGTGAGCACCAGGAGTTCCGGACCCAGCACTGCTCCTTGGGCTGTAAACACTCTCAGTCTTAAATCCTTCACTGGTAAAATCAGCTGTTCAGTTGCTCAGGCGCGTCCTACTCTTCCTGACTCCATGGACTGTAGCCATCCGGCCTCTTCTGTCTGTGGGATTTCCCAGCAAGAATACTGGCGTGGGTTGCTATTTCCTTCTCCAAGGGATCTTCCCGACCCAGGGATCGAGCCCATGTCTCCCGCATTGGCAGGCAGGTTCTTTACCACTGAGCCACTGGGAAGCCCTGGTAAAATCAGTGAGGCTGGGCAAACATTACACTTTAAGAAGCAACTCCAATCAGCTTGCAGTGACAGCCTGGCAAGCTGTGTTGAGAAAGATTCTGAGTCTGCATCTGGGCTCAGGAAAAGAATTTCACGTTCTACTGGAGATGTGTGCCACTGACCCCGAACATTTTCCATCTCATAACTAAAAAAACCTCTGAGGTCCATTCCTATCCTAGGACTCTTTATAATATGTGAGAGAGGGCACCCAAAACCAATCAAAAGGGAGGCAAAGGGGCTTTACAAGCTGATCAAGTGACAAAAACTATAGAACCTAACATTTAGTAAGTGTTATGTATCAAGAACTGTTCTTAGTACTTTATATGTGTTATTTCTCTTAATTGTCACAACAAAACCCAATGACGTGGGTACTACTCTTAATATTCCCATTTTATAGACTAGGAATTGGGAACATTGAGGCTCAGTCATTTGCTCATGGATTTAAACTTGGGTAGTCTGACGTCAGAGACTTGCTCTCAATCAGAAGGAAGGAAGGATGGGAAGGAGGGAAGGCGGAAGGGAGGGAGGAGAAGTAAAGACAGTGGCAAGTGGCATGCAGGACGCCACAGCAACTTCAGAAGGCAGAGGGATAGCAGTGTCCCCAGGGAGGAGAGTTGGGCTTGATGAAGGCTGTGTGGGCTGAATTCTAACCTGACCACCTGCCTTGTCCCAGGATCCATGCATGCTCATGGGGAGCATGAGGCCAACTGCGGTACCCAGACACTTCAGAGCCACCTCCGGCTTCTCTGACAACCTACGCCAGCATCCACAAGACCAACCCAGATGAGGGAAAGGAATCAAAGCACCAGCTGTGAGTTTCAGATAGTTCAACGGACATTCCAGAAAGGGTGAGGTCAGTCGGTACCGAAACAACAAGCAAGGCTCAGGGAAAGGATGTGGCTGAAAGACCAGCAGGCAGCAGGGTAGCATGAGCCTAGAGAGCAGCAGTCAAGAGTCTAAGGGAAGGGACTTCCCTGCGATCCAGTGGTTAAGCATCTGCTTTCCAATGCAGGGGATGTGGGTTTGATCCCTGGTCGGGGAACTAATATCCCTTACACTTTGGGGCAACTAAGCTTGGGCGCCACAACTAGAGAGCCCAGGTGCTCTAGAGTCTGTGCTCCACAACAAGAGAAGCCCACACACTCCAGTGAAGACCCAGCACATCCAAAAAAAAAGGAGTCCAAGGGAAGACCAACCAGGGGAGAGGAGGCCCAGCTCTGTTCTTCACTCAGTGAAGCTGCTGCTCTCAGGCGCTCGGTCCCAGAGTTTATACACACTCCCTCGCATCTCCCAGCAGCAGGGCTGCATCCTGGCTCTCTTTCTACCGCTGGCATGTGTCTCTGCAACTAGGGTTATTGTTGTTCAGTGACTAACTCATGTCCAACTCTTTGAGGCCCATGGACTGCAGCATGCCAGGCCTCCCTGTCCTTCACTATCTCCAGAAGTTTGCTCAAACTGATGGCCATTGAGTCAGTTATGCCATCCAGCCATCCCACACTCTGCCACCCTCTTCTCCTCCTGCCCTCAATCTTTCCCAGCATCAGGGTCTTTTCCAATGAGTCAGCTCTTCTCATCAGGTGGTCGAAGTATCAGAGCTTCAGGTTCAGCATCAGTTCTTCCAATGAATATTCAGGGTTGATTTCCTCTGTGCAGTTCAAAGGACTCTCAAGAGTCCACACCACAGTCTGAAAGCATCAGTTCTTCAGCGCTCAGCCTTCTTTATGGTCCAACTCTCTCATAGGCGGATTTAACTGGGAGGATGTCTCCAAGTCAACCAGAGTCTGAGAACTTGTCACGTACAGGTATCAGGCAAGGCACTCAGGCAGAGTTCTCAACTAGGGATCTATGGAGAGGGGCCAGGGGCCTGTGCACCTCCCATAAATAGCACTCAAAATATGACGGGCAGACACATTTCTGGGGAGAGGGTCTCCAGGTCCTTTCCCAGATTCTTGCAAGTGTACACAAGCCACAAAAGATTAAAAGTCTCTGCACAAAGACAAGGGGAAAGTGCCCAGGTCCGGCACTTGAGAAATTCAATCTCGTGGAGGAAGACAGATGGACAGAAATAACTCAGAGGCAAGGCAGCCTCTGATAAGTATGCTAACGGAGCACAAACCGTGCAATGGGGGAGGGGCAGAGGTTCATTCCCTTGGGGCTGTCTGTAGGATGTCCTCCCCTCATCCTGGTTTCAGGATCCAAGTTTGCAATGAGGGAAAAACAGCCATTACAGTAAGTCCCTACGTAGGAGCCGTCAAGTGGTGAACTTTCAAAGACATGAATGCACATTCCATCAATGTCAGGCAGCTCGCCCTCCATCTCCTGTCCCTGACGGTCCTTCAGCTCCACCATCTCCCACCTCCTCTCCCTTCTCCAGTCAGTAACTCTTTGCGCCTGGTTACTTGATGCCAGCCCCTGTATGCCAGCTGCTGTACTGAACTACTGTACTTTGCAAGGTACTGTACTGTGAGATTAAAGATTAAAAAAAAACTTTTTTTGTGCTTGGCTTTTATGTATTATTTGTGTGAAAAATATTGTAAACCTATTACAGAGCAATACTATATAGTTCCCCAGCTGGCTCAGTGGGTAAAGAATTTGCCTGCGATATAGGAGATGTGGGTTTGATCCCTGGGTCAGGAAGATTCCTTGGAGGAGGAAATGGCAATCCACTCCAGTAATTTGAAATCTTTATTGAATTTGTTTCAATATTGTTTCCGTTTTATGTTTTTTCTTTTTTTTTTTTTTTTTGATCACACATGAGGTATGTGGGATCTTAGCTTCCCGACCAGGGATCGAATCTGTACCCCCTGCATTGGAAGGCAAAGTCTCAACCACTGGATCACCAGAGAAGTCCCTAGAAGAACAATTTTACAAAAGAAACCAAATCAGAAGTAGAACCAAATAAAACTCACAGATATGAAAAACAGTCACTGAATCAGATTTTTTAAATGGGGTAGCCATCCACTTCCCACTCTAATTTCCTAGCCCTCCTTTGTGTCTGTCCAACTTCCCCTCCTTCTGCTGCTGGAAGTCCTTCACCTGAGATGTACTACCAGTGCTCTGCTCAGCTGATATAGCAAAAGAGGACTGAGAGTTCACCCTGACTCCCCAGGACTGCCTCCATGTCCTTACTCCCCCTGCCAGTCTTTGGCTCAGAGGTGGTGATGAGGGATCTGGACACCAGCTGGCAGGGGGTGGGGGGACATGCGTGTGTACAGGCCTGCACACATCCATTTGGACCCTGGTTGGCAGGAAGGGTGGAAAGGAGAGGATCAGAGGGTTTGTAAGGAGATCTCAGCAGAGAGGCCTTTAATCTCTGGAGCAACTGCTTGTGTGGAGGTCACGTTATCACGGGTGACCTTGGAGGCCAAATGGCCAGAAGCACTGGGACAGCGACCACCCCTCCTCCACCAGGCAACTGAGTCTTGAAGGCCCGAAGGCCAAGGATGGACTGGCCCCTGGCCAGTGACCCAGGAGAGGTTCCAAACCTGCCCCTGAAACAAGCACCTCACTGAATGCAAGATTACCCAACTGAAGCCCTCAAGAGACATAGGACCTGTGAAAGCACCCGTGATAAGTCAGCTTCAAAGCTTGGATTAAAACAGACATAAAGTCCAGTGTTGCTTCCTCCAAGTCCCAAACATCCTCTGAGCATGCTCGGGGGCGGGCAGCTGAGCCACAGGCCAGGTTGCCCAATTGCTGAGCTTTGGTGCCCTGGTCCAGCCCCCAGATGGCTCTCCTTCTCAACAAAATCCTTGACTCCTAACGCACCCCGCCCCATCGGTGCAGATGGAAAGAGGGAGGCGACACCGACCATCAAAAAAAGAAGACTGGTGGAAGGAGGTGGTGGCAGGTGCAGGCATGCATGGTCTGGCGATGGCGAAGCGTTCTCGGCATGGCTGTGTCATGGGCTAAGAAGTTGGAGAGGCAGCAGCAAGGGGGCTGGCTGAGGACCATGTCCACACACTCCCACCCAGCCTTTCCCTAACTCCCATCAGACTGTGAACTCCAAAGGGGAAGAGATGGGGACCCACACTCTCTGAGCTCCTGACACGTGCGGGGCTTATGCTGAGTCTCACTGGGCACTTAACCTGTGTGAGGGTCACTGAGTCTTACTTCATCATAACAGCTCTGCAGGGCGGTCACAGAAGCCCATTATCCAGACGAAGCATCTGAGGCTTGAGAAGGAATAAACACTTTATACAAAGTCCTGCAACAGGTGAGGGATAAAGCTCGGATATGGACTCTGCCCTGTCTTAAAATTCCATACGTTTTTCCGAGAATTATCCATGGTTTTTATCCCAGTCAACAGCCCCCCAGAAAAGTAAATACTCCAGAAATATTTTTACTTAAGTTTTAAAATAAATCATCTTTGTAGCCATTCAAGATTTGCAAAAGAAAAGAATTGAAAACTACACCTCACTCAATTTCCTGAGCATTTATACGGGCATAACTTGCTTTGTGCAGTTTGCAGATACTGCATTTCTTTACAAACTAAAGGTTTATGACAACTTTGTTGGGTGTTGAGCCAATCTGTCGGCACCATTTTTCCAACAGCATTTGCTCCCTTTGTGTCTCTATGTTACATTTTGGTAATTCCCAAAGTATTTCAAGCTTTATCATGATTATTTTATTTGTTATGGTGATCTGTGATCAGTGATCTTTGATGTTACTTTTTTTAAAAATGATGCTACTATTGCAAAAAAATTATGACTCACTAGAGACTCAGATGATGGTTAGCATTTTCTTTTTTTTTTTTTTTTTTTGGTTATGTCACATGGCATGTAGGATTTTAGTTCTCAGACCAGGGATCTGGCCCCCTACAATAAAAGCATGGAGTCTCAACTACTGGGTCAGCACTTTTTACCCAGTAAAATTTCATTTTTTTTTCCTCCTGAATTCAACCAATATTTTTCATTAAGCTATATAGGTAGGGGTTTTTAGACATAATGCTACTGTGCACTTCAGTTCAGGTCAGTCATCAGTCATGTCCAACTCTTTGCGACCCCATGGACTGCAGCATGCCATTTCCATGTCCCCATCTATCACCAACTCCCAGAGCTCGCTCAAACTCATGTCCATCAAGTTGGTGATGCCATCCAACCATCTCATCCTCTGTCGACCCCTTCTCCTCCTGCCCTCAATCCTTCCCAGCATCAGGGTCTTTTCCAAGGAGTCAGTTCTTCACATTCAGATGGACAAAGTATTGGAGTTTCAGCTTCAGCATCAGTCCTTCCAATAAATATTCGGGGTTGATTTCCTTTAGGATGGACTGGTTGGATCTCCCTGCAGTCCAAAGGACTCTTGAGAGTCTTCTCCAACACCACAGTTCAAAAGCATCAATTCTTCAGCACTCAGCTTCCTTTATGGTCCAACCCTCACATCCATACATGACTGGAAAACCATATCTTTCACTAGATGGACCTTTGTCAGTAAAGTAATGTCTCTGCTTTTTAATACACTGTCTAGGTTGGTCATAGCTTTTCTTCCAAGGAGGAAGTGTCTTTTAATTTCATGGCTTCAGTCAACATCTGCAGTGATTTTGGAGCCCAAGAAAATAAAGTCTGTCACTGTTTCCATTGTTTCCCTATCTATTTGCCATGGAGTGGTGGGACAAGATGCCATGATCTTCATTTTTTGAATGTTGAGTTTTAAGCCAGTTTCTTCACTCTCCTCTTTCACTTTTATCAAGAGGCTCTTTAGTTCCTCTTCACTTTCTGCCATAAGGATGGTGTCATCTGCATATCTGAGGTTATTGGTATTTCTCTTGGCAATCTTGATTCCAGCTTGTGCTTCATCCAGTCCAGCATTTTGCATGATGTACTCTGCATATGTTAAATAAGCAGAGTGACAGTATATAGCCTTGAGGTACTCCTTTCACAATTTGGAACCATTCCATTGTTCCATGTCTGGTTCTAACTGTTGCTTCTTGACCTGCATATAGATTTCTCAGGATAGACTACAGTATAGTGTAAACATAACTGTTACACTGGAATAGAAAATGGCAACCCACTCCAGTATTCTTGCCTGGAGAATTCCATGGACAGAGGAACCTGGCGGGCTACAGTCCAAGGGGTCACAAAGAGTCAGGTGCAGTTAACTGAGCATACATTCAACTATTACATGCACTAGGAAACCAAAACCTTTCTGTGGGTCACTTTCTCGCAATATTTGCTTTATTTCCGGAATCTGGATTTAAACTCGCAGTATCTCTGAGGTCTGCCTGTATAAAACCCTTGGTCTGTCTGGAATGCCATTTCTCTATTCCCTCATCCTCCCTTCTCCTTTTCCCACCCTGAGCCCTTTTGCCCGGTCTTGGTGCCATAAAGCACGAGTCCACCTTTGATCACTTGAAGGATCTCAGTTCCCTCACCAGGGATCAAACCTGGATCCTGGCAATAAAAGCAATGAGTCCTAACTCACCACTGGACCACCAGGGAACTCCCAAGAACAGTTTAAAAGAAGAGAAGAAATGGGTAGGAGGCACATACCACCTCTTCCCCAGGCCTGTTTTCTCCTTTTAGTAAAGGCGCTGGACCGCTGATGTCTGTGACATCCAGAAGCCACAGCTCTTCCCACTCTTCCCTGGACTGGCCTCAGGGGGTGGGGCTGAACCCACAGGACTGACTTGAGATTCTTGGCCTTCCTGTCCAGTCCTCTGTGTTGTTTTATTAGTACTGTCAGTGGTGCCCCAAGCTTTATTAAATTCCTTACACTTATGTCAAAGACAGTCACTCAGGTCCCAGCATTTGCTAGTAAATTTCAAGCTTTTGATACCTTCTTCATATATAGGAGGTAAGAATTTTTTTTTAATTATTGATTTTTTGTTCGTCGGGAGTTTCTTTTTTTGCACCAATTTTTATTTATTTTTTGACCACTCCACACGGCATGTCGTATCTTAGTTCCCCAACCATAAGTCAAACCTGTGTCCCCTGCATTGGTAACACAGAATCTTAACCACTGGACTGCCAGGGAAGTCCCAAGAATTTATTTTTAAATGTCATTCAATTTTTCAATACCTAGTTAGTTCAGTCGCTCAGTCGTGTCCGACTCTTTGTGACCCCATGAATCGCAGCACGCCAGGCCTCCCTGTCCATCACCAACTCCCGGCATTCACTCAGACTCACGTCCGTCGAGTCCGTGATGCCATCCAGCCATCTCATCCTCTGTTGTCCCCTTCTCCTCCTGCCCCCAACCTCCCCCAGCATCAGAGTCTTTTCCAATGAGTCAACTCTTCGCATGAGGTGGCCAAAGTACTGGAGCTTCAGCTTTAGCATCATTCCTTCCAAAGAAATCCCAGGGCTGATCTCCTTCAGAATGGACTGGTTGGATCTCCTTGCAGTCCAAGGGACCCTCAAGAGTCTTCTCCAACACCACAGTTCAAACACATCAATTCTTCGGCACTCAGCCTTCTTCACAGTCCAACTCTCACATCCATACATGACCACAGGAAAAACCATAGCCTTGACTAGGTGGACCTTAGTCGGCAAAGTAATGTCTCTGCTTTTGAATATACTATCTAGGTTGGTCATAACTTTTCTTCCAAGGAGTAAGCGTCTTTTAATTTCATGGCTGCAGTCACCATCTGCAGTGATTTTGGAGCCCCAAAAAACAAAATCTGACACTGTTTCTACTGTTTCCCCATCTATTTCCCATGAAGTGATGGGACCAGATGCCATGATCTTCGTTTTCTGAATGTTGAGCTTTAACAATACCTAAATACATTAAAAAAGAAAAGAAAATAAATTTTCAGGTTCTGGGGGTTTTAATCTAGAATTCTTTCCAGAATCAGGCATCTGGTTATCACAGCTATTATACTTTATTTTTTCTTTTCAACAATCTATATGTCAAAGTAGTGAGGTTACAGGTGACGGTTAGTTTATTCTTCATATTTTTATATATCCCATTGATTTACTGATTTCTTTATGCCCTGATTTAGTCTAGGAAAACACTGAAGTTTTTTGTGACATAAATTAGAGTAGTTGTGGGAAAAAAAATGAAAAGATATAGGCACAAAATTGAATCTTTTACATGTTTTTCCAAATGATCCCAAACCTGAAGCTTTCTAGTAACCAACACAAAGGGAGAAACCTGAGTGGTAGTACAACTTACATAGCCAATAAAAAGGAAAATGAATGGATTGCTCAAGAGAGCATGGCTAGTTCAATTATCAAGACCAGAAGAAAAGATCTCATCACAAGAAAAAAAAAATTGTAATTATGTGATGATGGATGTTAACTGAACTTAGTGTAATAATCATTTTGCAACATATACATATATCAGATCATTATGTTGTGTTGTTGTTGGTTAGCCGCTAAGTCATGTCCCACTCTTCTGTGATCCCATGGACTACAGCCTGCCAGGCTCCTCTGTCCGTGGAATTTCCAGGCAAGAATATTGGAGTGCGTTGCTACTCCAAGGGATCTTCTCAACCCAGGTCACCTGCACTGCAGGAGGATTCTTTACTACTGAGCCACGAGGGAAACCCATTAGATGTACACTTTAACATTTCAATTATATCTCTGAAACGGGAAGAAAAAAAATAAAGACCAGAAGAAACATTTCTGGATGGCTCTCAGTCCCATCCTTGGAGAATCTCACGGGGCTATACGCATAGCACTGAGGTCCTGGTCTTCCTTGGCTCCTCCTTAAGTTACTGGATCAGTTGTCTGGCGAGCTCAGTGCACAAAAAGATAATTTTATAGGAGTTAATATGGTCCAGCAAAGGTCCGTCTAGTCAAGGCTATGGTTTTTCCAGTAGTCATGTGTGGATTTGAGAGTTGGACGGTGAAGAAAGCTGAGCACCAAAGAATTGATGCTTTTGAACTGTGGTGTTGAAGATTTGGACTGCAAGAAGATCCAACCAGTCCATCCTGAAGGAGATCAGCCCTGAGTATTCATTGGAAAGACTGATGTTGAAGCTGAAACTCCAATACTTTGGCCACCTCATGCGAAGAGTTGACTCATTGGAAAAGACCCTAGTGCTGGGAGGGATTGGGGGTAGGAGGAGAAGGGGATGACAGAGGATGAGATGGCTGGATGGCATCACCGACTCGATGGACACGGGTTTGGGTAGACTCCGGGAGTTCGTGATGGAGAGGGAGGCCTGGCGTGCTGCGATTCATGGGGTTACAAAGAGCGGGACACAACTGAGCGACTGAACTGAACTGAATTAAATATGGTCCAGGCACACAGCCATTATCTGGTATAATGAACATGTATTATTTTTATAATCATAAGGAAATACTATTTAAAAAATAAATCACACATTGTGTGATTCATTTCCATAAAGTATAAAAATTAATCTGGTCTTATGGTAGTGACAAAAAGCTCTGGTCAGGCTGTTTCTTCCTTGGAGTGTTCCTTACACAGGCATGTTCAGTCTGTGGAGATCCATCAAGCTGCTTCCTTACATGTGCATTTTTCTGTACATGTAATATACGTCCATGAAAGGTAAAACAAAACAGGGACCACATGGACAATTCACATGCTTATTTTCTAAAAAAGTTGGTCAACAGTTAAGAAACTTAAAAGTTTAGCAGAAAAAATTAATCACATACTAAAATATTACAGAGATTAAAAAAAAAAATTCATGACTTCCCCGGTGGCTAAGACTCTAGGCCAATGCAGAGGACCCGAGTTCAATCCCTGGTCTGGAACTAGATCCTGCAAGTCGCAACTAAGATCAAAGATCCCACATGCCTAACTAAGACCCTGTGCAGCCAAATAAATAAATATTTTTTAAAATTCATTTTTGCTCATCTCATGGGTACTTCTAACACAATGCAGCACTTGTAGGAACCTAAGAGTCTATAGAAATGTAAAGATGTATCCATCGTGCTTTGCTCAGATGCACTGACAGGTTCAGCCCAACGGCCTTTATATACCCTGTCCAAACTGCTCTTGGCTCTTCCAGTGGTCCTTTTCACATCAGATAACATTTAAACCCATTAACTGTGGGTCACAAGGTCTGAAGAGGACTGTCTGAAAGCTCAGAACGTGTGCTTGGCCTAGCTGATGCCTTGTCATCCTCGGATAGAACGAAATGTGCTCGTGGAAGTTTAAAGGAAAGGCCCTGAGACTGGTGGAACTCAGTGGAGAGGCAGGCAGTGAGAGGCCAAGTCCAAGAGCAGCCTCCAGGCCCCGTTCCAAAGCAAGCCCTGTCCTGGCGGCTGCTCCGCTCCGCTCCATAAAGCCCAGGCTGGAGGGCAAGGCCAGCCTCTGGGGCCTGGAAAACTACTGCAGGCAGCCCAGCCCCTCTGCAAGCCAGCACAGGAGTGGCCACTGCAAAGATCTCATGCTGCTTGGACACATGACTCCCAGGACACAGTCGGCATCCGCAGCACCACCGACTGGGGCCTCAGCCCACCCGAGGGTCTCAGGTTGGCAGGAGGAGAGCAGGGCCTGCCAGGCTGCCAAGACTCTGCGCCCACGTCAAAGAGGACTACAGAACCCATGGAAAGGAGTGGTCACAGCTGAGTCCTTGTCCTTGCTTCCCCCAGGCCTGCTGCAGACCACACTGGTCCAAAGGAAACACACTTCTAATAAAAAAGCACTGAAGGCATCATTCTTATCCTTTCATTTGCATTTAAAGGCTATTGTTGTTTGTATGTATTATGGAAAGAGGAACAAGAATTCCTAGGTTCTATTCTTGGATCCATCACTGATAAACAAAGTATCTGCCAGTGGAAAATATCAGGTGCTTGGAAATTCAGAGCTTACCATCCATACCCAGGATGTATCTGAGTGCCCAGTATTTTCCCTGAACTGGATACTGATCTGAAGTTGCACGCGGCAGCCGGATGCCAGCATAAAGAGACGGAGGACTTGTGTCCTACGATGTAAGGAGGACAGAGGGACAGGAGCCAGAGGCTCCAGGAACCAGAGGGACAGCCCAGCCTGGAACGGCGTGGACAGGTTCCAGGGGCCACAAGGAGCCACGGAGCAGCTGGGCTTCGCTCCCCACTTGCCTCTGCTGCTCCGAGTCTCAGCATCCCGGCTCAGCCCACACATCTGTCTCTCCTGCTTCTCCCTCTCTCCCAGTCTGTGTCTCATATTACTCTTCTACCCTGAGTTAACTCCATGACTGGAGGGTTTGCATCCCTTGCAAGTCGGAATGGCTGTGGTGACCCCAGAAGCTGTGGGGCCAGCCTGACCTCTGTGGCTGTGCCTCCCCAGTCCGCTGAGAGTCCATTAAGAGTTGCAAGGCCAGCCAGAGAGAGGTGTTTTAGGTTTCAGGTGGTGGAAGCCAATGAATTCCTGAGCTTGTGGACACTCTGGGTGGTTCGGCAGGTAAACTGGGCCTTTACATGGAGACATTGCAGACCCAGCCTTGTGAGATCTGGAAAGAGGCTGGTACGCACGACTGCTTGGCCCTGGCTCTGTGCCCAGAGATGACTGCTTGGTTCCAGCATCAAGCCGGTCACAGCAGCAGGTTAGTTACAGATCAGAGAACCTAGAAACCATTCTAGTCCAGACCTCTGCCCTCAGGCAGGACAAAGCTAAACCAATCTGAACAAATGGGTCTGGCTCATTAAAACCTGCCAGAACGGACTCCTTAACTTCCAGTAATAGTCTGTGCCCAGCGTTGCTTTCAGCCAGTACACACCAGTACAGCTGTGCCAGTTCGCAAAACACTGGAACATTTATGAACATGTTGGTATATAGTGACTGCCCCAGACCCTCTGAATGTCCCACTAGAGCCCTGACCTGTCCCCAGTGGAGCTCCATGACCCAAGAGCTAAAGGCCAATGCAACCACAGCATGGAAACTTCCGCCCCAACCCAGGACCACCGTCCATACCAAAGTACAGTCTTGTTAAACAGTTTCCCTATCTCCTTTCCTTTCCTCCCATTCAGTTATAAAACTTTGAACTGTTTTCTTTTATCTACTGAATAAACACCACTCTTTAAGTTTATTAAAAGTCTTCCCTAATCTGGCACCATTCTCCTTCACCAAACCCAGACACCCAACACTCCCAAACATGAACTTCTTGACTCTTGGTCTGGGCTTCTGCTGACCTCTCTGCTTGGAACACCGTTCTCTTTCTGCAACTGCTAAAGTCTTACCAACTCCTCAAGTTCTCCTGAAACATCACCACTTCCAAGAATTATTAGTTCAAAGAGCCATGTCTCATTTTCACAAGTGTCACAGCAACAGGTAGGTTCTATCCGTGTAAAACGTGATGGCTGTCTCATACAGTGATTATTTTCACACATGCACCCGAACCGCCCTCCAAGAGGGAAAGCTGAGAGAGACAGAAACCATAACGGAGTCGTCACCACATCTAAGTGACTGAGCACGATGCCCTGCTCGAGCTGTGTGCTGAGCACATGTTTGTTTAAATGAGCAAGTGAACAGCTCTCTGTCTTTTGTTCAAGGAACCCATTTTTCTATCTGTGAATGATTTTGGACACTCCCCATGTGGCTGTATCTTTTTCTAATATGGAGCTCAAATTGCACATCGCCCATGTCAAACTATGGGGTTACTCCGAGAAGCAGCAGGAAGCATGCTCCCTGTCATTACCATACCACCCTGGAGTCTGTTAACTGCCATCTCTCCCCACACTTCTCCCAGCACCAGATCAGGGCGGCAGCCACACAGGGACAGGGAAATGAAAGGTTCCTGGTAATGGAGGCTGGCCTTACAGATGACAGGAAGGCTGGTGGTGGGGTGAGTTGGCAGGACTGTGAGAGGGAGGCAGGGTGGTCAAGATGGGGTTCTGGTTGCTGCTGTGTGCCAGGGTATATGGTGAGGAAGGCCTGCAGCCCTCTTCCCACCCTTCTGCTTCCCAACTCCTCCTCCCCCACTCTCCCTCCAGAGAAACAGCTGGAAGCAAGACCTAGAAGACAAGAGAAGACTTTAATGCCTGGTGTCTCGGCTTCTTAAAGACAAATGATGGGAGACAGGGAGCCAGAAATCACAGCCACTGTCTAAAAATCTCATTCCAACAGGAAATCAGGAAAGAGAAGAGGACGTCCCTGGTGGTTTAGTTGGTAAGAATCCGCCTGCCAATGCAGGGGACATGGGTTCAATCCCTGGTCCGGGAAGATCCCACATGTCCTGGAGCAACTAAGCCCGGGAGCCACAGCTGTTGAGCCTGCGCTTGTGCTCTAGAGCCTGAGAGCCGCAACTACTGAGCCCCCAGCCTTGGAGCCCGTGCTCCGCAGCAAGAGAAGCCGCCGCAAGGAGAAGCCCATGAACCACAACTACAGTAGCCCCTGCTCACCACAAACAGAGAAAGTCCTCACGCAGCAGTGAAAACACAGCACAGCCAAAAATAAATACATAACTTTTTAAAGAAGAAGAAAAGAGTAGAATATGATGGGACGGCCCCGCATGAAAAGCCACCCTAACAGAGGGCGGCCTTGAGGAGTTCCAAGAGGCTGAGAAGAGGCTTGATTTCCAGTGGCTAAGTCGTGTCCAACTCTTTGTGACCCTATGGATTGCAGCACGTCAGGCTTCCCTGTCCTTCACCATCTCCCGGAGTTTGCTCAAACTCATGTCCATTGAGTCGGTGAGGGGAGGCTTGGACCCCCGAGGACCCTTAAAGACGAGGGTTAGAGAAACGGAAAGCAGATTGTGGAGCAGGAAGCTGGGGACATTCCTCTGGAGAAGGGTCGGTTTGGAAAAGGAAACAAAGAATAAGGAAACCCAGGCAGAGAGTGATGGTGCATCGAGAAGGGAAAACAAACAGACCCAGGAAGTTCGGCGAAGGATGAGGCAGCCAAAGGGAGACAGAGGCTGGAAGCAGGTGTGAGAGAGTATGACTGTGGCTCCCCAGCTCTCTGAGGAGAAAGCCTCTTGAGGAAAACAGGCTGGGGGAGGGGAAAGGGAGGCCCTTCACCTCAGGTCACCAAGCAACTGCCTTCCCCTCTGGTTCTAATCTGTGCAGAGGGCCCCACAGGCTCCCACGTTTGACAAGATGGTGGCCACACTGAGAAGGGGTGTCCTAAGGAGGAGAGAAGACAGATCTCACTCGGACCTCCCTTTTCACCTGGGTTCACCCACGGGGGTCGCTCTGAGTGGCCATGGGTCTGGGAGTGTTCATCCACTCTGTCCTTCAGAGGGCAGAGGAGGCTTGGGGAGGGAAGACCAGCTGCGGGACGGCAGACGGGTCTTCAGACGGAAGCACCCTCCTCCTTAGAGCCATGGACCTGACTGGGAAGACCCTTCCTCACACCGTGCGGAGCTCCCAGACCCCAGCAATGCTCAGGCAGGGAGGTCACCCAGTCCGAGTGACCAAATGGAAAGGGACCAACTTCCCCCTTTGGCCTGAGCAGCAGCTACCTGCTCCTGGATTCTCCAACTTGTTAGCAGCAGAATCAGGGATGGAACCCCAGTCTCCTCCCCACAGCCAGAAATATTTCCACGGCCGCAGAGGTTCTGCCACAAGTATCTATCTCGATCCTGAAGCAGCTCAATTACTGAGTAATTCCCTGTCTTTGGCCACAAGAGGAGGCAAAGCACCACACCCAGCTGACACAAGAACTCAGAGCATCTTCTCAGCAGAGCTTCACCAGCCGCTCCTCTGGTTTCCTGAATGGGGGTGGGGGTGGGGGGTATGTTTATCTAGAATTCCAGACAACATTCTGGGATTATAAACCTCGACCCTTCAGGCCCGGGAAGGACACCTGGTAGTTCTGGGAGATTCTCTTTATCCCAACTATCACAGTGACCTTTCACACAGTCCTGACACTTTGAGGACTTTTACTTCACTCGGTCAGTAGTAAACGGAAAATCGCCTCGGCTAGCCATGCCTGTGGAAGCAAAGCTCTCTCTCAAGACAATCCTCTCCCGTTTTCCTAGGAAGAAGCCGAGGCACAGAAAAATTAAGTGGCTCTGGCTCCCTTGGAAAAGTAGGAACCCACCCACCGTCCGGTCCACGGAGCTGCCACTGCGCCCTGACCGGGGTCCAGGGTTCAGCCCATTCTGCAGGGTGGTCTGGGGGCTGCAGACAACCCGCTGTGGAGGGAAAGTGCGCGGTTAGAACCCTGAGAGGGGGCCACTCAAGGGGAGGTGGGCGACTGGAGGAAGAGGAAGGGGCTGGGAGGGGAGTGGCCTGTGGGAAGGTGAAGGGGGGGCTGGTGGCTCTTGGCCGTATCGTTAAAGAACGCCCCCCGCCTCACCCGCCCCGAAAACGCAGCTAGGGAGCGAACCCAGAGAGCCGTGGAGACTCGGCGGGGAGCAAAGTCTGGGCCCCGAAGACAGGAGCGAGCGGCCTGGCGGAGGCGGCCGAGTGACCCAGAGGGACATGGACCCAGCCCGCGTGGACGCGTGTCTCCGGCAGCGGGTCTGCGAGCCCAGCGCCACCGGGATGGCCCGGGTCCCGCCGGCGCCCGGCACCTGGGGACCCCGTGAGTGGACACCCGGTCCGCGATGGGGGGCACGACCCACAGGCGGGGGCCGCGGGCCCTGCCCCTCCCCACCGCGCCACGGTGCTACTCACTGCGGTTCAGGGGGTTCCCGCCGACCTGGGCCGACGCCGCCAGTTCCAGATAAAGTGTCCAGAGCCCCACGGACACCACGGCAAGCAGCAGCAGCAGCCGGAAGCGCCTCCGCAGCAGCTTGACCGGGCGCAAGAGCAGCCGGAGCCGCGCGGCCCGGGGGCCCCCCATGGCCACGCGCCCCCGGCCCGCCCGCCCGCTCAGCGCCGCGCCCCGGCCGCCCGCCCCGGCCCCCGGCTCCTGCCCACGCCGGCTGCGGGCTTGCAGCCGCCAGCCCTCGCTCTGCCCACGAGGAGGTTCCCCAGGTGCGCCGCCCCGCCCCGCGCCCCCGCCCGCGGCCCACCTGCCCCGCCCCCGGCCCGGCCCCGCCCCCGGGCACAGGTGGGCCCCGCCCCCGAGAAGCGGCGGGAGGGGGACTGCAGCTCCCGCCTTGCTGGTCACTCCCCGGCGCCTCCGCAGATCGGGGTGCGTGGGGCGTAAAGGGCAGTTGTGATCCAAACTCTGCGCGGGACGGAGACCCAGCAGGTTTGCTCCCAAAGGGCAGGTGGTGTCGAACTGGGCACACGCGGGGCGCGGGGGCGCGCTGGGAGGCTTCGTCTGGGGGCGTTTCGTGGCCTGCAGCGACCCTGCTCCTGCCTTAGAGTGGATGTCCGAGTCCGGGAGCCAGGGCCCCTTGTCCAGCCGCAGTCCCCTCTCCCAGCACATCTCCAAGAGGCCCTAGGGGAGTTACACGGCCCCTAGGGTGACAAGCAGTTGTTCTCAGACTAGGATGACAGAGCTTGGTGGGAGAGTGGATGTTGGAGGGTTCTGAGGTAAAAATTACAAGTCAAAAAACAAAGAAGCCTAAGGAAACTCACTCCTTGAGTTAAAAAACTTCATCAAGATATTCCTCTAGGCAGGTAAAATTTTATCCTCTTATTTAAATGAATTAAGAGTTCAGAGGGGCAGAGTAGACTACCTAAAGGAACAGTGCAGTTTTATTTTTCCATTTTTCTTCTCGGGAGGACACTCAGGAGACTATAGAGAAAGTGGAGGACCACAAGCCTTCCTGGACATTTTAAAGCCAAATGAACTGCATGCAAAATACTGTTCAAAGACAGAAGCTCACATAATTGAGTGCTGATCCCCTTCTCTCGGTTACTACGAGTAGCTGGATGTCGCACTGTCCCACAGGCTCCACTGGACTATTGTAACTTTTCTAACTAGCCTCTCAATTCCAGACTCCCTATCCACTCGCCCCCATCTTCTCCATTAACACCAGATCGTCCTTGTAAAATTCCTTTACACCTGCTCAGAAATGTCTAATGGCTCCCCAGTGCCTACGGATTAAAGTGCAAACTGTAAATCCGGAATTCAAGGCCTTCCAAAATCTTGTCCAACTTCATAAGACTGTATGAAAGCTGCTCCAGCTAAAATTAGAGCTTATTCACTGCCTCCGAGACATTTTCCTTTCCAGTTGGTCAGGTCTGACGCCTCCTCCAAGGTCCATTTCAGATCTATGAAGCTTTCTTGGACCAGCCCAGTCCTGAGTAACCCCATCCTCCTTGGAGCTTTAACACAACTGCCTGCATGATATGTACCCATCCACTGATAGGTACACACTTATTTTGAGTTTGAGTCTTGTCTTCCAAGATTGAGTCCTTACATCACCGACTCAATGGACATGAGTTTGAGCAAACTCTGGAAGATAGTGAAGGGCAGGGAAGCCTGGCGTGCTTACAGTCCAAGGGATTGCAAAGAGTTGGACATGACTTAATGACTGATCAACAATAATTTGTCTTCCAACTTCTCTGTAAGCCTTCAAAAGTGGGAATGTGCATGCTTAGGATACAGCATGGCATCCATTTAGCACTCAGTACCATTGGTACCATTTGAGGACCAAGGCAGCACCAGGAGCGAACATCCCCAGAACTCTGTGTAGTTCTTTAGCGGGGACAATTCTGTACCAGTAGCCTCAGGGAAATGTCTCTGTGAAGGTCCAGACCACAGATATGGATACTTACCACCCCTTCTTTCTCTACAGGAGACCAAGACAGGAGCACCCAGAGTGTAGAAGTTTGGCTGAGGCAGGAGGGAGGTGACCAGGGTCCCTGCACGTGAAGTCTCTCTCTCACTGGGGCAATCACCCTTGATATTAGGCTGAATCACTTTCAGGATTTTGTCATGAAAACTGGTAGCAGCCTCATGATTCTTTCCTTAAAGTTTGGCCCTCTGGAGAGATGGATGCAACTGCTTCAATGAACCAGAGCCTTGAAGTGTTTATTATGTGGCAGCAAGGTGAGAAATAAAACACAGAGCCTACCATTTAGGAGAAAAAAATATTCCACCAAAAAAGAAAGCTAACACTTTAAAGGTCAAGTTTCTAGTCCCAATAATGAATTCCAGAGAAATTCGGAAAACAAAAAAGAAAAAGGGAAAAGACAGATCTTTTCTGCACCTCTCAATATTGTGCCCTCCTCTTCTCACTCCTCCTCTGTTCTTACATCTTGAAGGGGATGCAGGGGTAGGGAGGGGTGAGGTGGTCAGGAACGCCCAGGGACTCTGCTTCCCTCTTCAGACTCTGCTTTCATCTTTATTTATTTTTTAGATTTTGGCTGCGCTGGGTCTTCGCTGCAGTGCATGGGCTTCTCTAGTTACTGCGCAGTTGCCCTGCAGTTTTGTGGGATTTTAGTTCCCCAACTAGGGTCTGAAACTCTGTCCCCTGCTTTGGAAGGTGGATTCTTAATCACTGGACCCCCAGGGAAGTCCCAGAGCAGTTAGTCCCAGATGTCAGAATATACTAACTCCTGTAACCCCAGGACTTGCTTTCTTAGTTCCCGAAACCTGATGTCTATGTTATAATACAGCACCTGGGGTGCTTCAGTGTATAGGAGTCTGTGCTCTCACTTCTCAGGGCCTGAGTTGGATCCCTGTTTGGGGAACTGAGATCCCACAGGCTATGTGGCTTGGCCAAAGAATAATAATAATGCAGCATGTCTGAGCTTATAGTAAACCATAAGTTAAGTCGCTCGCTCAGTCGTGTCCGACTCTTTGTGACCCCGTGGACTGTAGCCCACCAGGCGTCTCCGTCTGTGGGATTCTCCAGGCAAGAATATTGGAGTGGGTTGCCATTTCCTTCTCCAGGGGATCTTCCTGACCCAGGGATCAAACCCAGGTCTCCCGCATTGGGGGCAGACGCTTTAACCTTTGAGCCACCAGGGAAGCCCCATAGTATACCATACTTACTGGTATTTCAACCAATAAGTGATGAAATCAGGACTAAAGCCAGATCTTGGCCTCTGGCTTCTTTCCATTGCACCCAGATAGTCTTATCTCGGCCCGACCTTCCATAGTCCTTTACACCTGTACAGACCTCCTTCTCCTCACTTTTATTTTAGGAGCTTCCCTGCCATTCACATGTTATTTCTTGGAGATACCTTGGTTGGAAATTCCAACGATAAATCCATGGAGAGCTCTGGGCCATCGCTAAGCCAGTGGCTTAGCCGGAGACATAGAAGCCTGAGTTCCTTTGAGAGAATTCCCGAGAGAGAGAGCTGAACAGTGCGATCTGCAAGGGCCACATAAATCAACTCACATAAATCATCCGTACCCAAAGCTGCAGGTTTCTCTGATTCCATTTTGCACGTGGGAAATGGGCTCAGAAATGGTAAATAACTTACTCAAGGCAATAAAGGTAACCCTGTCTCAGATGGGACTCAAACTCAAGCTTGCTAACTTCAGACCCAATACTTTTTTTTTTTCCCCTTTGCACATATTGCTACCTTGGAAGTTCCTCTGGAGAAATATATTCACCCTGGAAACTGTGAGCTTATCCTCAGCACATCCGTAACTCACTCAGCCACATGATCCTTCTTCTCATCCTCTCCTCCCCACCCTCATCCATGCCTCCTGGGCCACTCTTTGCTAAAGACATCTTTTTTCCTGTCCCTTTCTTCCAGGAGTCCATCTTTCACAAATCTCTTTTTTCCTTAAAATTTTTTTTTTTTAATATGTACGATTTTTACTGTCTTTTTTTTTTTTAATTTGTTACAAAATTGCTTCTGTTTTTCGTTTTGTTTTTTCGGCCTCAAGGCATGTGGGATCTTAGCTACCTAACCTTCATCCCTTGCATCAGAAGGCAAAGTCTTAACTGCTGGATCACCAGGGAAGTCCCCATCTTTCACAAATATTTCTGCAGAGTTTGCTACTGCAGAGGCCCCTCAGAGGAGAAGGTAGAGACCCTCACCGAATGCTTCTTCTTGTCCACTTCTGATTTTTAATGCAGTTGAGCTCTTCTGTCTGGCTGGTAGAAAGAATCGTATGAGCCCTGTTCAAGCTCCAAGTCTTAGATCCACCGTCTGTGGTCCTAAATCATTCTGCACACTGGAATAGGAAAGAGATAAATATTTACCATCCCTGGAGAAGGATGTATGCATGACTTCATCACTGAGTCAAGGGAACCTGAAGAAGACACAGACATGGTAGTAAAGGGTCAGAGCAAAGCTCATTGGCTGAGAAAAATTCCGGGCAGCTCACACACTGAGCGCTTCTGACTTCATCTCGAGTCGTGAATGCAGCCCTCAAAAGCAAGGTGTGACCCAGACCAGAGCTACACGCTTTGAGGCTTGTTTGGCATCGATGGCTGGGCCTGGCTCCCCTTCTGGTGCTGTGATTGCCTCCAAATGATTACAGGCGCTCCTCCAGCAGTCTGCGCCCCGGGGAAGAGGATTCCCCAGCAAGTCAACAGGCAATTATCCAAGTTGAAAAACGGACTTTGACTCATGGGGTTTTCACTTGAGGGATGCCAGTTATTTCCCTCCACTCGGGTCTGCGAGGTTGCTGGGAAACTGAAGAGGAGAGAAAGGGTAAACTGTAGTCTTGGTTGCTGGTCAGCTGGTGCTGAAACAGAAGCTAAATCAGCGCCTGCTGAAGCTCCACCCCCTGTCTCTCTGATGCCAAACGCAGTGGAAAGACACTGTTTCACCTTCTCTGTGAAGATGGTCTCTCCTGTCTGTGGCCTCCTATTTGCTGACAGACAACAGCCAGCCTTTGCACTGAACATGAGGGAGACAGCCCACAGCTTAGAGTACACAGGTGGTGTCTAGAAGGCACATGGCTAGCCGTGGCTCCAGACACACGCAGGCTCACTCAGTTGTGTCTAACTCTTTGCGACCCCATGGACTGTAGCCCACCAGGATTCTCTGTCCATGGGATTTTCCAGGCAAGAATATTGGAGTGGGTTGCCATTTCCTCCTCCAGGGGATCTTTCCCACCCAGAGATTGAACCTGTATCTCCTCCACTGGCAGGCAGATTCTTTACCACTAGGGCCATCTGGGAAGTCCCCATGTGCCTCTGAACAAGCTCTCAATCCCCCTTTCCTCCGCTTGGGACACATCCCACAGACTTGGGCCCCATGTGCACAAACACACAGGTGAATGCACAATTCTTGAGGGGCTACACAAATGTCAGCTTGCTCTCATGCCTGAGCTCTCTGGCATGACCTCCTGCAGTGCTGAGGGTGTTCTCAGCATTTGCTGAATAAGTTGTAGGTCTCCAGGCCTCTAAGCAAAGTTGGGTTTCCTGCTCTTATTCTTTTATCTTGGAAAGATAAACTCTTCCATGTGCATCTCCCACTCCGGACCTCACACTTCTCCCCAACAGGACTTGTCGGGGACCACGTCTGTCTTACGGTCTGTCATCTGGACTGCTTCTGAAGCACCCCGCCTAGAAGTCATTCAGTAAACACTATAATCACAGAAAATATTCTTACTTCCTGTTCATGGAGGCTGCTGTCATTCAGTTGCTAAGTAGTCTTCAAACTTTTCGACCCCATGGACTGCAACACGCCAGGCTTCACAGTCCTTCTCTATCTCCCTGAGTCTGCTCAAACTCACATCCATTGAGTCAATGATGCCATCCAACCATCTCATCCTCTGTCTCCCTTTTCTCTTCTGGCCCTCAGTCTTTCCCAGCATCAGGGTCTTTTCCAGTGAGTCAGTTCTTTGCATCAGGTGGCCAAAGTTTTGGAGCTTCAGCTTCAGCATCAGCCCTTCCAATGAATATTCAGAGTTGATTTCCTTTAGGATTGACTGGTTTGATCACCTTGCTGTCCAAGGGACTCTCAGCACCAAGAAGACCAAGGGTCTTCTCCAGCACCACAATTTGAAAGCATCAGTTCTTCAGTGCTCAGCCTTCTTTATGGCCCAACTCACATCCATACATAACTACAAGAAAAAACATAGCTTTGACTATACAGACATTTGTGCTTCCTCCAAAGTCCATTTGTGTAAGGATGACTGGTTCCAAGTAGGAAAAGGAGTACCTCAAGGCTGTATATTGTCACCCTGCTTATTTAACTTCTATGCAGAGTACATCATGAGAAATGCTGGACTGGAAGAAACACAAGCTGGAATCAAGATTGCCGGGAGAAATATCAATAACCTCAGATATGCAGATGACACCACCCTTATGGCAGAAAGTGAAGAGGAACTAAAAAGCCCTCTTGATGAAAGTGAAAGAGGAGAGTGAAAAAGTTGGCTTAAAGCTCAACATTCAGAAAACGAAGATCATGGCATCCGGTCCCATCACTTCATGGGAAATAGATGGGGAAACAGTGGAAACAGTGTCAGACTTTATTTTTTGGGGCTCCAAAATCACTGCAGATGGTGACTGCAGCCATGAAATTAAAAGACACTTAGTCCTTGGAAGAAAAGTTATGACCAACCTAGACAGCATATTCAAAAGAGACATTACTTTGCCGACTAAGGTCCATCTAGTCAAGGCTATGCTTTTTCCAGTGGTCATGTATGGATGTGAGAGTTGGACTGTGAAGAAAGCTGAGCACCCAAGAATTGATGATTTTGAACTGTGGTGTTGGAGAAGACTCTTGAGGGTCCCTTGGACTGCAAGGAGATCCAACCAGTGCATTCTGAAGGAGATCA
The DNA here is from genome assembly GCF_014754425.2 of Oryx dammah. Lineage (NCBI taxonomy): Eukaryota > Metazoa > Chordata > Mammalia > Artiodactyla > Bovidae > Oryx > Oryx dammah. Next base: position 12,612,041 of record NW_024070213.1, read on the forward strand.
GCCCTGGGATTTCTTTGGAAGGAATGATGCTAAAGCTGAAGCTCCAGTACTTTGGCCACCTCATGCGAAGAGTTGACTCATTGGAAAAGACTCTGATGCTGGGGGAGGTTGGGGGCAGGAGGAAAAGGGGACGACAGAGGATGAGATGGCTGGATGGCATCACGGACTCAACGGACGTGAGTCTGAGTGAATGCCGGGAGTTGGTGATGGACAGGGAGGCCTGGCGTGCTGCGATTCATGGGGTCCCAGAGAGTCAGACATGACTGAGCGACTGAACTGAACTGAACTGAACTGCCTTCCTCTCATGAAGCAAAAACGGGAGTGTGTATGTTCCTCCTCTTGCCTCAAGTACCACTGAATCTGCTCTTCTGCTGGGGATGCTGCGGGCTGCCCAGGCAAGTGCTCAGCTTGGCCGTGTTAATCTACCTTATGGCTTTGCTGGGGAAGAACAATGATGCCAAAGCCTGGGACATGTGCAGGGTGCCACCAAACAGCTCAAGTGCTCGAGCCCCAGACAGACTTTCTGAAAACCTTCTTTGTGTGAGTTCACAGGTCCCGGCTACGAACCCTGGAGTAAGAACCCCAGCCATGCTGCTTGGCGCTCAATCACAGCCGCATCTCAGAGGCCCGGCTCGGGTTCCAGACAGCGATGCTGGCCTCTGATGGGAGGCAGGCAAGCTATGGGTTTCAGGTTTCTCAGCTGTGTTATCTAAGGACCGGCTGCTCAGGGTTTGATCAGGGCTAGCTTAGGAGAGAGGCAGACGCCGCCTTTTCCCCAGAACAGACTGCTCTTTGAGCTCTGCCGCCGCCCAGACTGGGGATGGAAGAAAGAAAACACAAATCCCCACTGTATGTGGCTCTCCGGAATTTAGCTTGGCCCTGGAGAGGGAGAGCTAAGAGCAACACCGCTCCCCTGTCTGCGCCCTCTGCAGGCAGCAAACTCCGTTAGCTGAGACTTGGGACTGGGAGGGGTCAGGGTGGGGTGGAGAACCACGTCTGACCCTCAGTAGTGGCAGAGACTCCTATCTCCTTCCAGAGACTGATTTAAAGCCCATTTTCGAGGACTGATTGACACAGAACATTCTCCTCTGGCCAAGCTCTGGAGAAAGGAGACCAGCCCAGTTTAGGAACCTGGAACAAGACAGCGAGACAAGTCTGGGGGTGTGGTTTGGGTTCTGTTTTCCTGGCCTCTCATGTTCTCCCCACATTCATCCCTCAGGTGAAGGTGATGGAGGGCCATTAGGGAGGGTGTTCAGTGTAAGGACCCGTCTTTGGGGAAAGTGACAGCCTTTAGAACTGATGAAGAACTTTCTGCCTTGACAAAGATTCTGTTCTTTATCCAGGCATTTTACCCTCCAGGGGCTTCCCTTGTGGCTCTGTGGTAAAGAATCTGCCTGCCAAGGCAGGAGACACAGGTTCGATCTCTGGGTTGGAAAGATCCCCTGGAGAAGGAAATGGCAACCCACTCCAGTATTCTTGCCTGGGAAATCCTATGGACAGAGGAGCCTGGCGGGCTACAGTCCACGGGGTTGCAAAGGGTTGGACACAACTGATCGACTGAGCACACCAGCAGGGAATATATAGGGAAAGAAGAGTTTTATAAGGTTATTTCTAGGGGGATAGAGTTTGTTGTTTTGACATGAAGCAAGAAAGAGAACAGAGCTCTTTGCCCAAGGGAGTAGAGCTATTTTCTGCAGAAGCTTATCAGGTGCTAGCTGGGGCTGGGGAGTGACAGGAGAGGCAGGGCTGCGGTGGGGAATTGCTCGAAATAAAAGAACCCTGAACAGACCAGTTCAACCTTGACTTACCACTGAGCTTGGTGCCAAAGGAAATCTTTTAACAATCTGCAAGACAGCGCTATTACAGCATCCAGGTTCTGGATCCCTCTAATATTTAGTTTTTATTGGAGCATAGTTGATTAACAATGTTGTGTTAGATTCTGCTGTACTGTAAAGCTATATGTATACATATATCCACTCTTAAAAAAAATTTTTTTTCCAATATAGGTCATTTAATATTTAATTATCACTTTACACATCTCAAGATGAGGTGGTCAGTTAAGAGACTCTGGAGCAGTCAACATGGCAGTATCAAAATTGTGCTCATTTAAAATTAGCATGAACATTGCTAGATACTAAGGTGCTCAGTGGATATGAGACAACTGGGAGCTGAAAGGAGAGGAAAATGTCACAAAGCCAATGCAAGGCTCAACACTGTGGTCTAATTTGGAGTTACTGGGATGCAAAAACTGCAGGCTAACCATGTCCAAATGGAGTCGCTGACTGGGGGGAGGCCAGGAAAAATGTACACAGGATCGCTCTGCTCTTTCTTACAAACACATGTGAATCCAGAATTATCTAAAATGTTTAGAGAGATAATTCAAAATATTTTAAAAAATGGATAGATAGGTAAGTAGGTAGGTAGGTAGACAGAGGTAAGCTGACAGTATCAAGCATATTATTTTATAATAAATATTTGTCCAAAATAAAAATATACTTATTTCAGACAAATATTTAGCTTGTCAACTTGAAATGCCTCTGTAACTCAAATTCCAGTGTTAATTGGCTCTGTTTCTCAACCTTACATTCTTCACCACTGACTGGTCGGTTTCTGTGTCAATACAACACACAGTTAATTTTTTTTAAAAATGAGTGGCTACTTTAATAAAGAGGCCATGCAGCCCAGGAAGCAAAGACATGCCAAGATGTGCAAACAGAAGCACTGACAGCCACCCTTGAGGTCACTTGCCCAGAGGGTTGTAAGGGACCATCTTACTCCACACAGTACACACCACTTCAGACATGAGTTTTATCGTCTGGTAGCTCTGAAACAAAGGTGCGTCAAGTCCTAAATGAGGGATCGTCTCTACAGTATGACGTGGGTAAACCGCATAGTTACCTTGGGAGGTGAGTAATTCTCCAGCAGTCCAGGCAGGGTTCACACCAGTCTTTTATAGGGCTAACTAGGCCACCAGCCAGTGCAGGAGGGGGAGACTCCACAGCTCAGAACCATGAAACCATGTTTTCATAGAGAGACTTAAAAAAAAAATCTCTTAGAGGAAAACATAGGCAGAACACTCGATGACATAAATCAAAGCAAGATCCTGTATGACCCACCTCCTAGAGTAACAGAAATAAAAACAAAAGTAAACAAGTGGGACCTAATTAAACTTAAAAGCTTTTTCACAGCAAAGGAAACTATAAGCAAGGTGAAAAGACAACCCTTAGAATGGGAGAAAATAATAACAAATGAAACAACCAACAAAGGATTAATTTCCAAAATATGCAAGCTGCTCATACAACTCAATACCAGAAAAACTAACAACCCAATCAAAAAGTGGAGAAAAGGCCTAAATAGACATTTCTCCAAAGAAGACATACAGATGGCTAACAAACACATGAAAAGATGCTCAACACTGCTCATTATTAGAGAAATGCAAATCAAAACTACAATGAGATATCACCTCACACCAGTCAGAATGGCCCTCATCAAAAAGTCTACAAACAATAAATGCTGGAGAGGGTGTGGAGAAAAGGGAATGCTCTTGCACTGTTGGTGGGAATGTAAATTCATAAAACCATGCTGGAAGATGGTATAGAGATTCCTCAAAAAACTAGGAATAAAACCATCATATGACCTAGCATCATATGACCCCCCACTCCTAGGCATATACCCTGAGGAAACCAAAATTGAGAAAGCCACATGTATCCCATTGTTCACTGCAGTACTATTTACAATAGCTAGAACATGGAAGCAACCTAGATGTCCATTGACAGATGAATGGATAAAGACATTGTGGTACATATACACAATGGAATATTACTCATCCATAAAAAGGAACGCATTTGAGTCAGTTCTAATGAGGTGGATGAACCTACAACCTATTGTACAGAGTGAAGTAAGTCAGAAAGAGAAAGATAAATATCATTCTAATGTATATATATGGAATCTAGAAAAATGGTACTGAAGAACTTATTTACAGGGCAGCAATGGAGAAACAGACACAGAGATTTATGGACTTGGGTGAGATGTATGGAAACTTACATTACCATATGTAAAACAGCCAACGGGAATTTGCTGTATGGCTCAGGAAACTCAAACAGGGGCTCTGTATCAACCTAGAGGGGTGGGGCAGGGAGGAAGACAGGCTGCTTCTCCAATGTACGAAAGTGAAGAGGGAAAGGGAAGTTGCTCAGTCATGTCCGACTCTTCGCGACCCCATGGACTGCAGCCCACCAGGCTCCTCCGCCCATGGGATTTTCCAGGCAAGAGTACTGGAGTGGGGTGCCATCGCCTTCTCCGAGAAAGACAGGACGAAGGTTCAAAAGGGAGGGGATATATGTGTACCTATGGCTGATACATGTTGAGGTTTGACAGAAAACAACAAAATTCTATATAAATAAATTTTTTAAAAAAGAGGTTAAAAAAACCCCCACCAATTTCCCAAACACTTTCCTTGCTGTGCCTCTCCCTTTGCCTGGCAGCCAAGCCCTCCCTGTAGCTCCATCTCCTCACCTGCCTTCTGTTCTGCTGGTCTGCCTAGTCTGATCCTCTGGGGGCTCTGTGCCCTTATCCTTGGGAAGCTGGACAGGGGTGAGGGTGGGGCGGTATGAAGGGGTGAGGGAAGCTGACTGACTTGCTGTCACCTGAGGCATTTTCCTATTGGCTGTCAACTCAGCTCAACAGCCTTCACCACTTCTAGGGACTTGCCTGGTGGTCCAATGACTCAGACTTCTCCTTCCAATGCAGGGGGTGTAAGTTCGATCCCTGGTCTGGGAGCTAAGACCCCACACGCCTTGCAGACAAAAACCAAAATTTAAAACAGCAGCAATACTGCCATGAATTCAGTGAAGACTTTTAAAATGGTCCACATCAAGAAAAGAAAAATCTTTAAAAGAAAAAAAAAAACCTACCCCTAACAATTCTATCGCTCGCCCCTCCTCCCTCCTTCCTGTCTTCCGAAGTAGTTTCACACTTCTTAGGCTCCCTGTCACATCCATGCCCCTTCTCACTCTCGGTGGAGGGCTTTGATTTTATTTCCTATATGAGAATTAGGCAGCCACAACCTAACAGTCCACCCACTTCTCTGCTCTGATTGCCTCCGTCAGCACCAGCTCCTACCCTCCAGCAGTGCCTTCCTCTACAAACACCCTCTCACCCTCCATACCTGTCTTCAACACCATCCTCCAGCTTGTTCCTTTCAGCCTCTACATGTGGGCACATCGTTCCCAACCTGAAACCATCACACTCCATTCCTTGATTTTCTCATCACTAAAGCTGCTTCACAGCTTCCTCGTTGTCTCACTCCTGAGCTGAATGTGGGTCGACTCCTGTCTCCACTTCATTGGGATGGCTTTATTTAATTTGGTTGTACTAGGTCTTAGTCACAGCATGTGGGATCTTTAGTTGTGGCATGTGGGATCTAGTTCCCTGACTAGGGATCGAACCCATGTCCCCGACATTGGCAGCTCAGAGTCTTAGCCATTGGACCACCGCAGAAGTGCCCTGGAATTGTTTTAAATCCCCCTGCTACTAACTTGCCAAATCCAATATCTCAATTCTAATTCACCTTATTTTTCTGCAGCCTTTGACAATCCTGCCAACCTCACTTCTAGAAGTTCTCATTTCCCTAGGTTTCCAGAACACTATTTTCTTGTTTTTCAGACCATTCCTTTTCTACCAGCTATCTCCTCTAACCATTAAGGTTTCCCCTCTTTGGCCTCCTTCTCTTATTCTCTATGCTTCCCACCTCTGATCTCATCTGCATCCATGGTTTAGATACAAGACTTCAGTAATTTTCTATATGCTAATAATTCTCCATCCCTATCTTTAATCCTAACTTCTCTTTGAACTTCCATATCCCTTTTCTCAAGTTTACTGGAAAACTGCTATTTCTCATATGTGCTGCTGCTGCTGCTAAGTCGCTTCAGTCGTGTCTGACTCTCCGCGACCCCATGGGCTGCAGCCCACCAGATTCCTCCATCCATGGGACTTTCCAGGCAAGAGTACTGGAGTGGGGTGCCATCGCCTTCTCCGTCTCATATGTGCTAAATCTCACTTAATAGTGTCACATATACATGGTGCCCCAAGCCAGAAACTTTGGAGTTAGAGAACTACTCTCCAGACTCCCTGGCAGTCCAGTGGTTAGGACTCTGTGCTTCCACTGCAGGGTGCCTGGGTTTGATCCCTGGTTAGGGAACTAAGATCTCGCATGCAGCTAGACAAACAAAAAAAAAAAGAACTACCCTTAACTCTTTTCTAACATTTACATCTTCTCCATCACAAAGAAACGATGTCCTTTCTACTCCTGAATGGTCCTCAGACCTGCCCCTTTCTCTCCAGTCCTAATGTTTCCCTTGAAATCTGGCCTTGAATTCCTCTCCTGGATCAGGGCTATAGCCATCGATTTCCTTCTGTTCTTGTGTGCAGTGAGTGGTGACAGGACCGTCTGCTATGTTGTAAATATTAAGGGTGAATCTTGGTAGCCAACCTAGTGTGGTGTGTGGAGAACAGTGGGAATCATAAAACTGAACCAAAAATAACATAGCCAGAGCTATTTTCTGTTGGGCAAAATCACATAAATTTCATGGATAAAAAGTGATTTATGGAGAGGGAAATGGCAATCCACTCCAGTATTCATGCCAGAAGAACTCCATGGTATGAATGGCTGTAGCCGAGCAGGCTACAGTCCATGAGGTCGCAAAGAAATGGATATGACTTAGTAACTAAACAACTGTATATATAGCACAGGGAACTATATTCAATATTCTGATAAACCACAAAGAATATTTAAAAAATAATATATGTATGTATGTGAATCATTTTGCTGTATGGTAGAAATTAACACATTATAAATCAACTGTATTTCAATAAATTTTTTAAAGTGATTTATGGAGGAGAGTGAAAAAATTGGCTTAAAGCTCAACATTCAGAAAACTAAGATCATGGCATCTGGTCCCATAATTTCATGAGAAATAGATGGGAAAACAGTGGAAACAGTTTCAGACTTTATTTCTTGGGGCTCCAAAAATCACTGCAGATGGTGATTGTAGCCATGAAATTAAAAGATGCTCACTCCTTGGAAGGAAAAGTTATGACCAACCTAGACAGCATATTCAAAGCAGAGACATTACTTTGCCAACAAAGGTCTGTCTAGTCAAGGCTATGGTTTTTCCAGTGGTCATGTATGGATGTGAGAGTTGGACTGTGGAGAAAGCTAAGCGCCGAAGAATTGATGCTTTTGAACTGTGATGTTGGAGAAGACTCTTGAGGGTCCCTTGGACTGCAAGGAGATCCACCAGTCCATTCTAAAGATCAGTCCTAGGTGTTCATTGGAAGGACTGATGCTGAAGCTGAAACTCCAGTACTTTAGCCACCTCATGTGAAGAGTTGACTCATTCGAAAAGACCCTGATGCTGGGAGGGATTGGGGGCAAGAGGAGAAGGGGACGACAAAGGATGAGATGGCTGGATGACATCACCGACTCAATGGACATGAGTTTGAGTGAACTCCGGGAGTTGGTGATGGACAGGGAGGCTTGGCGTGCTGCAATTCATGGGGTCACAAAGAGTCGGACACAACTGAGTGACTGAACTGAACTGAACCCTAAGTTAAAAGCTAAAAGAGAAACTTTAAAAGACAAAGCAGATAAGGCTTTTTTCCTGAAGATCTAAAGACCATCCTTTGCTTGGTTGCTGTAGATACTGCAGTAAACCCTGATAGATTGTACCTTGCTTGCTTGCTTGTTAAGGTGCTTCAGTTGTGTCCGACTGTGTGTGACCCCATGGACAGCAGCCCACCAGGCTCCTCTGTCCACGGGATTCTCTAGGCAAGAACACTGGACTGTACCTTACCCTCAAAGATTTCCCAAGAAATAAATGTTTCATATATTTATTATTGCATCATACTTACTTCTTATTCCTAATTTTTAAGAAAGTGAGTTTGCTTTTCAAATTCTTTCTTCATGCATGAATTGGTATCACTGGGTTTCTGATTTTGGTTATTGGGTCTTTTTTCCCCCCATTTTTAAGCAAAACCAAATGTTTCCAATTATTGCAAAAGATTTTAAAATATGTAACAGATTTATATTATTGTATCAAATTAAATTTCATACCATGTCTTATGCCCTGTGTTCTATGCCTGTCTCTGGTATCGCACTTCCCCAAACTTTCCGTTCTCCCTGCCTTTGCTCTTGTTGTTTTCCCATCTGAAATACCCAGTTCTCTCCTCCAAAATCACCGCTGATTCGGCTCACACATCACCTCATCTGAGCCACTTTCTCCGCCTCCTGTCCTCTGCACCCACAGCGCTCACCTTCCCGACCTTTGGAGCATACTGTTTTTGTGTTCTCCACAAACTTAAGATCCGGCAGAATTTCTAGGACAAAGCACCTAAAAATGAAATGCTGAATGAAGGAATGACTGGTATTAAATACAACCTGCAGTCTGAATGACAATGGCGAGAAATTCACAGGAAGTCAATTGAAGCCAAAAAAAACCAGAACAGTTGATTACAGTTGGACATGGGTTGCTTTTACTTTTTAGCTACTATGAATAATGCTGCTTTGAACATTTCTGTACAATTTTTGTGGATGGGTACTTTATCTTGGGTGTATACCTAAGGAGTCAAAGTGCAGGATCACATAACTGTGTTTAACTTTCTTTTATTGAAGACAGTTGATTCACAATGTTAGTATCAGGAGGACGGCACAGACTCAGCTATATATATCTGTATATATATTCTTTTTCAAATTATTTTCTCATATAGTTTATTACAAGATATTGATTAGAGTTCTCTGTGCTATACAGTAGGTCCCTGTTGGTTATCTATTCTACATATGCTGCTGCTGCTAAGTCACTTCAGTCGTGTCCGACTCTGTGTGATCCCATAGACAGCAGCCCACCAGGCTCCCCTGTCCCTGGGATTCTCCAGGCAAGAACACTGGAGTGGGTTGCCATTTCCTTCTCCAATGCATGAAAGTGAAAAGTGAAAGTGAAGTAGCTCAGTCGTGTCTGACTCTTCGAGACCCCGTGGACTGCAGCCCACCAGGCTCCTCCATCCATGGGATTTTCCAGGCAAGAGTTGGAGTGGGGTGCCATTGCCTTCTCTGATTTTACATATAGTAGGGTGCATATGTTAATCCCAAACTCCTAATTTATCCCTCCTCTCCTGTTTCCTCCTTTGATAGGTGCTTAACTTTTGAGTAACTGTTAGACTGCCTAAGTGGCAGCACCGTTCTAGAATCCCACCAGCAATGCATGAAACCTGCATTTTCTCCACACCCTTACCAGCACCTATCTCGATGTCTGATTAACTGGAGTATTATTTACAATGTTGTGTTAGTTTCTGCTGTATAGCACAGTGAATCAGCTGTATGTATACATATACCCACTCTAAGATTCTTTTCCCATAAAGGCCATCATAGAGTACTGAGTAGAGTTCCCTGTGCTATACAGTAGGTCCTCATTAGTTATTTATCTTACTATCTTTGTTTATTATAGCCATCCTCTGGGTGTGGTATCTCCTTTTTGACTCTACTTCCCAGTAACTAATGTGAAGCATCTTTCCATGTGCTTATTGGCCATGTCTATTTTCTTGAAGAAATGCCATTATGCCATTTCAGACCCTTTGGCCACTTTTTGTCTTTTTATTTATAGGCTGTACTAGATTTCCTCTTTCTTAATACTCATGATCACCCAGCTAAAGCAGGTAGCTTCACCTTGATTCTGTAAATGAAGGGACGAGAGTCTGGAGTTCCAGAGAGAGACATGGCAGAATCCATGACTGTGACTCTCTGTAGCCCGTGCTCTCCCCACCACACTATACTGCTTTTCGGTGGTGATGAGATTTAGAGTGGCAACATTAGTGTGTGGTTAATGTGAAGATGAACGTCACTGGAATTGAGGCTAGGGTGTTAGAAACATTACTGACTGGTTGCTCAAGTCAGTGGTGGAGGCCTGATTTGCACATAAAATAAAAATGCTGGATCTCAACATGATCTGAGATTCCTTCTTACTCTGAAATTCTGTGATTTAATAAGCCTTTTTGTTTCACCAGCATCAAAACAGCAACAATCACGGATGGCCAAGGCCTTGAGTGTCAGGACAAAAAGAGGTACCACTCACTGACCAACATCCCTTGAAAGCCCAGGACTGGTCCCTCTGGGAACCTGTCTCAGTTAGTGAAAGACACTTGATGTGCTACCATCAGCTTTAGAAAAAAAATAAAACGCAGCATCTCCTACTGACAGTTTTCCTTAACACAAATATGAACACCTGAGTCCTTTCCTCTGTCGTGGGTACATTAGAATGATGCTATTCTAAGCCATTGTTGTTGTTCAGCCACTAAGTCGTGTCTGACTCTTTGTGACCCCAGGAACTGTAGCACATCAGACTTCCCTGTCCTTCACTATGTCCCAGTTTGCTCAAAGTCATGCCCATTGAGTCAGTGATGCCATCCAACCATCCCATCCTCTGCTGCCCCCTTTTTCCCTCCTGCTCTCAATCTTTCCCAACATCAGTCTTTTCCAATGAGTTGGCTTTTCATATCAGGTACAGATACCTTTTCATATCAAGTACTGGAGTTTCAGCTTCAGCATCAGTCCTTCCAATGAATATTCTGGGCTGATTTCCTTTAGGATTGACTGGTTTGATCTCTGTGCTGTCCAAGGGACTCTTCAAGAGTATTTTCCAGCACCACAATTCAAAAGCATCAATTCTTTGGCTCTCAGCCTTCTTTATGGCCCAATGCTCACATCTGTACATGACTACTGGAAAAACCATAGCTAAACCATACTAAGTTAAGACCAACTGAATTCTCAGAGGCTGTCTAGGTATGTTCACAATTACTTTGCCCCAGATGCAGTTATTTGCTGAAAAAAGGACAGAGATGAAAAAAATGGATATGGTTTTAGTGCCATCATCTTGTACTCTCTTTCCTGCTACTTCCAAGACAATCTCAAGGGATGCATTTAGGAAACCTTTCCTAAATGTATAGCACCGGAAACCATGGAAAGGTAAGTAAACAGAGTCATCAACAAGTATAAATGTGGTTTTAACAAGAAATTATAGAAAGCTCAAATAGAACATTTTCCATTATGTTTTATTGAAAAATAGCTAATTTAAAATATATACATTATTAAAAACAAACAAAAAAAACAACCAAAAACACATAGTACTGGTAAAATACTGAATTTTCCACTCACTCTTACCAAAGTGGCATCTTTATGGTCCCAGATTATTTTGCTTAAGAGGAGGGTCTCTGGTGCCCTCTGGTGCCACTTCTTGAGGCTGCTGTCCAGAAAGGAACAAGGGCCCCTCAGCTTAGGGCTGAGAGAATTAAGCCCGGTTCATGTCTGACTGGCCTGTGTCCTGTGGCCTTTGCCCCCTGCCCAGGAGAAAGGCAATCTTAGTGGGAGTCTTGACCTCCTGGGGGCAGTGTTCCTCCCTTAACACTCAGCCAAGCCAACAGCAAAAATAAACACTTTCTTTTTTGTCACTGTCTTCTTAAAAACACAAAAACAAACAAACAAAAAAACCCCTATCATTATAAACTCCCAAATAATGTGGGAAAATCTCTAAGTAATTCAGGTTGTAATCCAGACCAAAAAAATTTTTTAATTAATCAAAAAACCACAGTATCAGTTAACAGGGCAGCAAAACCCATAAATCTTAGAATACAAAAAAAAAGTTGATTCTTTCCCTTGTCTTCATAACAACGGACACCACTACTCTGGACAACTCTGTGCCTATGGTTTCTGGGAGTGGCTGACCTTCTCCTTGAATTTCAGGAAGCAGACCTACTCCAGACCTGTGCCATTCCTAAAATGTAACATCAGCAGAGCCTGAGTTCGTTCTCTAGACCAAACACTTTGGACTTGAGGTTCCTCAGTTCTCCCCGTATCTTGTATGCCAGCCGATTGCTATCACGAACCTCACACAGAATGGCAAGATCCTGGTTTGCCTGAGCATTGAGTGTGGCCTAGAGATTCAAAAAAAAAAAAAAAAAGAAGTGATTATGGCAGATGCCAGAGGAGAGAAACCTGGCATGAAGCCCCAGCTGTGCCAGCTCCTTTCTCTGATACTCTTAGTTCACAGGGTAAATTCAATGCTTAGTCTAGAGACTCGCTGAGAGAAGGAAAATGTAGAGTGAGGGCTGAAAAGGCTCTAGACCATTGCTTCCCCACACGACAGGAGAGGAGCCTGAGACAGAGGACAATCAACCATTAACAGTGAGTAAAGAGACCAATACAGACATTATTAGTAAATCTGCCAAAGCACGAAAGGCAGCATCCCTTTTGTTTCTGTGTGAACCTGCTTGGCAGAGTGACTGCTCAGGGCGTGTGGATGGACAGTTACACCTCTTTAAGATGACACTGGAGGTACCTCAGATTCTACGTGAAGCTGTGTCTCATAGGGAAGAAGTACTTTCTAACCCAGTTACTCACTTTCCCCATTTGTAAAACAGACAGGTTTTCCTTCTTTTGGCCAGGCCATACGGCTTGTGGGATCTTAGTTCCTCGACCAGGGATTGAACCCGGATTCTGGCAGTGAGAACGCCGAGTCCTAACCACAGGAACCCCAGTAACTCCCCACAAAAACGGCTCTTTGAACCCACTTCTTGAGTTGGGAGGGATGAATACTTGTGCTGAGCTGAGTTCAGGTTGAAATACTCTGACATCGTCCTCAGTTGCTTCAGTCTGTCCTGTCTTCCTCTGGCATGCACTGTTTACACTGATTTCAGCGAGACCAGGAGGATGGTGATGCAGCCCAGCCTCCCTCAGGGGGGCCCTCGTGCCCTGTCTGCTCACCCACACCTTTTCCCCCTCCTGGTAATTCAGGATCAATTACCTTATAAAGAATCTGCTCCACATCTTTTAGTTTTTGCCGGAGAATCTTAATGTCTGTCTTAAAGCCTTCTACCTCTAAGACACGCCGGGTCTCCAAGGCCTCGTAGCGTTTAGTCATGGCCTGCAGGCGTCTCCCCATCTTGCTGGTGCGGTCCTATACCCAGGGTACAGGAAGGCCTCTGTGAGCAGAAGGGGCACCCCTAGCCAGCTGCCCACCCCCCCGAGAGGCAGAGAACCCCACACCTTAAAGATCTCTTTCCTTGCTCCTTCCTCCTCACGAATCCGGGCCAGCTCTTCTTCCAGGGAAATGCACTGCTCTTGGTACATGCTAGACAGCCTTCTCTCTTGTATGAGCTTATCCTTTAGGGACTGTGGGTCAGAAGGAGAGAAAAATTCATCTTTGTTCTTTAATTTGTGTAATTCAAATAGCACTGAGGGAAAGAAAGAAAGGATTTCTAGAAGTGCTAAATCAGTGAAGGAACAAGACATCACAGAGAACATCTGAAAACCTACTTCTGGAGGATTCTCTAGCTTTTTTCTTAATGTGTACAGAGTAGGAAATTTGTTTTTTTTTTTCCCTTTATTTTTATTTTTTAGAAAATTTTTAAAACGAAACAAATATTTTTGGCTCTTGGAAGGGTCAGATTTAATAGAGTTTGGAATTGTACCAAATAAGACATTACAACCTATTTGGGGATACACTTCTTAAGTTTTTCTTTAAAAAGAAAGAAACATCAACAGCATTTAAAACACATGTTCCACTGAGCAACCAGGATGATCTTGAAAAAGCCCAACTTGGATGTCACTTCCTTCACAGAATCCTTCAAAGACACAACAACGTTCGGAGCTATGCATCCTCGGCAGGAGCATGATGGCTGCCCTCCCTCCACCCCGTGTGCCCACCCCTCACGGCCACATGCTCCCTCACACCTGCTCTCCCCAGAGGTCTGCCTGGCAAGCTCCATTCTCCAGGTCTCAGCAAAAATGCCAGACTCCAGACGGTGTCCCAGTGCTTCTCAACAAAAGTAGACCTCCAATAGCAACATACAATCTTTACAGAATCCTTCTAATTCCATAACACCACTTTTTTTCCCTCCCTAAATTTAATGTATTTTGGCTGCACCAACTGGCTTGTGGGATCTCACTCCCTCACCAGGGAATGAAACTGGGTCACGCAGTGAGAGCCCAAAATCATAACCACTAGGCCACCAGGGAACTCCCAGGACCACTTTCCTATAACCCATACTTGGTTATTTGTTAATGTTTCTGGTCTTTCTCACCTGTCAGAATGTAAATGCCATGAAGACAGACCTGTCTGCTGCCGTACACTGAGAGCCCCGCCTACTACAGGACTTCAACAAATATCTGTTGAATGAATCTATTGATCAGTCAACACTTTAATGTTCTAAATCCCCAAACACAGTAACAAACAGCTATTCTTTGAGACCTATTTCTTGAGATCATTGCTACAACAGCTTCCTGGAGTGGATCTTATATGACAATGATTAGGTTCTTTGAAATTCTCCAAGTTCTTTCAGTAACTCCAGAATAAAAAAAAATTCTGTAAGATAGAGGAAACTACCTTAATATATTCATTTTGGTTGTGATGACTCTCATGAACTAGCCACATTTTCCCCATTTTCTCTTCTTTCTTCTTGCACTGCACCCTGTATTCCTTAATCTTTGACATCAAGTGATCCTTTTCAAGCATCCAGGACTTCTCCTTATTTTGGTTTTCAAATCTGAGTTGCAGAAAGTCTTTGGTGCTCTCGTAGAGCAGCTCCTGGGTGTGGTGGAGACTAGGGAAGAAAGTACAGACGTGGACATGAAGATGCTTCTTTGGTACATGTGACAGTCACTTCAAACACAGCCCCTTTAAAAACTGTGTAACATGTAGATTCTGTAAATACCACCAGTGTTTTAAAAACACGCTTCATCTGATCACCGGCAGTCTTACATGTTTTATTGAACAAAGTATAATGTATCTACATTGGTTCATAGACCGAGCTTTATAGATATTTTTCTTGGTGCTAATTTCAGGTTATATTAGAAGGACTACAGAAATATTAACACACAGCCTAAGTATGGACTTTTCCAAGGCACCAGACTTTACAATAAACTAAGTCATGGGGTTCTGACTCAAGGTTAACACAAGTTCTAAAACGTCAACACAGGTTTGCTTCTGCCTGGGCTGAGCTCCCCTGTGAGCTGCTGGGCCAAGCTGCCCAGCAGCAAATCCTGTCCTTTTTCTGAGATGGGCTTCCCTGGTGGAGGCGCCTCAATGGCCTCAGCCCACGTGGCCCCTCCATTCTCCAAAACCCCTCAGTGCTTTCACTCTACACCCTGTGCTGTAGTGCGACACTTCTTATTTATCATTTATTTTTACCGGATGCCACAAGGACCATCAAGGACAGTACCAGCTTCCAGACATACAAAGGTACTAAATAGATTCCTGCTGAGATTTGGGAATAGACAAACGACGTTTCTGTCTTCAAAAAAAAAAAAATTTCCTGAAGAGTTAGCAACTCATCAGTTTAACATCAGCAGCTAGAAATATACTGTATTAAATGATCACAGTGCTTGCAAAGGGCATTAAATACCATACTGCAGTTTTCCACTGAACACATACGGTGAGATCCACTTAGTTCTCCTGAGTAAGAGAGTACACAGAGAAGGGGACAATGACTACATAACGTCAGAGGAGAAACCGTCATCTGATGAATATATTCAGGTACGTGTCTGTATAAACAGGGAGAGACTGAGTCAGTTCCCACAAGGACTGCTCTTGCTTCCAGCAAGTTATTTTATTCTCTCTGGTGTTATGGCTCAGTTACAAACAGGGGAAACATGCTCTTGCAAATGTAAAAATGGTCTCAAAGTGACACCTAACAGGCAGCCATTAACGGCCTTGAACTTCCTGCCATTCAACACCCTTGGGACGCCGATCTACTGGAAGGAGCCAATCAAGTGCTCAGATCTGCAGAAGACGTTGAACTAGGAAGGTTATTAACAATCTGACGTGTAAAATAATACTTTACTCTGACAATTTAAAAATATTGTTCCCTTAAAAAGAATTCAAACCCAATAGAAACTGGAGATGCTATGCTTAAGCCCAAAACAGCAAAAATAATGATGTTGGAAGCAGCAGGGCCTGCCAAGGGCCAGGGGCACCTTCTACCTGCACTGGTCAGTGAGTTCAACCTGAGTATCATGTCTAGTTTAGTGACCATGCTTTAGAATGGAGGAAGACACACTAAAAAAGTTTGTGAAGCAATAAAAAAACCAAGGATGAAGATTGCAAGGTGAGAAAGAATATATACACATACTCCAGGAGATCTTCCCAACCCAGGGATTGAAACTGAACGCAGGTCTCCCACATTAGAGGCAGATTCTTTACCATCTGAGCCACCAGGGAAGCCCATATATACACATACACGTGTGTGTGTACATATATATACACATTTTTTTTTTGGCCGCACCACATGGCTTATGGAATCCTAGTTCCCCAACCAGGGACTGAAGCTGGGCCCTTGGCAGTGAAAGCTCTGAGTCCCATCCACTGGACCATCAGGGAATTCCTGTGAAAAAATATTTTAAAATGTAGGATATTTAATGCAGGATAGAGAAAGTAAGATAAAGGTCATCAAGTGTTCAAGAATTATTTATTATGCACCTGTTCTGCACACAGGAAAAGACCCTGGGGAAGAGATATCATTAAAATGGAAGGTGAAAAGGCCCATCACTGAGTCACGCTGGTCATCACGGGCGACGTGGGGAGACGTGTAAGGACAAGTCCACCCCTCCCTGGGAAGGTCAGAGCAGGGGTGACTGCACAGCGAGGGGCTGCTGCACCGTGAGCGCTGCATGAACCACAGCCTCAGGAGTCCAGCTGAGGAACGGGGTGGGCTATAGCCAGAGGAGCAGAGACTGAGGGCCGAGACGCCCAAGGGCCAAGGCAGCAGGAGACACTCGCAGGGAGGACGCCTGCCGGGTACAAGGGGACCGGCGACAGGAAACCCAGCTTGGTGACAGCAATGATTAAACCAGAACACAGCGTGGGCCGGGAACGAGAGGGCCGAGAACGCACAGGAGAGGCTTTCGGGTTCACAGACAACGGGGTTTGGAATCAGAAACTGGAGAGTGGGGAGCTGAAAATGACCGAGTGTCTGAACCTGAGAAACTACACGGATGCGATGGCACTGGGCTAAATGGGAAAGAATGGAGCAGCAGGTCTGAGATGGGGAGGGGTGGTTGTCAGGAAAGAGAAAGTTGAGTTTTGGTCGTGGTGAATTTGAGGTTTTCAAACATACTTTATTGAAGATGTCTCTACAGCCCAGCTCTGGTCACTGCAAGTGGACCAACAGCTGAGTGGGGTGAAATGGGGAGAACCAAGAAAGACAGGTGCTGCGGGAACCAAGGGAGATGGATTTCAAAGAGGGAGTGGTCAGAGGCCCAGACACACAGAAAGACACGAATGAACTCAGTGATGACTTTAGACAGGGCATGCTAAGCAAAACAGGGAACAAGAGCAGACTGCAGAAAGCGGGGGACAGGCAGGCAGGAAATCGGGTAAAAACAGGAGTACACAGTTTCCATTTTTTGGTGCAGGTATGTAAAGTCGAACAAGAGAAAAGGACTGTTACACTGACTTAGATAACCCATCAGTGGAGAAAAGGATATTCCAGGATGGTAAGATCAGACTACAACCCTCAGAGGGGTTGAGGGGAGAGTGTAGAGCACCCAGTCCTGTAGGAAAAGCATCAGATGAGCACACCAGGGAACTGGGAGAGAGGCGGGGAGTGGGGAGAGATGGGGGTCTGCTGAGACAGTTCCTTCAGCGCCGGGACCCTTGCTGCTACTGGACAGGACTGCCAGCTTGTGGAATCTTAGCTCCCTCACCAGGGATCGAACCTGTGACCTTGGCAGTGAGTGTGACAGTCCTGATCCCCGGACCTTCTAAACCACCTGGGAGACACCTGAAACCTGTCCAGTGTGGCTCGTGAGTACCCACCTTCTGGTGAGCTCTGTGATTTTGTCCCGGCTTCTCTGCTGATGAACCTGCATTTCCTCCACGTGGACCCGCCTCTCCTCCATGAGTCCTGCCACCTGCTCCCGCGAGAGCCGGGTCTGCTCCTCCAGCTGCGCCTGCAGCGCCTCCACCTGGACAGGCCGGAGGGGCGAGGCGTCCACTCCCGCTCTATTCCTGCTCACTTCTCGCCTCCAACAGCGAGCCTCTCTCCAAGAAAACAAAAACCCCACAAACAAAAAAAACAGACGTGCAGCAGCAAAACAAACAGGAGAAAAATCTCGACTGGACTCCTCTTTACGTCTTACATGTGGTCTCAGGCCACATGAGAGCAGACTCTGTCCACACCAAGCACAGCACCCACGTCACACCAGAAAGGCTGGACAAGCCCGTCTCCCCTCTCCAAGATGCTCACCTTCTCACCATCTCTCTGGGCTTTTGGGACTGTCTCCCTTTTGGGACTTCCCAGTTGTATAGAGAAAGACTCGTGTCTCATTTTTAAATTTAGAAAGTGCAGCAAAACGAGTATAATGTGATTTCCCTGTCTGAGTCAGGCTGTCTTGACCCCACATGGCGACACTGGCCAAAGGTAGAAACTGTCCATTTACATCAACACGCCCTCTGATAAGGACAGGAACTTGAGTGCCGTTACATGAAAAATCAGGGTTGTAGGTGACATGATGACCAGATGGTGAGAGGGTGACTCATTACTTTCTTAGACTTTGGAATACATGCACCAGACAAATGGATGTACCCCCAAAGGTCACCGTTTTGGGACAGACAGCTGCAGCTCTGCGTGTCCCAGGCCAGCTGCACAGGGAGTTCTGAGTGTGACGACTCTGGTGGGAGGGTTCGGCCTATGAGCTGAATGAACTGCAGGTTCACACCAGCACTTCTAGAATGGTGCAGTACAGAGTAACAGTTGTAAAGACAGAGCTCTGGGAAATTAGGAAGAACCTCAAATTTCCAGTCCCAAGATGCCCACAGGAAACCTGTGTGCCAGGAGGCATGTGGCACATGCTAATGGGGGCACAGGACCCGCTCCAGGCCCGTGTGCGGAGTGGCCATGGTCGTACCTGGAGGGCGAGGGTCTGGACGTCTCTCTGATGCAGCCCAGTGCTCACCTCCTTTTCTCTCCCTGCTGATTTCCTCCTGCTGCCTTTAGAATCTAAAACAGAAAACAGTGGAGACCTTCACTTAGCTTTTCTTTCTGCTTTTCAAGCAGCAACATTATCTTTGCAGAGAAGTTTGGTTTTCTTTATATGGAAAAGAAGGAAAGGAAGAAAAAGGACAATGTACAATAACTACAATGCTCAATTGTGCAAATAGGAATCTTTTAACGGAACTCTGTTAGGATGTCACCTGGATCTTTCTGAAGAATAAACTACTAAATTTCCCTTTGGAGTTGTATCTAATTTCTTCGTAAAATCTTATTTAATGAAAAAGGGTAATGAATTACAAAAACTAAATCTAAATATTTTAGTTAGGATGTATAACCCAATGGACAAAATGATTTTAAAAACAAGCAACGCTAAAACTGCACTAAACATAACTTGATGATTTAGATGATTCAAGAAGCTTATTTATTCTTTTTATTGAGGTATGGTAATTTATAATATTTGTTTCATGTGTACAACATAGCAATTCAAAAATTTTATAGCTTATACTCTGTCACACTTATTATAAAGTACTGGCTATATTCCCTGTCCTGTATGATGTATCTTTGTAGCTTACTTTACACATAGTAGTTTGTTCCTCTTAATCCTTTACCCTTATTCTGCCCCTTCTCTTCCTTCACCCTGTTGGTAACCACTAGTATGTTCTCTGCATCTGTGAGTCTGTTTTTGTTCTATACTCCCTAGTTTATTTTTTAAATTCCACATATAAGTGATATCATACAATATTTTTCTGACTTATTTCTTAGCATTATGCCCTCTAAATCCATCCATGTTGCTGCAAATGGCAAGACTTCATTTTTTTTAATGCCTGAGTAGTAGTCCATTCATCTTTTTTAACCATTCATCTCTTGATGAACACTTGGGCTGCTTCCATATCTTGACTATTATAAATAATATTGCTGTGAATACTGGGGTGCATGTTATTTCGAGTTAGAATTTTTGTTTCCTTTCTAACAGCAGACCTCAAAACTGCTTATCTCCACATGCATAGTGATGCCTTAGCTAGACTTACTGTGGTGAATATTTTGTAGTATAGACAAATATCAATTTACTATTTTGTACACTTAAAACTAATGTTATATGTCAATTATATCTCAATTTTTTAAAATTGTGATTTCCATTAATAAAAGAGAAAAGGATAAGGAGACTGAGGGTTAGAGAATAATTAATAGGCTGTGATTCCACATGTTATCCAAACATATTTTATGACATCACCATAAGCATATTAATTAAATATATTTTTATTCTATTTTATTAAAACATCACAGAAAGGTTTTTTAAAAAAAGCTCAGTAAGATCTGAGACCACGAACAGCATGATTATGAATATTTATTATCACTGTATAGTAGGAAAAAATGTCTAATTATTTGCACCATGCTTTTTAATTCTGCATCAATAAGAATTTCTAAAAATACAGTTAGTACCTGCTCTGAGAGCTGAAGACTCATTCTTTTCACGTACTTCTACAGGCTGGACAGTCTTCTGGAGAATGCTGACCTGAAGAAGCAAAAAAAAAAAAAGTACAGAAATAGTCTTCTTATAAATACAGTATTTCATTTTTTAGCTTTAGTTCTGCAGATCAAACATCATTCACAAATTAAACAGGTCAAAACTTATACAATCATATAAGGATGCCATGCATATGGGAGACCAGAGAAGACAAACTGGATAAAACCCACTAACAAACTGAATACACACTGACTAAAACCAGTGCTGGTGATTTAAATGGAAAAACAAAATTTCAGGGTTATTTGGCAATATTTACCAAAAAAAAAGAGAAAGTGGTCTTTGACAAGGTCTTTTAGGAAAGTAACAGAAACACTGAAGCATGCATATATAGATATGTATAAAGATGTTCAATGGAGCACTGTTTATAGAGTGAAAAGTGGAAATCTCAACTATACACATGAATATTTCTATATGAGTAGGAAAAAAGCTTTATCTCTAGGGTACAGAATTATGGGACACTGTCACTTTTCTATTAGATTCCTGAAATCTGTGTTTGTTTTTAACAAAGACCACGCATTACTTTTGTAATCGGTGTAAATGAAGACCTAAAAAGAACCTAGTATTGAAACTTGCTCCCACACTAAGTCTGTTCCTGCTGTGCTCTCTAATCTCATCCAACACACCTCCTCCTCTAAGCTTAAGGTTTCCAAATGGCAGAATGGGGTAAACAATGCTACTTTCCAAGGCTTTTGAAGCAAAAGAATAAAATCACAAACCTGTTTGTAATTGCAGAAAATGCTCTGAAAAAAGCAAACTGAGACCATGGTAGCTAATTCTCCTTTGAGCTTCTTTAGCAAGGATCAAAGTTGTCTGATTATGGACCCCAGCCTGCATTTTGTAAAAGCCTTGTCTACCTTGCTATATAAAGGAGGACTTACTTTGTTGGGAGGCTCCTTATAAAAATAGGTCACTTCTCCAGTGTCTGTTCCCACAAGAGCCAAGAGATTCTGAATCTTCTTCTTGTCTTCCAGCTCCCTGCAATTCTCAGAGAATAAGCATACATTGTGTCCAGAGAAAGAAAATGTTTGTTTAAAGGATCTCCCTTCTGACTCATTTATTTTTAAAGCAATGATAACCTCAAGTTAAAATTAAATTGGATTACCCTCCTACACTATTTGTGGAAATGTAAACTGGTGAAGCTACTATAGAGATCATTATGGAGGTTCCTTAAAGAAACTAAAAACAAAGCTGCCATATGACCCTGCAATCTCACTCCTGTGCATATATTCGGAAAAGATGAAAACTATCTAATTCAAAATGATACATGCACCCCAATGTTCACAGAAACACTCTTTACAACAGTCAAGACATGGAAGCAACCTAAGTGTTCACCAGCGGGTGAATGGATAAAGAAGATGTACTATACACACAGGGCTTCCCTGATAGCTCAGTTGGTAAAGAATCCACCTGCAATGCAGGAGACCCCAGATTGATTCTTGGGTTGGGAAGATCTGCTGGAGAAGGAATAGACTACCACTCTAGTACTGCTGAGTTTCCCTTGTGGCTCAGCTGGCAAAGAATCTGCCTGCAATGCAGGAGACCTGGGTTTGATCCCTGGGTTGGGAAGATCCCCTGGAGAAGGGAATACTCCAGTAATATACTCCAGAATACTCCAGTATTCTGGCTTGGAGAATTCCATGGACTGTAGGCCATGGGGTCGCAAAGAGTCAGACCTGACTGAGTGACTTTCACTTCACTTTACTTCACTACACACACACAATGGGATGTTACTCAGTCATAAAAAAAGAATGAAATAATGCTATTTGTGGCAACATGGATCGACCTCGAGATTATTATACTAAGTGAAGTCACACAAAGACAAATATCATGGTATCACTCATATGTAAAATCTAAAAAAATGTTATAAATAAACGTATTTACAAAACAGAAACAGACTAATAGATGTAGAAAAAAACTTATGGTTACCAAAGGGGAAGGGGAGGGATAAACTGGGAGTGTGGATTAACATGTACACACCACTAGATATAAAGTATATGGTCCTACTATATGTACAGGAAACTCTACTCAATATCCTGTAATAACTTATCTGGGGAAAAAATCTAAAAGTAAATATGTTTGTATAAATATATGTATATTTATAGGTATATACACAGACCTATGCATAACTGAATCACTTTGCTGTTCGCCTGAAACATTGAAAATCAAAAATGTCAACAGAGAGGAGAGAGCATCAGCAATAGGCTCCAAAAAATTAACTAAACTAAATTAAATTAAATAGGATTTATCTAGACTTCAGCTCTAATTTTAAGAGCACCAGGTATTTAGATTCAGGAATTCAGAGAACCCAGCAGGAAATAACCTCAATCAGTTGGTTGAAGAGCGTGAAGGGAGACACCAGGGTGTACTGTTCAAATCTGCCTCTTCAGCTACGTGGGAGCTGACAGTTCACAGCTGGATCTCTCTCCAGGCCTGCTCTGAGTCCAGGCGGCCTGTCTCACCAACTGTCTGCTCAAGGAGCAGCCTGCACCTGGGGCCTGGCTACCGAGGGGTGCGAAGCCCAGTCCTCTCACCTTGCTTCAGGATCTGAGGACCATCCTAGAAGGGCACCCGGTGGCAGGGGCTGAGGCCTGCTGTCACTGAATCGCCACTTAGCCTCTGCCCACTCAGACTCTCCCCAGTGCCCCCTGGTGGTTTACTCCTGAGCACACTCCCCGCAAGCCTCCTGCAAGTAAATCTCCATTGCGGAGTTCATTTTCCAGGAAACTGACCCCAGACAGTTGATACCACAAATGGACCAAGGAAGCAAACTTTAAGAGAGATGTCAGGGACTTCCCTGCTGGTCCAGTGGTTAAGACTTCGCCTTCCAATGCAAGGGGAGCAGGTTTGATCCCTGGTCAGGGAGCTAAATCCCACATACTTTGCAGCCAAAAAACTAAAACATAAAGCAGAAGAAATATTGTAACATGTTATACATTCAATAAAGACTTTATTAAAAAATCTTTAAAAAACACAATGAGATTTCAGAGCCTGGGATGTGCAGACCTATTACAGGGTTCTTAGGAGCAAGATAGGTGAGTGGTCAACAGGGGAGAGCCTAAACAATCAAATAAAAGTAAAGGCAGGAGGAGGGTTGGGCTGCATTCTATACAAACTCACAATCTCTGCCCCATTTCCCACACCCCAGCCAGCTGTCAAGACTGAGAAGAAGAAGCAGCTGACTCTCCGAGAGGTAAGACCTGGTGAGGCCTCAGCCAGGGTCCATGGTCACGATCACTCAGCCCTTCCTCCAAGGGCCCACGGCCATTTATTCCAGTAACTGTGCACCGTGGGGAAGGGCTGCTGGACAATCTGAGCTGACTTTGACACCTAGTGAAATCAAGCATTATCTGGAGCATACAGAAACCAGGTAATAAACAGAATTTTGGTTCCGGTCCAACTCAAAGTGGGTCCACTGGATCCAAACCCAGCCAGGCGTCATTTCCCCATCTCCAAATGTATAACTGAAATGAACATAATTGGCAGTTGGCAAAATCTCCAAATTGTTTTCTTGGTTTCTGTGTTAAAGCAAGTGAAAGCCTCTGAAACTGCCTCTCTGCACCCCAGCCACAATGGTAAGGGCGAGGGTCCCCATCAAATCCCCATTAATTCACAAGTATGATCCTGCAAAACCAGACAGGCAACAACGCACTGCTACCAAGTAGGTGCAAGTCCATGACTGGGCCAGCTGCAGTAGCGTTTTTGCTAGAGCAGAGAGCCTGGTCTTAGGTACACAGCATGTGGCTATGGTTAAGCAAATGTACTCGCTTCCACGAGCAACAGGACCAGAGCAGTTCTCGTTCGGGTGACGTGAACAAGAGGATACTTCTACAGGCTTTCTGAGGACCGTTAGCTCTTCTGTTCAATATCAAATTTGTCCAAAGGGACCTGGATCTGTTCACTACTGGGCTATCAAATTCAATCATGTGGGACAAACAAGAAGTTCAAGTGGGTTAGAACCCTCAAGTGTACTCCAAAGGGTCGGAGGTAAACCCTACATAGCTCGTCAGCAAAGTTTCAGGGATCTGATCGAGGCATGCCAGGCCACTCCCTTCAAAATGAAGGACAGATTATTGTACCTCATGCCTACCACCACCAAGGACTCATAATGCCAGAGGAACTGCTCAGTGTCTGAAGGCAACATGTTCTTTCTCTGGGACACTGCGCTGACCCATATAACAAGTGACATGGAAGGTGACAAGGAACACTGCGCTGACACTTCTAACAGGTGTCATGGAAGGTGACATGGGACACTGCACTGATGCTTGTAACAGGTGGCATGGAAGGTGACATGGGACACTGTGCTGACCCGTGGAGCAGGTGACGTGGGAGGTGACACGGGACACTGCGCTGACCCGTGTAGCAGGTGACGTGGAAGGTGACCCGGGACACTGCGCTGACCCGTGTGGAGCAGGTGTTGTGGAAGGTGACATGGGACACCGTGCTGACCCGTGTAGCAGGTGATGTGGAAGGTGACATGGGACACCGTGCTGACCCGTGTAGCAGGTGACATGGAAGGTGACATGGGACACTGCGCTGACCCGTGGAGCAGGTGATGTGGAAGGTGACACGGGACACCGTGCTGACCCGTGTTAACAGGTGACATGGAAGGTGACACGGGACATTGCGCTGACCTGTATATAACAGGTGACATGGAAGGTGACATGGGACACTGTGCTGACCCGTGGAGCAGGTGACGTGGGAGGTGACACGGGACACTGCGCTGACCCGTGTAGCAGGTGACGTGGAAGGTGACCCGGGACACTGCGCTGACCCGTGGAGCAGGTGTTGTGGAAGGTGACCTTTCCTCATGGCCCAGAATTGAAAGGAAGTGGTGCATTAGGTCAAGGCTGAAACTATTAAGGAGATTGACCCAGGAATCAAAAACCTCCCAACAAAGAAACACCCTGGACCTGATGGCTTCCGTGGTGAATGCCACTGAACACTTAAAGAAGGACTAACAGCAATCATCCTCAAACTTTTCCAAAAACTGAAGAGGAAGCAACAGTTACTTTCACGTTCTATGAGGCCAGCACTCCCCTGATACAAAAGCTGGACGGACACTACAGACCTTACAGACACCGATACAAAAGTCCTCCACAGAACATTAGCAAACCTGCATTCAGCAGCACAGTAAAAGGGTACACCAGATTAAGTGGAATTTATTCCTGGAATACAAGCAAGGTTCAACATATGAAAGTTGATCAAAGTAATACATCACACTGACATAACGAAGGAGGAAAACACACGATCATCATCTGATACAGAAAAAGCATCTGACAACATTCAACACCTTTTTTAGATAAAAACACTCAACAAATTAACAAGAGCAGGAAACAATCTCTGCACAATAAAAGCCACAAATGAAAAACCCATGGCTAAAGTCACACTCAATGGTGAAAAACTGCAAATTCTCTACTAAGATCAAGAACAAGACAAGGCTGCCCATTGTGCAACTTCTATTTAACTTAGTACTGAAGTCCTAGCCAGACCAAGTAGGCAAGAAAAAGAAAAGACACTCAAGTTGGAAAGCAAGAAATAAAATAATCCTTATTCACAGATGACATGATCTTATACTAAGAAAACCCTGAGGGTGCCACAAATTTTTTTTAAAAAAATTCAAAAAATTGTTAGAACTAGTAAAGGAATTCAGCAAAGGAGCATAACACAAATCCAACATACATTTCTATACACTGACTGAAAAATCTGAGAAGAAAATTAGGAAAAGAATTTGATGCTCAACAGCATCAAAAACAATATTCAGGAATTAACCAAGGAAAGGAAAGACTTGTATACTGAAAACACTCCTGAAAGAAATTAAAGATGAAATAAACAAATGGAAAGATATCCTGTGTCCATGGATTGGAAGACATAATATTAAGATGTCAACATTGCTCAGAGCAATCTACAGATTTCACGCAAGTCCTATAAAGATCCTCTGTGTGGGATGATGAGAACGTTCTGGAGATGGACAGTGGTGTGGCTGCAGGATGACATGAGTGCACGTCACGATACTGAACTATACACTTAAAAATGATTAAAAGAGTAAATTTTAGGTTAAGTGTATTTTACCAGAATTAAAAAGAACTGCACTGTAGTGGGTGTCCCAGCACACTGCTCAGATGCTCATCACCCAGGGGCTCGGTCCTTCTCCAGCAACTGCCCTGGGCTGAAGGGGGCTGCCTCTCCCAAGTTTATATCCCTCCCTGGTGGGAGCTGCGTCCAATGACGGATCACTCCCTGTGGGGCTGACTAAGACCTCTGTCCCTTGGTGGACTCTGGTGGTGGTGGTTTAGTCACTTAGCTGTGTCATCTCTTGCAAGCCCATGGACTGTAGCCCACCATGCTCCACTGTCCATGGCATTTCCCAGGCAAGAACACTGGAGTGGGCTGCCGTTTTCTTCTCCGGGGGATCTGCCCAACCCAGGGATCGAAACTGTGTCTCCTGCACTAGGTGGATGCTTTACCACTGAACCACCAGGAAGTCCTTGGTGGACTCCATCGTAATTCAAATTCTCCCTCAACCCAAATCTGCTCAGAGCTGCTCCCCTTAAGAGTCTCCCTACTGACCATCGTGCAGGCAAACCCCTATCTCAGAGCCTGCTCCCTGGGAATGCAGCCTAGAGGAGGACCATGGAAGAAATGCATCTCGTTCCATGCAGTTTAGAAACATGCCCCTGGCGTCTCCTTCTCCCCGTTAGTACCTGATTCTTAGGCGGTCATTTTCTGAGTAGAGGCGTAGGGCGTGCTCTCGCTCCTGGAAGAGGCAGACCTGCATGTCACCCAGAGCTTTCTGCAGCTCAGCAATTTCTTCCTCCCTCTGCTGCAAATCCCATTCCAGTTTATGCTGGTGGGGAAAAAAAAAGGAAGCTGACAAGATTTTGGGCTTCAGAGGAGCAGCTCTTATTGCATGCAGTGGCATCAGGTCATGTAGAAATATTACAAAGTGGACAGTTTCAGCAATGCAGGCTCCAAACGACAACAGGCTGTGTACAGATGAGTTTAAACCCACAAGGTGAATGACATCAGAGCTCTCCCATCACCTCCTCTTATAGACGAGAGAACCGAGGACACCACATGATCCACCTGTTCTAGTCACTCCTTTTTTTTGGCTACAATGTGCAGCTTGCAGAATCTCAGTTTGCTGACCAGGGATCGAACCAGTGGCCCCTGCAGTGGAAGCTCGAAGTCCTAACCATTGGAACACCAGGGAATTCCCAAGTCACACTTTAATGCTTTTTATGTAATACGCATTATAAAACTCTGAAAAACAAAGATGAAAGGTGTGACTCCTGCTTACAGAGGAGGAATTGTGTGGGGAGACAGACATGCAAATAATTAAAATGAAAGAATGACTGAATAGAGCACACATGGGGGAAGGGTAAGCTGGCACAGGAAGAATCTCTGAGAGCTGCTGGGGGATCAGAGACCACCAGAGAGCTGAAGCTTGAGAGGAAGACAGAGGTGGAGGAAGACAGTGCTCTTGGGAAAGAGCTGGAAATGCAAGGACCTCAGTATCACTGATGGCTCAGACAGTAAAGCACCTGCCTGCAATACAGGAGACCCGGGTTTGATCTCTACATTGGGAAAATCCCCTGGAGAAGGGAACAGCTACCTACTCCATTATTCTTAAAAACAGGCTTCCCTGGTCGTTCATATGGTAAAGAATCTGACTCCAATGCGGGAGATCTAGGTTTGATCCCTGGGTCAGTAAGATCCCCGGGAGAAGGGAATGGCAACCCACTCCAGTATTCTTGCCTGGAGAATCCCATGGGCAGAGGAGCCTGGTGGGCCACAGTGCATGGAGTCGCAGAGTCAGACACGACTGAGGGACTAACACACAGCATCACTGGAGCGGAAAGTGAGAGGTCGATGGAGCAGTGTGACCCGAGGGGCTGGATCCTAGGAGCTGTTCAGGATGAACAGGCGTTTGAGAGTGTGGCATGAAAGTCTGAGATGAAACAGGAGCTTGGACAGTGTGGCAGCAACAATGACGAGGTGGCTGGAAGGGACTGAGCAATGTCTGGGAGGCAGGATCAGCGGGTGTCAGCAAGTGACCGGAGGGAGGCTGGGCAGAACCACAGGCACTGGCATCATCACGAAGAAGAAAGCAGCATTAAGAGACAGGAGTGGAGGGGGGGTGGCAGGGGTCTACGTGCACGCATAGGCGGGGGAAGGGGGCTCCTGAATTCAGATATGGATACAGCACCATGGAGCTCAGCAGGAGGAGCCAGCCCTAGTTACCTCGGTGTCATCGTGCCATTGAAAGAGGAAATGGACAGAACAGGCTCCATCCTGAAAGCAGGACTCCATCTGGGGCTGGACTGTGGACTTTGAGCTATATGCCCAGTATCTATGGAAACAACATACCAACTGGAAAACCAGACCCCCCAGATGGAAAAGCCCCGGGGCTTTTACGGCTCGTACCTAGACTCTTCGCGGCCTAAAAGAATACCCTAATTATCTGTGTAACCAAATAGAATCATAAATTCTATTATGCTTATTGGGGTATGACCACAGGCCTATTGATAAGTGTCCACTGTTAACTACCTAGGCTTAAGGCATATGAATCACAGGTTAACTTCGATTATATCTTTCTTTTGTTCAGACTAGCTTCAGAGAATTTAGGGAGGGGCGTTTGAGCATATACACTTAGGGTATATAAGGTTTTCACAAAAACTGGTCGGGGTCCTTGGCTAAGAGGAGACTCTGCCCTGGGCCCACCGGTGTAATAAACTGCACTCCACTCTCTGCATTGTCCTTCTGAGTGAGTTTGTTTCCCAGAACGCATGGCTACAACACCATAGGCAGGAGGACAAAGCGTGGACAAAATGAGATCACTTACAGTAGAATCACAAGAACTTTGACATTTAAGGCTAAGGAAGGAGAGACCATTCTTGCCTTCTGAGTGGCCCATACTCATCTGTGGAGTTTCCCTCTAAATAAATCTACCTCTTGAGTCTCATTTTGTCTCTCACTGAATTTTTCTGCAATGAGACACCAAGAACCTGAGTTTTTCTAAGCCCTGAGACCAGACACCAAAACCCCCTCCGCGTGGGAGAAGTTAGCAGTTAACGTATTGTATGCTAACAGTATGCTGCCCACAAGTACACAGACCCCAGACAGGTTGGAACTAGCAGGGGGATGCTGCTCCTGATGACCTCACCGCCAGCCAATCAGATGAATGTCCATGAGCTGGCCACGCCTTCTCTGAACCATTATGATATAACTTCTCACTAAGAAAAACGACTCCGGAATCAAGATGGAAGCAGACCTCTCAGAGGAGGGCAATAGGGAACAAAGTGCAGAGGTCACAGAGAGGTCACTGAGGCAACAGGTTCTGGAGCCCTGGGAGAAGCAGCTGAGGACCGGACCCAGCTGCAGTCCAGGAGTCGCTGAGCAGGTGACCGAGTCAAACTATTCTGGAAGGCTGGCTGGGAAAGAAAGCCACCCCTGCCCCCAGAGAAGAGTTAGGGAAGCTTGGCTAAAGGGAGGCCTTTCTCTTTCACTGGGAAAGACATGAATCTACCTGTGTACTGAGGAGGAAAAGCCAATGTCAGGAAGGGGTTAATAGAAGACAAAGGGGAGGTCCCTGGTGGCCTAGTGGTTAGGATTTGGGGCTTTCACAGCCACGGCCCGGGTTTAATTTCTGGTTACAAAACTGAGATCCTGCAAGCTGCGTGGCATGGCCAAAACATAAACAGAAACTGCTGGATCTGTTCAGTCTCACCGTGCTCCCTGGAGCAGTGAGGAGGAGGGGATGGATATGGGTGCAGGTGACTGAGCGTGGTCAGGTGGAAAGTGAGGCTGCCAGAGGAGAGAGGGGCCTGTGGGCCAAAGGGGAGCAGGGAAGGCAGGGCCCAGGCCTGGAGGGGTGGGGGCCTGAACCGGGAGTCTACCACCAGGTGGTAAAACTTCCATGTGGTGTCTGAGGACACCATGATTTGTTTCCTGTGAATTTATCTTGCAATGACTTTTCTAGGACAGCGGTTCTCAACTTGGTGGTGGGGGAGGTGGGGTTTGCCTAAGCCCCCAGGAGAACTCTGGTGATGTCTGGAGGCATTGCTGACTGTCACCACTTGGGGGTGGGGGTGGGGGCTACTGGTATCCAGCGAGCAGAGGCCAGGGATGCTGGTACACGTCCTTTGTGCACAGGACATTGTGTATGACAAGAACTGGCCAGCCCTCACCGTGGATAAGGCCATGGTCGAGAGGCCCTGATCCAGGACAAAGGTGGTGGACAGGGGTAAGCCACAGGGTGAGCTGCTGCCAGCGAGGGGCACAGACCAGCAGGGCCACATGCAGGCAGTGCAGTGACTCCTAGAGTGAAGCCAAGGGGGTGCCATTTAGAGAGGGACAGGGCGGCCAGAAATACAGCACTTAGTAAACTGAGAAGTCAGGGAGTTGTGGAGGCGACACTGGAGCAAAGTCAGGCGTGAGGTGGGGAAAGAACCAGAGGCACAAGAAGGCTGAGAGGAAGAGACAGAGCAGTCTGGGGCATCCTGGTCCAGCGAGGCACTCGGGAGGAGGGCAGCTCGGCAAGGTGAGCAGGACCTACAGAGAACACGGACGCGTGTGCTCGGATGCTAGCTGGCACTCGCGGGTGTTCCCAGCACTGGACGGGCTAGCTCAGACTCCAGGATGGCCACACCGGGTCCTCCTTACCTGCCCCTCGCATGCCTCCCTGTACAGCTCCAGCTTCTTCAACAACTCCTCGTTCTCTGCCTCACACTCAGACATCTTCTTCTGATAATACTCCAGAAGCTCCTGAGAGGGGCAGAGGACAGCCAGGCGATCCTCCACGGAAGGCAGGGGAGTCGACTGTACAGAATCGGAGAAGGACACACCCTTCCACCTGGTGGGGCTGCTGAAGCTGCCAGCAGCCTCATGCTTGTGGACAGCTGCAGGCCTGTGTGAGACGGGGAAGAACACATTCATAAAACTGTCTGAACATCTATGAGATGTTACAATTCCTCAAATTAAAAATAAGGCTTGCTGCTGCTGCTAAGTCGCTTCAGTCGTGTCCAACTCTGTGCGACCCCATAGACCAGGCTCCCCCGTCCCTGGGATTCTCCAGGCAAGAATAGTGGAGTGGGTTGCCATTTCCTTCTCCAATGCATGAAAGTGAAAAGTGAAAGTGAAGTCGCTCAGTCATGTCTGACTCTTAACAACCCCGTGGCCTGCAGCCTACCAGGCTCCTCCGCCCATGGGATTTTCCAGGCGAGAGCACTGGAGTGGGGTGCCATTATGTGCTCATAATGAAGGTGCTCACAAACCTGAGAGTTTGATGTTACAGGTTTGTGAATAATCAATCTTATGAACTGCTCTCCAGGTAATAAAGGCTTAAAGCTGGATTCAAAATACAAGTTAGACAATAAAAAGAGTTCATTTAAAAGAAAAAAAGGAATATCAACTAAGTAAGGCCAGAGAGTGACAGTCAGAAAATTTGATACTATTAAGAATACAGCAACAGGAACACTTATATGCTGTTGGTGGAATGTAATTTGGTTAAACTACAGAAAGTAAAGAACTGAGAGTTTGCATGCTGCAACTAAGACCCAGTGCAGCCAAAAAATAAATATTTTTTAGAAACTAAAAAAAAAAAAAAAAATAAAGCCTCATCAATAATCACACAACCAATCAGATCCCAATGTCTAGCATCAGAGACTTGAATTCCACAGACCAAAACCAGCCAAGACCAAAGGCTAGATCAGAGGGGTTTTTTGGTTTGTTTGCTTTCAGCAAACAAGAGACAATGAAAGTTATAGAAAACAAATGACGCAGAAGCAGAGAAACTCTCATGTGAGAATTAATTCACTTTAGCTAACTGCCTGCAGTTTACAACAACAAAATGGACCACAGAGCAGAGAAACTTTATACCAGAGTTTACACAAGCCCAGAGTTGTAGTTAATGAAGGTTACGGGCAGCACTTTTAATAGGTGAGCATCACGAAAAAAATACTACTTTATAAATCATTAAAAGCTCATGACAGAAATACTGCTGAGTTTCATGTTTTAAAAAGCTGTTGCCTTCTGACACCTCTGGGAAATAGGTTAATGGATAAACTAACTAAAGGGTGTTTCTGAAGTTCTACAAACAGGAGTGTGTTGATGACGAGGAGGGCGGTGAAGAGGAGGTGTCAGGCAGGCTGACCAAGAGCCAGAGTCCAGTCTCCTGTTTCTTCTGTTGGTTGTTTCCCCTGTAATC
Source organism: Oryx dammah (assembly GCF_014754425.2). Classification (NCBI taxonomy): domain Eukaryota; kingdom Metazoa; phylum Chordata; class Mammalia; order Artiodactyla; family Bovidae; genus Oryx; species Oryx dammah. The sequence continues at coordinate 12,644,806 of NW_024070213.1, forward strand.
GAGGCCCACTCAAACTGCCTGGATTCTGGTATTAACATTTACTATGTCCTAGTTTTTAATCTAAATTCCACATAACAAGAATAGAGAAGTGAGGTCTAACATAGTTCAAATCCAGAGTTGGGAAGTTCTCTTCCAAAACCCTTCTAGTTCCTCAGCCAGTGGGCACTGAGGTGCCAGAAGTCTAGGTTCTTTATTTCAACAACTCAAAAATAAGCAAATGTCTTACCTTCTGCTGACAGGGGACTGCGACGGGGTAAAGTTCATGCTGTCCTTTCACACCTGTCAAATACACAAAAGATCCAGAACAAGGGATCAGGAACAGAAAAAACAATACAGGATGTGCAAACCGGTCCACCCAACATCATCAGAATGTGATGGTTTAGAATGCAGTATTATTTGGGCAGTTCCAAACCATGCGATTTTATTCAGGCTTTCTTCCTCATCATTGTTTTTAAATACAATCAGACTGACATTTAACATTTCAATGGCAAGCACACAAAAGAAAAAGCCCTGGTATGAAAGTTTTCTGCAATCAATTTACATGCAAAACAAATTGACAATTCTGTGAAATAATAGCAGAGGGAGATACAGAAAACTTTGTAATAACCAAGAGAAATAAAGTGAAAATTCAGGCAGAGGACTCAACATGCTAAATTTAAGTTAAATACAAAGGCACTGCTGTTATCTTTATTGGCGTGCTGCATCTATTGTTTTATCTTTAAAAAGTTCATGCACAACTTCCATTTCAATTGATAATACTGATCAAACTTAATTGGATAATTACAATATTGGGATGGTTTCTGCCATACATCAACATGAATCAGCCATAGGTATACATGTGTCCCCCTAATCCTGAGCACCCCTCTCACCTCCCTCCCCACCCCGTCCCTCTAGGTTGTCCCAGAGCACCAGTTTTGGGTGCCCTGCTTCACGCATGGAACTCGCACAGGTCATCTATTTTACATACGGTAATATATATGTCTCAGTTATTCTCTCAAATCATCCCCCTCTCCCCTTCTCCCACGGAGCCCAAAAGTCTATTCTTTATGTCTGTGTCTCCTTTGCTGTCCTGCATGTAGGACTGTCGGTATCATCTTTCTACACAGATTAATCTCGTCACTGAAATTTTCAGGAAGATAAACTCCACTGTCAAAGAGGGAACACCATGTTATGTGAAGGAGAGGGGGAAAGGGAAGACGGGGAGATGGGGCACGGGAGGGGTTCTTCGTAAACTTGGCTTTGGGGAAAGCTTTCTAGTCAAGTCTGCTGTCACTCCACTGTGACTGTGAGCAGGCGAGAGGTGACGTAACAGTCTATCCCAGTGCTCTTCTGCTTGGTAAATGTCTGCCTACAACCTTCAGTCCCTTGGGAGGAATTCTGTGAAAAGGAGTGAAAGCACGTGCCACTTTGGTTAATTCCAGGTGTCATTTTCCTGCTCACAACCCCGTGTTCTCCACACCCCCCCGCCCCCGCTTCCTTGAGCTTTCCTGCACCTGGCCGCCAGTTCACCACGTGCTCCTCATTTCCCTCTCTCCTCACTGGCCACTGATCTTCAGTCCCTTCTAGTCCTCATCTCATCCTTACTGCCTTGGCGACCTCATGAAGCCTCGTGGCTTTAAATAGCAGGAACACACCAGCGGTTCTCAAATGCAGCCTCCATTCCTGAGCGCTCTCAACAGACTCATGCACCTCTGCCTGAGCAGGTCTCTCAAGCTTAACAGGCCCCAAACTGAGCCCCCCAACACAGACCTCCCACCACCAAACCTGCCCTCTCAGGAGGTATGATCCACATTCCAAACAATTCACTCATTTCAATGTACAGCTCAGTGAGTTTAGTAGTCACAGACATGTGCAACCATCACCATCAGCAGCTTTAGAACATCTTCAGCACTTCAAGAAGAAACCCAGGTAACCTTCAGCTCTCCCCTACGTTCCACTCCACTGCAGCCCTGAGCAAGCACCAATCTACTTCCTGTCTCCACAGAGCTTCCTGTTCTGGACTTGCATGTCCGTGGAATCATATGGTATGTAGTCTTTCTGACTAGCTTCTTTTATTTCGCCTAATGTTTTTAAGGCTCCTCTATGTTGCAGCACTCCATTCCTGTCTTATGTATCTGGATGGCATCTGAAATGCCACTGTCCTCAAATCAGTGAAGAGCAAGCAGAGCTTTCTAAGAACTTCTAACAACCTGCAACCTCTCACCTCCCTCTCTTCCTTCCTCCTTTCTGACCTAGTGTACATCTACAAAAAGTTGTCTACACTCATGTCTCATTTAGCTTTATAACCTCATCTCTGCTACTATATATGAACTGAAGTTGCCCTTCTTCATCAGCAGACATCCACATTCATAAGTCCAATTGTTCTTTTGCTTCCGTCCTTCTCCATTCAACAAATGCCTTGATTTCGTGCCTGACAATGTTAACCTCCTTTTTAAAATATTGCTTTGTGGTGGAGAGCACAGGCTCTGAAATCAAGCAGACTTGGGTTTGAGCCAAAGTTCTGTCCCCTATTAGCTGTGCGGCCTTGAGGAAGTTTTTACTTAACCTCTTTAATCTTCATTTACTCATTAGAAAATTGGGATAATGATAGCATATATGTCACAGGCTGGTGTAAGGATTAAATGAATAAAAGAGCAGAGCACATGTCCAGCACATTAAAGCACTCAATAAATGCAGACAATTACTATTTTCACTGAAAATTTTACTCCCTTGGTTCAAAAAGTTTTGTCTTCAACTTCTTTACTACTTCCTCTCTCCATTTCTTTGGGAACATTATTCCCACTTCTTTTCTGATGATTACCTAACACGACCTGGAAAAGAATAACTTACAATGACTTCTAGAATGAATAAATGAGATCTTCCAATCTCCTGACTTGAATTTCCAATCATGTAACATTTTCATCTATATATGTCCCACTGGAGCTTGAAATGTTTAACTTAAAAAAAGAAAAAAATCAGAATGAAGCAGCTCCCTCCTGGGTCATGAACCCAGAAGTGTGGTCATAACTGACCAATGGAATTCCTTAATATTAAAAAAAAAAATCATTTAAGCCACATATTTCTTAGCATCTTAAAGCTAATGCTTCCCAAACCAAATACATCATCTTTGTCACCTAAACATGCTCCTTCTAACTTTCCTATTTCAGTTACCAATTCAACACCTTTCAAGTGACCTGGATTTGAAAATGTAATCATTTCATTACTCCTTCTCTTGACCCTCTTCTGACGACAGGTGTTATTTCGGGATCCTCTTCTTATCTAACCTACTATAATGACTTAACTGTTCTACCCAACCCCCAACCCGACTAAAAAGCCGTGAAGATTCACCGGTGTTTCTCATAGTCTAATGCTCTAAATCAAACTCTGCCTAGCCCTCAGGGCTTTTAAATGTACGGCCCACCCAAACCGACCTCTCCCGCCTTGTTTTCCTCCACTCCCCTAATGTACTCCGGCGTCCATGTCTTTGTTCAGGAGCTTCACTCCAGCTGGTCCACAGTTCCCTCCACTCATAATCTCACTTAATGAAATCCAATCTGCACACGATAAACTCAAGTGCCGCCTCCTCCATCTCTTCCCTGAGTCACTCTATCCCAAAGGAACTAGCTGCAGAGGAAGCGCACTTGTCATTCTCTAAGAGGGGACGAAATAGAGTTCTCTGGGGTTCCCAACTCTCTCACGACCGTGTGTACTACCTGCAGACGGGAGCATCGTCCTGTCTCCTGAAAGAACTTGGCCCTTCCCTTGTTTATAACACAAATTACAGCGTTTCAGCCAGCTTCTACCCATTCCTATGATATCTTTATTTGGGTTTACAATTTCTATTGCTTGTCTACTTACAACTAAAATCTGTTTGGCACTTGGACATTTATTACTTTAACCCCACAACTCTGTGAAGGATCTTATCCCTCAACTTCACAAATGAGGAACGTGAGGCTGAGCCCGGCGAGGACGATGAGGGAACCCCAGGAGCTTACATTCCGTACTCCTTTCTCCACTTCGTCCTGTTTTGACCCCGCGGAGACCAAAGCCCCCATCCTCCCGTGCTGTCTATCCTCCCCCTGGTCCGTTACGACCAGGGCCTCCCGACGAGCCCTCTCAGGCTCCCACCCCTTCCCTCCGCACTGCTCACACAGTTAGTACCCCCGCCCCGGGCACAGGCCCTCTTTTCTTCCCCAGACCCCTTCTCTGACCTCCCACTCCTGGAACCCGGAACTCTACTCACTCTGCCTGGAGCGGCAGACGCCAAGAGCCCAACAGAAAAACACTCAAACCGGGGGGCGGTGCGGCGGGCGCGAACCCGCCCAATCGCCCACTGGCTTACACAGCCTCTGGATTGCGCACCATTAGGAAAGCTGTTCATACAAAGGCCCGCCCCCTTCCCGCCCTCCCTCGCGCTCCTTGCCTCGCAGAGGTTACTGGGAAATATAGTTTCACCTCTGCATAGAGCACTCCTGGTGTAGGAAGTACCGGGAGTGTGATGTTTGGGGTCAGTCGTGCTAGACCTGGCGCAGTTTAGGTCTCCCAGTTCAGGCTTGTTTTCATGAATGCAGTAAATAATCACAGGATTATTATGAGTTGTGATATACGAATTTATCTCTAAGGAGGTGAAGAGTCTAAGGTATTATAGTTTCTCCTTCAATGATCTAGTGGCCTAGAGCCGAGACAGGATTTGTTGGATCAGTTTGTACAGTCAGAAGAGTATGTATATGAATGCGCTTTTTATCAGGTAGCAGACACTACCTCGTTTTCCTAAGAGGTGTGAGAAACTTCCTTAAATCATATAGTTTCAAAAGCCAATTGTGGTTTCATCTTTGCAGAAGAGCAAGAAGTAGGGGGAAAGGCACTTTAGTCTCAGGGCTACAGCTTTGGGTATGGGCTGGGACGGGGGACCCTTTACTGCAATGCTTGCACCTTGATAAATGACTCCTCCAGCAACAGAATATAAACTATAAGGGAATAAAAATAACTGTGCATGCGGGGTTATGGAAAATCATGAACAGTAAGAAACAAAAAGGCCAAAACCCACCTGCTGCTTGCACACAGAACCATTAATGTGGCAGACAGACCACGTAAGCCACCCCTTTGGCCCAGAGGCAAGCCTGGGCCCCTGTTACTTGTTTTCACTCCCTCCTGCTACAGAATGAGTCCCAGTAAAGCCTTGCCTGAATTTCTTACCTGGCCTCAATTTCTATTGATTAGAATCCAAGGACCCTGGTTGGTAACACTACTGCTAAGGAAAAGCTGGGATTCTTCACTGGTCTGACACATAAGCATGTCTAAAAGGAATGTACCATTTTCTAAATCTGCTTTTCCACCTCTTTTTTGATTTTCTGTTAGTTACAGTCAAGATTTTCCCAGACACCTTAGCTCAGTATTTTTATCTCTCTTTTGGCACCTGGAGCTTCCCAGGTAGCTCAGGTGGTAAAGAATCCACCTGCAATGCAGGAGACCCCCACCCCACCCCCTCAGTTCAATTTCTGGGTGGGGAAGATCTGCTGAAGGGAGAGGCTACCCACTCCAGTATTCTTGGGCTTCTCTTGTGGCTCAGCTGGTAAAGAATCTGCCTGCTAATGTGGGAGACCTGGGTTCGATCCCTGGGTTAGGAAGATCCCCTGGAGAAGGGAATACTCCAGTAATATACTCCAGAATACTCCAGAAGGGAAAGGCTACCCATTCCAGTGTTCTAGTCTGGAGAATTCCATGGACTGTAAAGGCCATGGGGTCACAAAGTCAGACACAACTGAGTGACTTTCACTTTGGCACCTGCATTAAAAAAAAATCATGGTGATCTTGTCATACTACCAGCTCTCAGATTTATATCTTACTATTTATTTCCACTCTGTGTTGCATTATCTTTAGCTTGGACTATTTCCATAGATTTCTAACTGGCATTTTTGCCTAAAGACTCCCCCCAACCCCTTTTACAATCTGTTCTATAAAAGGTGTTTTTTTTCCTTTCTTTCTTTAAGCATACTCTGGACAGGTCATACTGTTACCTACATGAGTTCCTGGACCCTTTAATCAATAGAAATTGAAAAGGGTCCAGAAGAGAAATTTCAGCAAGGCTTTATTGGGGCTCAGGGAGTGAAAACAAGTAACAGTTTTCCTTGGCTCACTCTCAAAGCCACCCCTGCCCACCCACCCAGCGGGTCTTTTAAATAGGGTGAGGGTAGGGGTGGATGGGCCAGAGGAGTAGCTCAGGTGGTCGCCCAGCTCCTTGGTGGTGCTGTATCCAGGGATCATGGCAGTTGGGTTTTGGTCTTTTTCTATCTTATTCATAATTTGCCCCAACTGCTGCATGCACCAGTTATTTTTAGTCTCTTGTGGTTTCTTCCTATTCTGTTGCCCAGGAGACTTGTCAGGTGCAAACACTGCAGAAAAGGGACCCAGGGCCCAGGCTGCCTCAGTACTCATGCTCCTAACTTCTGGTGACTCCCCAGAGTAGAGGATGAAACCCAGACAGTAACAGGGCATTTAAACTTTGCCACAATCTGACCCCACCTAACTCTATTACAATAACCATTTTTTCCCTAAATGCAGCATGCACTTTGCAGCTTTGGCTCACACTTAAAAAAAAAAAAATCTGAATTCTCACCCTTTCCATGAACCCTCATCCATAAAATTCTTACCAAGGCCAATGCAAATATCATCTCCTTAATTGGAAGTAACACCTACCCTTTGATATTGAGGTAACAAGTTGTCATTATATATAACACAGCTTTTATTCAGATGTCATCAGCCTTGAGTCCTTCTCTGGTCACCCTATCCCCACTTAACACCCTTTTCACACTCTCCCTTCACTACTTTTTAAGGCTTATGGCCACTGAGAATAGTACATTTATTTGCTAGTACTCATGATTTTGTTTCCCTCCACCGTCAGAATGTAAGTGCTCTGTGAGGGGACATACTTTGCTTTGTTGTTCATTGTCCATAGATTCAGCATTTAGAAGATCGCCCCAAGCAGATACTCAGTAACTTGCTGAACGCACGAACCCACGTGTAACATTCCCCCCCCCCGGCCCCGCGCGTCCCCTACAGTTAAACAGTGCTCTGTTTCTTACATTCTAGCTCTAACAATGCGTTACCACCCATTCAAATGCCCCAGGGTCCTTCTCAATCCACCCCTCTCTCGCAAACTCCTCAACATCAGATTATGCGTAGTGAGGGAGGAGGAGTTAAGGATTATTTCTAGATTTCTGGCTCAGGTCAAATGAGTAGATGAATGAAGTCATCCATGGAAACTGGAAATACTGAAAAAAAATCCAGTGGGGAACTACGAGTTCATGGTGTACCAGAGTGGAGTTGTCTGGTAGGTAGATAGATATATTGATTTGTGGCCTAGGAGAGGAATCCAGGCTGGAAGTACAGATTTGAGAGTCATAGCTGGTAATTTAGTTCGTGGGGGAAGTTGAGATTGCACGAGGAGCATGAGAACAAGCCCTGGGAAGTAAGTCTTCCAATAGATACAAGAACTGCCTTTTCACGGTTTCTTCTTTAGTCCTTCCTGCGTTACTCTCCACAACTTGCCCGAAGGGGAGATGGACTCTGGCAAAGAATGTTTGACAAGCAGGGCCGGAACAGCTGATGTAGTTGTTGCAGAAAACTGAGAAAGGCTTACGGCGCACGGCTGCCAGAGAGCGATTGCTGTTGAGAAGCTGTGGGGGTTGTCAATGATTCGAAAACCAAAGTCAACAGCCGTTGCTTCTCTGTGGACGAAAATAAATTCCTGGATGGTGGCGAGGGCCGGCCGGTGAGAGATATGCTGGGACGGCTGAACCTGAAACTGTTGCCATGGAGATGGGGCGGATTAAAAGTGACCGAGTGGGATGAGAAAGGGACAGTAACAATGAAAGGACTAAAAAAATAGACGCTGGAAAGCGTAGTTATCTAGAAACAGGTGGACACGGAAGTTGAAACAGGCAGCCGGCCGAAGACAGACAGCTTGTGTTCCAGTCCGTGCGTACACAAAGAAGGGCCCAGCTCAACTTGCCGGAAGCAGAACCTCTGTCCCCGGCGCATTACGCGTCCTCCGCGCCGGAAGAGCGCCCCGTGAGGCCGGCCGCTCCCCTACTGCGCAGTAGGAGGGGCCGCGGGGCTGTGCCGCCGGGAGTCGTGGACAGCGCGGAACTTCGACACACAGGGAACTCAGGAGCGAGCCGAGCTACCGGGAGAGGGAAGGGGAAGGAAGGTCGCTCAGGAGAGCGTCGTTGCGGAGGAATTCTGTTTTCTGGCGGCGGAGGGATTTGGCCGCACGCTCACTTCCGGCGAACGTCGACGGGAGAGGGGAAAAAATCCTGAAGGAAACAATAACAAACGCCAGAGGAAGCGGGGTCGGTTTGAGAGTGTGGAGCGGGTCTCTTCTGAGAAGATGAGCTTCGGCCCCTGTCAGGGGACTTGAGCACGACCGGTGGGGCCCCAGCCCAGCCCTTCTCCGCCCGCCCCGCGGACCCCGGTGCCGCCATGGCGGGCGTGGGGCCGGGGGGCTACGCGGCGGAGTTCGTGCCGCCCCCGGAGTGCCCGGTGTTTGAGCCCAACTGGGAGGAGTTCACAGATCCGCTCAGCTTCATCGGCCGCATCCGGCCCATGGCGGAGAAAACCGGCATCTGCAAAATCCGACCTCCCAAGGTACCGGAGTCCCGACCGCCTCAGCGCGGCCTTCCGGTCCGCTGTGCTTTCACGTTCGCTCGCCCTGGTCTCTCGACACCTGGACCCTGAGTTTCTCTGTTTCCGTTTTGGTTTCTTTGGGGTTTTAATGTCGGCTGGTCCGAAGACGAGAGAGGGATGTCCCCGGGGCCCCTCCGCCCAGAACTTGGGAACTGATACTCTCCTTCCCGTCTTGGGTTGTGGGCAAGGGTAACAAAGGCTTTCGGCCTTTCGTTGGCCTGTAAGGTGATGGAAGTGTTGTGACGCGACAGCCCGACCCGCGGGTGTGTGTGTGTGTATTGTACACTTGTTTCTGTACGATAGGAAAAGCTGTGGTTCCGACGGCTGCTGCTTTCTCCTAGCCTTGTTGATGCTTAATTGATTAAATGTTCGCAGGCCTCATCTCAGGCTAAGGTTTCTTCCTAAGTGGTAATCTGAGCTCTTAGGCCCTTGGGGTGGTATCACCAAACAAGAACCCCAGACTGATGACAGCTGCAATGAGAAAAGTCTTCCCGGGGGAAGAGAAGGCGCAGCGTTTATTGTAAAAATTCGGAGGTTTAGAAAGAAGTGATCCATAGCGGAGGTGGAAGAAAACGTTGAAATCTTAAAAGATACAAAGAGTCGCAACTATTGGCAGATAGCTGGGTTTGCCCATAGGTTGGTTACGATCCTCAGTCTTTCCGGTGAGGAAAGCTGATACTGTGCCTTGTTTTGTGGGGCTCTGCCCCAAGAGGTTGAGGATTTGGTCAAGGTCAGAAGGTGTGTTTTCCCCCCCCACCACCCTGCCCGTTAGGTCCAGTGCTTTCCAACGGGTGTTTCTGATCCACTTGCCCCAGGAGCACCCGAATGTTTGTTAAAATGCAGATATCTAGGCCCCATGCCCAGTCTAGAACCAGTTTCTGGATATGGAAGTTCTAGAATTTGCATTTCTAGCAGGTACTCTCAGTGCTCGTGAATGTCTGTGAGCCATGCCCGAGTGCTTCTTAAAGTGATTCCTTGCTGTACGTTTTGTCTCCTAGTAATTAAAATTTTGTCCTTTTACACGTTGTATTTTTAAAAGCTTCGGCTTTTACTACCACAGAAGCGTGCTGCGCAGTGAATAAAAAGAGGTTAGCCTGAGGGAGGAGGAGCAGCTAATATAGCACTTACAGGTTTTTTTTTAATAGCCTTTGAAGCCCTCCTAAGTAAATAAGGTCTCATTTTACAGATGAAGAGAGTCTGGATAAGTTAAATAACTTATCAGATGTGTGATCTTGGGCAAAGTAAATTTTTCTATCTGGATCACTCAGTTTGATTCTAAAACCCAGACAAGCTACTTCTCTTGTGCTCAGTCAGTTTGGTTAAGATTATTGACCATCACTCCAAAGCAAAAGATAAACAAGTAACTGCTGTGATGAAGGATGGTATGTGTATTGCCATCCTCCCAGAACTTCACTTTTATGAAAAATTTATTTTCACTTTATCCTTTGTTTTTCATGATTACTTCAGTGACAAAACCTTAAGCACTGAAGCTTTTCCTGAACCGTATGTTCATTTACTCTGTTGTCTTAATGAATTAGAAATTCTATTCAAGGTTCCTTTTGGTTAAAAAAAAAAATTGACTACTTTTTGTTACTTAAAAAAAATTGAAATAATATACCTTTGTGTCACATTATTGTTACTGAAAATAAATGTTTAAAAGCAGAATTTAATTTCAGTATTGGTGGATTTCTTTAGTTTCCAAGATAACTTAAGATAATTTTTTACCTTATTTATATAAGATAATTTTTTAAAAACTTCTTTTAACATTTTAAAGTAGATTTAGTGTTATTTAGACCAAGTCAAAACTATGGTCTCTAGAACTCTACTTGAAATGTGCTATCTCATTTTAGTTATACCACGTCTCCAATCTGGAAATTGTCCTTGTTTTGTGGGTTTGCTTACTTTTTTTTAATTTTCATTTTTTTAAAAAAATTTGGTTGCCCAGAAGCTGGGCTTTGAAGAGAACGTTTATATAACGTAGACTTTAAAGTGCTGTGTCACATTCCACATGAATGAAAAAACACATTGTCTAATTACATAAGTACTTTTAAAACGTTATCTTTTGGTCTTTGATTTTACTCTTTTCATTTCTTTCAAATTCTATTTTCTTTTTAATTTGATAAACTTGGATGGTTATTCAATGCTGTATTGAGATGAGCTGATTGCATTCCAGTTGAGCAGTTGGGGAAAGCATAATTTGCAGTATAAATAATGGAAGTGGGAGATTTGAGGAGGAAATAGATAAGATAATTTTAGTATTAGAAAGTTCCAGGTAAGTAATTGGAGATAGTAATAAATTATCTAAAAGTTCTCTCACTAGTGAAGACTAGTAAGTTGGTGTGTTGTCATCATGATTTGTGGCAACTCATCCCATGTATTAAGAGAATGAATTCCTTGCTGTTTAACCAATGTAGTGAATTTCGCCCCCCCCATTTAGGATTGGCAGCCTCCATTTGCATGTGAAGTCAAAAGCTTCCGTTTTACTCCCAGAGTCCAGCGCTTGAATGAGCTTGAGGTGAGTGTTGTCTTATCACTGTTTTGTCTCCCGATTTCTTCATGTCAGGATTTCAGGTGGAGACCTTTGAGAAACTCATGAACCGAGGCTCAGAGTTAATGTGAATTGTGACTGAATGGAAGGAAGCTTCTGATTTTTAAAAAAGTTGTTTATAGTTGTTACAGTTTTTTCTACTTAACTGGGATTGTGGGGAACTATCTGCTTTCTTCAGTGCTTATTATTCTGCTAAATTTTTTTGTTGTTGTTAGTGTTGGAAGATTCTATATCCTGTAGTCTTGGGAAATAGTTTTAAAAATTATTCTATTAAAACCTAGTTTCAGAGGGTTTTTTTTTTACCCCCTCTGACAGAACTTTTCTAGGACTCTTAATCTGATTTATTAAGATCTTTCTTTAAATACTACTGATCTGTCTTAACTTTCCAATTTGAAATTTGTTTATAGTTGTTCCTTCCACTTGCTAGATTGTCAAGGATGCTTCAATGTGGATAAAAACTGTTCTAGAATACAAGAGATATCTTAAAGATGATTAAGGCTTAATGTGTTATGCTGTTTTTTTTTTTCTATGATGCTCATAAAACATTGATTTTTTTTTTTTTAATACCTGTTGTTTTCCTGTGAAAGTGAAGTCGCTCAGTCGTGTCAGACTCTGCGACCCCATGGACTGTAGCCTACCAGGCTCCTCCTTCCATGGGATTCTCCAGGCAAGAGTACTGGAGTGGGGTGCCATAAGATACTTGATGAAGAGTCTTAATGTCAGTGAGGTAGAGAGTTGGTGTCCCTGAAGTGTGCATATTATCTACAGGTGAAATGTCAGGCATAGAATGCTTAGAAACAGAATAATTTGATTTATTAAAATTTCTGATTAGCTTAAAGTTAACTTTTACAAAAAATTGCTTTGTTTAGATGATAACCTTTCACATAAATTAACTTTTTGACTTAGTAAAGTTTGCATCTTTTTTTTTTTTTTTTTTTTACCTATAAGGTTTACCTAAGCAGTGATGAAAAGTCTGAATTTCTTTTGAGAGATGAGTACCTTTGTTAAGTAAAACTCATTTTTTCAACCATAACTTAGTTCCTATTTTTGACTCTTTTATTTTATTAATCTTAGGCGATGACCAGAGTGAGATTGGACTTCTTGGATCAACTAGCAAAATTTTGGGAACTTCAGGGATCTACTCTCAAGATCCCTGTGGTGGAGAGAAAAATCCTGGATCTGTACGCTTTGAGCAAGGTGAGGCTTGTAGTTGGTTAAAATACTAGAACAGAAGCTAGAAAATTTGTGAAATTAGAATTTCAGATATACTTGATGGAAAACATTGCTTTCTAGGTAGGATTTGATTGACCATAGAGGAGGGGCTACTGCTTATGAAGTATGTCTTAATTAGCAAATATCTTGTGATAAGTTTGATTGTCCTGGAGTTTATTGGAATTTCATCTTTAAGGTCCCATGGAAGTCTCTTCCCTCTTAACCTTTGAAAATGCTTATAAATCTAAGATTTAAAGCTGAAAGGCAGACATCTTGATTTGTAGTTGTCTTGTTTGTAGTTTATAATACTTTTCTTCTTTAAATATCATAGTGAGATTGCTACTTCTTACCACATGAACTTTTTCCTTTAAATTGAGGCTTGAGGTAAAATGTGATGCACAAGTCCTAAATGTCCAGCTGGGTTGATCTTTTCTAGATGAGTGTATACTCGTGTCAGCACCACCCTGATAAGACAGCGAGTGTTCACAGCACTTCTGTAGCTTCTTCCTCTCCCTCCCAGTCAGTACTTCTCTCCAAAGGTGACCATTGCTCTGCCCTCTGCCCCTGGGTGAATGTCTCATTAACAGGACGTTTTACTTTCTAGAAGAGGCACAGGCTGAAAACTGCACAGAAGACTGAGAGTTCTGATATTTTTAGGTTGTTCGGTATGCCCTTTACTTTGGGAAAAAAAATCATCTTTGGCTTACAGCTGATGAACATCTCTTGAATTTGTGTTATTTTAGGCATAATTTTAACACACTTTGATTCCCACTGTTTTTTAATGGGAAGCAGGTTTTCAGTCTCCTGAGTCGTCGTCAGTGTGATTGTTTTCAGTCTCCTGAGTTGTCAGTGTGATTGTTTCCTGTTTTGATTAAGTCACTTTGTCTTTCTCACTGGTTATTATTTTTGATTGTAAAAAGTATTATTTGGAATGACTATAATTCAGTGGAATTTTACATAAACAATTACAGTTTATAATCAGTGCAACACGGAACATTCTAGTCATTTTTAAGAGAAATTTTTGTTAAAGTAATACATTTTTAAAAAGGCTTAAAGTAAAAACTAACATTCTCACTTCTCCATCTCTCCACTCCTATTACAGCTCCTTTGAGCTAATCACTTTCAGTTCTTTTAGCTGTTTCTGATTTTGATCTCCATATTTCCAAATAACATGATCATGCTGTTTCTTCATTGTCTTAGTTTTAAATATGCATACTGATTTTTTACTATTAGAGATGGGCAGTGGGTATAAAAATTAAATCCTTATGTACTTCAAGTGCCCTGGTCCTTTATAATGTAGTTAGATAATTTTAAAATTACTGCTGTGACTGCATAAATTTATTTGTCCTTGTGCTTAATAGCATGCTATGATTGTTTCCTTGAACCAATTTTTGTTTTCCTTGGAGTTAATGGTCCCCTTGCCTTTTTTTATTTTGTAAGTTTTCTCTTTGAGTATCAAAGATTTATTTTCAGACCTTTCCAGAAGTATAAAATCTCTCAGTATGGTTTCATCCAGCAGAAAACCTGTCAGTTTTATTTCCTTCTTGGAGTTACTCCTCTGGAGTTCTCTTTCCCGCTCCAATCCAGACTGATGGTTTTTTTTTTAAGGTCAGCGGCCAGCTTAGAACTTTCACTATCATCATTCTGGGAATTCCATTTGCCTTTCTCCTTGTTTTAGGTCTTCTTGTTACTGTTTATTCCTATTTTGGTGAAACATTTCTTCTGCTAGTCTGATGGCAAGAAAGTAAATGAAATGTAAATTTTTTGCTTGTCTAGAAATGTTCTACTTTTAAACTTCATTGGTAGTTTGGTGGGTTTAGCAGTCTAAATTGTCAATCATTTTACTTCAAAACTGTATTTTGAAAGCTGTACTCCATAATCTGGCTTCTAGTGTTGTTATTGAGAAGAACGATGCCATGTTAATTCTTGTTCCTTTGTATGTGACTTTTTCTAAGATACAAGGTCTGATCTTTATTTCCAGTACTTTGAGAATTCACAGTGATATGCACTGGTACATGTTAATTTTCATTGCATATGTTTATTGTGCTTGATAATCTTTCTAATCTGAACTCCCATCCTTGAGTTTTTGTAACTTTTCTTGTGTTAATTCTTTGCTAATTTCTTCCATTTATCTTGTTTCTCTTTTTGAACTGCCATTAGTTGGTTGTGAGACTGTTAGACTGATTGTCTAGTTTACTTACCTGTTTCTTTCTTAGGTTCGAGTCCCTTCTTTCAGACTCTCCTGAGGGTAGATCTCTAGTCTTCTGCTGGGATTGAAGAGGAATGGCTGCCTGGCTGTGCTGACTGGGGGAGGCCTGACTGCTTTTATACAGGCTTTCAGTCCACATTGTTCTTTTTAATTTTAAAGATACTGATGCTTCCATTTCTTAAGCCTTTCCAGGTTCCATGTTGCTGCTCTTTGGCTGTCTTCTGTTGCTTGTTGTAGAGACCCTGGGAGCTTGGGTCTTTTTTGTTTGTTGTTTCTGCTTGCTGGAGTGTCACTGAGACATCTGCTTTTCCCTCTGTCTTCTTGCCCTCTTGGGAGCATGCTTTTTTGTCCCTCAACTTTTTAGTGGAGCTTTGAGAAGGAGCTTTTAAGTTGAATACTGCTGCTGCTTTTTGTCTGTTAAAATTGTCCCCAGCTAACTGGACTTTGTTTTTCATTGGATTGAAATTTTGGCATTGATTGACATTACTGTTTTGTTAAGTTTTATTAAAAGTTTGTATTCTTTGTGTTCAATTTAAGTGCTTGCCGTGTATCTCTCTTTAGGGCATGGGGTCATGTGATGTTTTCTAATGACAGTGGTGTGATGCCTTGCATGGCAAATGTTTGGAGTAAATGAAATTATGCATGATAATCTCTGAATCTCTCAACTGCAGAAATGCAAGTATTAAGGTATTAGGCCTGCTTAGATTGTTGGAGTATTGCGAACATGAAGCCCAAGTCGTGGCTTTGATTTCTTTGTGAGTCAGTTCTGTCTTACTCTTGTCAACACCCTCTTCATGCCGCCGTCAGAAATCGGCAGACCTGGGTGAGAAGCATGACTGGATCCGTGGAGCTCTATCGTTACTGATGGAAATTTAACTGGAAGTGCTTAGAATACAGAGCAGCTTGTTACGTAATGGTGGTAATTGTGTTGGGTAACACACGTTACTGAGAAGGCTTCTCTTTCCTCTCTCTACTGCTTCTCCCCACTTGCTTCAGCCTCACTGATTTCCTTATTGTTTCTCAGTCTGCTCTGCAGGCTTCTCACGTGTGCCTTCATTCTTGCTGTTTCTAGTGTATCAGCTTGGGTCACTGCTTTCCTCTCCTTTGCTCACCTCTTACCTTTATGATGAGGCGTTTGTGACTGTTCAATGCTTCAATTTACCCTCTTTCTCCTACTGGGGGGCCCTTTAAACTACTCTCAGGTTTTTTCCACAGGCTTTGTCATTTCAAAATTGACATTTAATCTCCCACTAGGATATAAGCTCCAGCAGGGCAGAGGTCTTTATTTTATTCACAGCTGTAGCTCCAGCCCCTGCAACAGAGCTGACAGTATAGAGACCCTGGGAGTTGTGAATAAAAGACCTTCTTATCACCCATTTGCGTCCAAACAGCCCTCTATCCACAGCACCCTTGGTGTGTCTTCCTCTACACTACAGAATTTGAGAAATCAAAGTTTTTTCTCTACTTAATTTTTCCCTGGTTGACTCTTATCTACAGACAGAGCTTCTCTGAGGGTATGACTGAAAAAAAAAGCTAAAGAATTGGAGATGGGTTTTACTCTTGTGCACGTGAACTTCTTCATTACTTCCATACTTTCAGATACTTCACTAGAGAAGCATTTTGCCTGGGCTGTGGTTTCATCTTTGCTATAATAAAGTGCTAAGCATGAGAGCAGAAGATGCATCCTTACTTATAGTCTGTACACCTCTCCTCCACCCCCAATTTGCCACACATTTGTAATACAGCCAGCACTGATACAGCTCTGACTTTATCTTGGTGCTTTTCATGTTTTATTTCATTTGTCTTCATAGCAGCCTCATAATGAGGTAGAGGTACTGCTATTATTACTATTTTAATAGTAGATATCTGAGATGCAAATTATGTAACTTACCCAAGGTCCTACAGCTGTTAGCAGAGCTGAGGTGTGAACTCAGGCAATCTGGGTCCAGAGTCCATGCTCTTAGTCTTTGAAAAAAAAAAAAAAAGGTAAAATGCAGGATTGTTTATAAGTGTACAATTTTATGGCATTATGTATTTTCAAAGTGTTGTACAGCCTGTTGCTACTATCCATTTCCAGAACTTTCCCCACTCTTTCGCACCTGGTGAAACCTCTTTCTTTCTACAAATTTGCTTGTGTATGGTTATCATTTAAATTGGATCACACAATATTCATCTTCTTGTGTTTGTATGTTTTTAGAGTTCAACCATGTTGTCACATGTATCAGAGTTTCATTAATTTTTAAGGCTGAATAATATTCCATGCATGTCTTTACCACATTTTGTTTGTCTGCTCAACTCTTGATGGGTATTTGGGTGTGTGAGTGATGCTCCTGTGAACACTGGTATTCGAGTACTGTTTCTTTTGGGTATACCGCTAGATGTGTGTAATTGCTGGATCCTATGGTAATTGTTTTTCTCTTTTAGCTGTTTGGTGTAGTAGAATACGATAGTGTACACTCAAAGAGGAAAATTTTTTCAATTCAGATAACTTCATCACAGCCTTCTTTATTCTTTCATCAATGAAACTGAAAACTGCTTACGTTTTAGAAGTGTGAGAGGTGTACAGTATCAGCTTCTGGAAGATGGAGTCCTTGGTACAGGTCTATTCTGTACTGCTCCTCGTTTGATGTGAAAGTCACTCAGTTGTGTCCGACTCTTTGCGACCCTGTGGACTATACGGTCCATGGAATTCTCCAGGCCAGAATATTGGAATGGGTAGCCGTTCCATTCTCCAAGGGATCTTCCCAATCCAGGGATTGAAGCCAGGTCTCCTGCATTGCAGGCAGATTCTTTACCTACTGAGCTGCCAGGGAAGCCCGGTTTGATATGAGCATTCAGCAAAAATTGGCCAGTTTCTCCCATCACTTGCTACCTTAATACCTATGCTGTGGTAAAGCTACTGCAGTTGAACTTTCTTTATCATTTCTTGATAATCTTTCTTGTAAAACTTCTCTTTTAAAAATGATGTCCTCTTTTTGAAAATATCCTCTGAATCCACTGTTTGCTTGACAGTTTAAAAAAATTCTCTTAAGTTGCTTTATTTTCTAATATCAGTATTTATGTTCATTTTGTATTATGTAACATTCTTATGACTATACTTGGTCTGTTCTTAACTTTTATTTGTACTTTGAATTCCTTGTGGATATAGAGTACATACATGTGTTTAGAATTCCCATGGTGCATTATGTGAAATGTATAAATTCATTGAATGTTTTTGAATGCTTGGTTCATTGAAGGTAGGCACAATAATGAATAATAGTGTTTAAAACTTCCCAAAATCTTCATCTCTCTTTCATATTTTAAATATCAATGAGTTTCAATTTAGTCACATATTTCTTGAAAGCAAATCGAGGCCCAGAATAATTTTTCCATTTAGCAGACAAGATGTCGAGTCAAAATACATGAATCTTTCTCTTTCCCTAAATAATTTTTACTTTCGTTTCAGATTGTCGCCAGCAAAGGTGGTTTTGAAATGGTCACCAAAGAGAAGAAATGGTCTAAAGTGGGTAGCCGCTTGGGATATCTGCCAGGAAAAGGAACTGGATCCCTTTTGAAGTCACATTACGAAAGAATTCTTTACCCCTATGAGCTTTTCCAGTCAGGGGTCAGCCTTATGGTGAGATGCATCACTTTTCTTAGGCGTGAATAAATCCAGTGTCTGCCAGATATAGAAACACACTTTAGACTGTTTATTCTAACAGGTTAGCTAGCAGTTGCTTGTGGTTTCTCCAGGTGGCAAAATTTGGGGGAGCAAGTTTAAAAAATCACAACTGTTTTTGATTGTTTACAAGATAAAGGCTAATGGGAGTGAAGAATGTCTTCTTACTTACATAAGATGTTTACACTTATGCAAGACTTAAGCTTTAAAAAAAAATTTCTCCACTTGGATTCATGTGTTTTTTTTTAACAACTTGATTGAGGTAGGATTTACTTACTACAGAATTTACCCATTGTAGGTACACAGTCAGTAAGCTGTGATAAATTATAAATTTATGCAGCTGTTATCACCATCCGGTTTTAGGACACTTCCATTAGCCCAGAAGATTTCTTTGTGTTTGTTTATAGTTGGTTCTTGCTTCTACCCTCAAACCTGGACAACTCCTAATCTGCTTTCTGATTCTGTAGTTTTACCTTTTCTAGAAATTTCACATAGATGGAATCATACAGGGTGATTTTGTGTATGGTTTCTTTCACTGAGCCTAATGATTCTTAAGGTTTATCTGTATTTTAGTATCAGTACTTCATTCATTTTTATGGCTGAATAATATTCTGTTGTATGGTTATACCACATTTGTTTATTCATTTATCAGTTGATGGACATTTCGATGTTTCCAGTTTATGGCTATTATGAATAATGCTGTGAATATTCATGTACTAGTCTTTGTGTGGACATATGTTTTCATTTCTCTTGGGTAGATACCTAGGAGTGGAATTGCTGGGTTATATGGTAAGTTTGTGTTTAACTTTTTAAGAAACTGCCAAACTGTTTTCCAAAGTGGCTGAACCATCTTGCATTCCCACCAGTAATGTAGAGGCTTCCAGTTTCTCCACATCTTTGCCAACACTTGGTATTGTCAGTTTTTTTGCTTACAGCCATTCTAGTGGGTGTGTAGTGGTATCTCATTGTGGTTTTAATTTTATTTCCCTAATGACTAATGGTGTTGTGCATCTTTCCATGTGCGTATTAGCCATTTGTATATCTTGATGAAGTGTCTGCACAAATCTTTTTTTTATTGGATTGTTTGCCATCTTATACTTGTTTTAAAATTTTGCTAAATATTCTGGATATAAGTCCTTTATCAGATGTATGATTTCATATAAGTATTTTCTTCTAGTCTGTGGTTCGATTTTCTGCCTCTTTTATGGATTGTGCTGTTATCATAGCTAAGAAATCTTCTCTTAACCTAAGGCCAAAAGTTTGTTTTCATTTAGAAGTTTTATAGTTTTAGTTTTTATGTTTAGGTCTGTGACCCATTTTGGATTATTTTTTGTGTATAGTCTTAGGTAAAGCTATAAGTTTGTTTTGGGGGCATTGAAGTATAGGAATATCCAATAGTTGCAGCAGCATTTCTTTAAAACATGGCCTTTTCCCCATTTACCTTGCCAAGGTGATTTACCTTACCAAGGTGATTAACCTTGGCACTTTTGTTGAAAATCAGTTGACTATAAATATATAGGTTTATTTCTAGTCCATTTTGTTCTTTGATCTGTATGTTTTATCCTAACAACAATACTGTGCTATCTTGAGTACCATAGCTTTATAGTAAGTTTAGGTATCTGGTAGTAGTATAAGTTCTCCAGCTTGGTTCTTTTTTCAAAATTTCCAAAATATTTGCATTTCCACATAAATTTTAGAATCTACTCCATTTCTGTGGCAAAAGCTTGCTAGGATTTTGATAAGGATTGTCTTGAATCTATAAATCAATTTGGCGGGAAAATTGTCATCTGGTTTCATGTGTTAATAGTTTTAGGGATATATTAGAAATTTGTTATTTTTCTCCTGATTCTCAAACCTGATTTCTTATCAGTGAATCTTCCCTCTTCCTGTGCTCTTAATTCTTTAGGGTGTACAAATGCCTAATTTAGACCTTAAGGAAAAAGTGGAGCCTGAGGTTCTTAGCACTGACGTCCAAACTTCGCCAGAACCGGGAACAAGAATGAACATTCTGCCGAAGAGAACAAGACGCGTCAAGTCTCAGGTGTCAATTTCTGTGGGCCGTTTTGACAGGAATTTTACCTCATTGACTGTGCAAAACACATGCCTGGTTTGGGGAGGTCATTCACATACTGTTCTTGAAAGACATTTTTTATTTATTTTTGAGATGAATAAGGAGGAAATTGTAAAATTTGGTCTGATTTGATTTAGAGAGTTTTTTGTTAATATTGAACAACTTTGACAGAGATGGCAAATCAGAGTGACTCTGGATACTGGGCCAATTTCATAGACATGCTGATGATTTCTAGTACATTTTATTTTCCTGGTTACTGTAAGCGAGAAGAGGAGGAAGAGTAGAAAAGAGTAGGAAGGAGAGACTATTTTTCACACATCCTTCCTTTAAAAACCAGAATATAATTTTCTTGTGTCTGAATCATTCCAATGTAATTTCTATAGTGTTCTTGTGACCTAGAATAATTTTAAAGCCTAATGAAAGCATCAAAAAAAAAATGCCCATAATTTCTTTTTGTCTGCTCCTCTCCCACTTTCGTATTCCCGTTTCTTTGTGGTCTACTTCAAGTTTTGTTTTGTTTCTGTTTTGGGGGTAATCTTAGTTCCTGGATCAGGGATAAGGCAGGAAGCCTATTAAGAGAGAATTAAAAATTTCCTTTATTTTTAACTGGCTCTTGAAACTTTTCTTAGGTAAGAAAGTAAATTAATGCATCACAAAACTAGACTAATGTGACTTTTATTTATTTTTTTAGTCAGAATCTGGAGAAGTGAATAGAAATACGGAACTGAAGAAACTTCGGATTTTTGGGGCTGGGCCTAAGGTTGTGGGCTTGGCAATGGGAGTAAAAGAAAAGGAAGGTAAATCTGTTACTTGGTCACGGAAAGTATTAAGGTGCAGTAGTGTGGTTATAACAGATGCAGATTGTGCTTGAATCGTAGTCTGCTGTGGGGTTTTCTAAGGATTGTATTGTAGACTTGCAGCATGATTCCCAGACAAATCACCTTTTTAATGGCAGATAATCTTAAGGTGTGAGAAGCCATAGTATGTTAAATTTTTATACTATTTTGGGAGAAAATTTCCTCCTCCATTTCCTCCTCCCACTTGACACAAATTATTGTTTCTAAAGGCTAATTTATAAGAGAATGGTGAAATTAATGATTCTTTCCTGGTGATCTAAAGCTTGCTATTTTTAAATTTAAAAAGAAATAGAGGAGTCTCTCTGACCTTTAGAATCAGAATATACTAGGGAGAGCTAATAATTTAGATTCTAATTATATTTTTCTATAATTGCCTTGATGTATATTACACCACTTCATTTAAGTAATCTATTTGAATAATGGCTGGTGCTCCCAGCTTAGCCTATTAGAATTAGCATGTGAGTAACATTGCTAACTCAGAGATAAGTACATGTCAATTTTAAGACTCAAGTTGATGAAGATTGTGTTGGATGTGTTTTTACTGTATAACAATTTAATGGAATACTGTGATCACAAGTCATATTGATTTTTATGCATTTTATGATATGACTTAAGTCATGATTCCAATTCTGGACTGAACTCTGGTTGATCAGATAATATTGTTCTATCACCAAATATTCAGTATGATCAGACTTGCTTAATATATTACAGTGTTTACTATTACTCTTTTAAAAATTAAGCACCTTATCATTTTTATGTTTGTAATTGTATTGGCTGGCAGTGATCTTAATACTAGTCTCAAATTAGTTCCTGATAAGTTCTACAAGTGGGCAATACAGAATTAGTACTTAAACTCTCTGCAGCTCAATTGCCTGGACTAGAATCCCAAATCTGCTACTGACTCGCTTTGTGAATTTGGGCAGGTTACCTAACTTCTCTGTTCTTCATATTCTTTATCTTCACTGGGGGATAATAATTTATCTGCCTCATAGTGTTGTGAGATTTGAACTAATTTAAATAATTTAAAATAGTGTCTGGTCCATGGTAAGCTCTCAACATTAGTTTTTACTATTATTATATAATTATTTTTATTTCAAGATGAGGTCTCCCGAAGACGAAAAGTTACCAACAGGTCAGACGCATTTAACATGCAAATGAGACAACGGAAAGGAACTCTCTCTGTTAACTTTGTAAGTGTTCTGAGATGTGTTAGGAGGGAAAGGATTTCTTTTTATTTTAGTTTTGCTTTTTTTACCTTGCTGTGTCTGGTATGTCGTTTAGTTAGTTCACTTAGTCAGAAGACTTAGTGCATCTGAAGCTTCAGCTTTGGTGTATATCACATTAACCTTGCTTTGTGGCATACACACAGACGGTTCCTGAGTCATATACCTAGTGAATGAGTGAGCGAGAGGATGACTCTGTCAACCCTTGGCTGTATTAGTGCTCGGTCCTCAGCCCTCTACCAGTGAAGAGCATTTGTGTGTAGGAAGAGTGACATGGTTTATTTTATTTATAGAAATTGACATTCAAGTACCCTAGATTTGTAGTGGTCCTGTACTCCGATAACTTGTTACACTTTTATTAACTTGCTTGTAGAAGCTCTGAGGAAATTCAGGAAGTTTTGCAAAGCTGTTTATATACTGTTATTTAAAATAAGCATTCAGGACTTACATTCATTTTTTAGTGTACAGTATTTTGTTTCAATTAAGGCATTCCTGGTAAAGATTTAATACTGCTTTTTAATAAACTTATTAATAAACTTTCATGTTACTTTATTTTGTTGTTAACAGGTTGATCTATATGTTTGTATGTTTTGTGGTCGGGGAAACAATGAAGATAAGCTGCTGCTGTGTGACGGGTGTGATGACAGCTACCATACGTTCTGTTTAATTCCCCCACTGCCTGACGTGCCCAAGGGCGACTGGAGGTGTCCTAAGTGTGTGGCCGAGGTACACACCCAACCTTACCTTTTGAAAGGAAGAAAAACATGCATAGAGTGTACAGTCAGCACTTCCCATGAAGCTGCTTCTCCTCTGTCTTTGTTTTTCAGAGCTTGAAATTGCTAGGCTTTTTAAAAGAGTGACAGTGACTGGAAATGTAACAGTTCTGTTTTTTTAAGTGTTTTTTTCTGACTGTGGTTTGATAACTCTTTTGCTACAGATGAATGAGACTTTTGCTAGACTATTCATATTCCGGGAAAACAATAAAAGTGGAGAAAATCCGTAGGTTATTTGTTTTTTCTTTAATTAAAAAAAAAAACTAAAACTCAGATATGAAGCTCTAGAACTTAGGATCTATGCATCCAGTTTTCATGCTGCCACATAAACTGTTAACTTGTTTAAACTGTGGCTTGATTGTACTAAATTTGTTATTGAAAGATTATAGTAATGTCACTGTCATGAAATGCCTGGTGTGTTTATTTTAACAAAATATGATAGAATGTTGAAGGGAAACAGTTGGCTGGGTGTATTTAGATACATTGAAAGCATATGTTTATTATCTTTTAGTTATTTTTTATTATTTTCAACATTAGGTGATTCAGAAGCAGTTCCATTCTAAGTCTGTGTTAAGAAATTGGTCATGATAGTAGAAAAAAAAAACATTCTTCTCTCTGGGTGTCCTAGCAACCCGGTGACTGTCCCTTTCTCCATTACCTTTCCTCCCTCCCTGAACGTTTGTTTTTTCCACCAAGGATGATAGACATCTCTGGGCTTGATTCCAGGTTGGTAGCCCTCCAGGTGTGTGTCTTGATGCCAGAGCTTAATGCCATCTCCAAGCCTGAAGCTGTCTCATGACCACCTTCCTCTGGAAGGCATGAAAATGCAATTGAGGTTTCAGAACATTATTGCCTGGTTCCACACTGAAAGTAATTAATACCTGTTTTGTGGTCTAGAGTTGACTGGATTTGGTTCACCTTGGAAAATGATCAAAGAAGGTCATACCTGAGAGCCTTATACGTTCTTCAGTGTCAGTAAAGTTAATCTTAGATATTTTTTTCTTCCCAGGAATGTAATAAACCTAGAGAAGCTTTTGGATTTGAACAAGCCGTACGAGAGTATACACTTCAGAGCTTTGGAGAGATGGCAGATAATTTTAAGTCTGACTATTTCAATATGCCGGTCCATGTGAGTATTTAGGTCACTTTGGGGAAGTATGAAAGATTTGTCTGAGTCCAAAGCTTTTGTTTTGCTTTTTAAAAGCTTCCGTTATTTTGTGTAAAACAGAATCAGCATAAAAAAGATGATAGAACACCAGATCTGAGGATCAGGGGCCTGGGGTCTGCTTCTGTTTCTTCAACTTTCTCTTGTGGCAGTGTGCACTCTCCTGTTGAGAAATTGACTTCTGTCTTTCCCTTGTTTGTGGACCCTCTGGGCACAGTCCTTTTCACACAAGCATGGAAGATGTGGCAGTTGCTGCTTTTATTTAGCTATTTGTACTAGGAGGTTTGCTTCTTTTTCTGGGGCTTCTTGGGCTTTAAAAAATCGCCATAAAATAATTTTCTAAAGCTATTAAAATTCAGCCTTGATTTTTGTATTTCCTTTTTCTTCATTGTGTCCTGGGTCATCTTTATCCTTCTTAGTTGGAAAGCAGCTTGCAGAAGAAAGCAGTTCAAGTTCATTGTGTTTTTTTGTGTGGTGTTTTTTTTTGTTTGTTTTCATTGTGTTTTTCATCTAAGTCGTCTTTAGCTTTTCCCCATTCTCAATCAGAAAAGCTAAGACTGCATGCAGTCTTTTCAACTCTGAGGATTGAGAGGGCTTCTGTTTTTTCATGGGTTTTGTTCAGTTGACCTGTGTGTTATATTATAGTGGGTTATGATTGTATTGAACTTGTAATCTGTTGTCTCTGTTTTCCATGTGTAGATGGTCCCCACAGAACTGGTAGAAAAGGAATTCTGGCGGCTGGTGAGCAGCATTGAAGAAGACGTTATTGTAGAGTATGGAGCTGACATTTCCTCAAAAGACTTTGGGAGCGGATTTCCTGTGAAGGATGGCCGCAGAAAGATGCTGCCGGAAGAAGAGGTGCAGAGCATGTAGTAGTGTCCATACTTCTTACCTGTGGCCAACTCAGCCTTTGCTAGTAGAAAATGGCCTTTCTTTAATCCTAGGGACCACATTCATTTAAAACACTAAATATGTAGAATTTGGACATTACAAATAATCTTCCGTTTTGAAAACAATAAATTCAAAGTAACTTTAAAAATCATTTAACTTTTCATTTTAAAACCAGTTTAGTTAGTTTAAAACTTAACTCCAGTTAAAAGATTTTGCGTAGCTCTCTCTGTTTGGAAATGTAGATAATGACTTTAGAAAAAAAATACATTTCACCGGTAGGTCCACAGTTAGGTTTCCTTCAACATCGGGGCAGGTAGGTTTTCAAATATGCATTTAAATTATAACAGATGATCTTTAAAAGTAAAGCTGAAGTAAGATGATCATTTATTTCTTTTTCTCTTACTTTGATCTTTGTCACTTTCTTTTCCTTTATATTTGGCAACAGTTGAGAATTCTATTTCCTGTTTTCCTACACATGGTAAGAAAAAAAAAGGTACATAGTGGAGAAGGATACATAGTTTAAAATATGGCCCCTCTAGGTCTCTTGTTACCATTGGCATAGTATATCTCTTTCCATTGTTTCACCTTGAAGCTGTTTGTATTTTGGAATCTGGCCTGTGTCTCTTATAGGCAGCATATGCTTGAATCTTGCTTTTTAAAAATCTAGTGTGAACTCTTATAGGCAGCATGTGCTTGAATCTTGCTTTTTAAAAATCTAGTGTGAAGGTTGACTTTAGTTGGAGTGTTCAGTCCATTTAAACTTAATGTGGTTGGTTTATATCTGCCGTCTTGCTGCTTTCTCTGTCTCCTGTGTTTTTGCTCCTCTCTCTCTCTCTCTCATCGCCTTCTTTTGGTGTTCAAGAGGTATTCATCATACCATTTTAATTGGCCTGAAATTTTTTGGGGGGAGATACATATTTTGAGTTATTTAGTGGTTTTCTAAGAATTATAGTATACAGCTTTAAAAAAAAAACAGCTTCATCAACAGTGTCTGTCTTTAACTGATCACATTCTACTTCATTTCAATATTGACTTCTGGTAAATTAGAAACTTGGAAACTGTCTTTTCATTTGCTTTTCTCTTTTGTGTATTGTGTGTTGTATCTGCATATCGTATAATACACCAACATGGCAGTATAGTATTGCTTTAAACCATCTTATGGTCTTTAAAAAATTCAGAAAAAAGAATTTGACAGTCTTTTTTACATCATTACGCATATACACCCTTTCTGGTACTCTCTCATTCCTGGGGGTCCAGAATACTTTTTATTTGAGCCTCCTGGACTGTTCCTATTTGTAGTAGGTCTGCTAGCAGTGAATTCTTGTCTTTGCTTATGTGAGAGTGTCTTTATTTAGCCTTCTTTTAGTTTCTTAAGACTAAATACTTCTCAATTTTTTGGCTTTGATTGCATTCTGGTTTCTTGAAATGATTGTTCTGATAATCATGTTCAGTTCTATCCTTGTTTTCTGTGGAGGGAACTGCCCAACCTCCCCACATCACCATTCCAAAAGTTCTTCATGATTAGAAGTCTCCTTCGTACCCAGGTCTCTAGTTAGACGGAAGACCCTGTTTCATCTTCTCTTGTTGTATCCTTCCCTATGTAGTATGTCTCTGTGAGCAGGTAAGCATCATGCCTACAAATCATGTTCTGAAACAGGAATGGGAATGTGCATGCTCACATTGTTCCAACCCTGGCTTGCCTTGTTTGAGTCCCGTCTTGCCCTGACCAGTCCATTGTAACTCCCTACAGTATCACTGACCCAGTTTATTCATGGTACAGTCTCATTCTTTATCATGCCAACTTGTCCAGTCAGAAATATCTGACTACTTAACATGTGCTGAGTGGGATTTTCATTTTTATTTATGATCAAAAGCTGTGTCTTTCGGCTGTCTTCTTATTTTAGCCTTATTATTGGTTTTTTCCCTCCTGTCATAGTAGAGCACAGGTTAAGATAATCACATTAGGGAAATGTTCATAGATTATCTCATTCACAGATTCTCTCTTCAGCTTTGTCACTGGTTATTTAACCCTTTTACTTTGAGGGTTTTAATCTCTGTATTATAGAAACTTTCACATATTATGTTAAAAGTTAACATAATAATGAATTTCTCTCCCTTCCTCCCTGGCATCTGGGTTCAGCCATTACCAGCCTTCTAATAGAAGGTAGTTGGATTCTCTTGTTTCTGCATTCAGACTTCTGTAGTATCACATCACATATCCTCTGAAAACGCAACTACACTCCTGCAAGAACGACAGTGAAAAAAGGCAGATAGCGTTGTTATGAAAGTAGTTCGATTTTGTGGGTCTCCTGGATTCCTTATACTCCACTTGGGTTCCTTAGGCCCCTTTGAGAACTGTTTGCCACAAGGATGATAGCATTTTAAGTCTCTGCCACATAATGGCTTCAGAAGTTGGTGTTTGAAGCTCATGTCCAGAGCTTATATCCAGTTAGAAACCTCTGAAAACTCAGCACCTTTCCTTTTTCATTCTGGCTGTGCTTTCTTTGTTTTTTGGAAATTACAATTTCTTTTTTCTCTTGAACTCTTTGGTGAAACAAAAAAAATTTTTTGTTGTTGTTAATAGATGTGTTTGTAGTGTGATTACCCAGGATTCTTGCCTGTAAAATCCCATGGACAAAGGAGCCTAGTGGGCTACAGTCCACGGGGTCACAAAGAATTGGATGTTACTGAGCACATGGTTGGGGTTGGGGGTGCTGACTTTCTGCACCATCTTGGTCTTCACTGTTGCCACAGATTCAGGATTCTGTACCCTATTCCATTTTGTCCTCACAGTATCTTGGCACCATAAATATATCGATAAACATTTTGGTAAGTTATGCTACCAGGGATAAAGTAGAAATACAATATCAACCTATTAAAATGAATCTCAGTATTTTACTGGTAAGCTGTGGGGGTGGGTGGGAAGTAGTAATAAGCCTTATATGCGTAGAGTAAGCCAGAGATAGCTGGAATAATTAAAGGGAAATGTAAATGTCACTTAGGAGATAGGATTAAATATTTAGAAATATGAGTTACACGTAGAGAGCAAGGAGCACAGATTCTGTGGACTAGATGATTGTGACTTAACACAATTTTTACTTTTGTTTTTAAAGACTCTCTTGAGATATCTGTTGGGCTCTTGTCATTTCTGCTCTCATCTACACTGTTCTCCTTCTGTAGGAATACGCTGTTTCTGGTTGGAACTTGAATAACATGCCTGTGCTAGAGCAGTCTGTTCTGGCACATATCAACGTGGACATCTCTGGCATGAAGGTGCCGTGGCTCTATGTGGGGATGTGCTTCTCCTCCTTTTGCTGGCACATTGAAGATCACTGGAGCTATTCCATCAACTACCTGCACTGGTATGCACAGTCTTTGTTAACAGCACGCACACTTGGTGACCTTTCTAAAGGTGTGATAATATTAGGTGATGTGTTGGGGAGAACTGACTTTAAAGTGTGTTCTACCCAAAGTAGGTATATAAGGTGGGGTCTCAGGGTACAGCGTCTCTGACACTTCCACTCTTCACGTGTGTGCAGCCAAGCCCCGGGTTTTAGACCAGATGATTCTTAGTAGTCAGTGTACAGGGAACATTTATTTGATTTAACTTTTGATATACAAGGCATGATACTTAAAGTTTATATAGTCAAGATCTGACTAACCTTCAGTATTTGAAATTAAATGCCTATGTCACATGTGTATTCATTAAGGTTTTTTGTTGGTTTTTGTTTGTATTTACTTACCCAGTTCCTTGTCCAGTATTCCAATCTTAACCAAATGGTATTTTTCTTTCCATTTGAAAGATACTGCTCAGGTCAGACTGTGCAAACTAATGGTTTTCTTTCTTTCATCCCTGTGCTTTGCAATATGATAACTTCCAGCCACGTGTGGTTGTTTAAAATTAAAAGTTTACTTCATCATTTGCATTAACCACATTTTAAGTGCTTAATTGTCACTTGTGACTGGTGACCCTGGTATTGGCTAGCATAGATACAGAACATTTTCAGTCATTGCTGTAAGTTTCTATTAGAGACAGCACGGTGGGTTGTATTACGATTTAAGTTATTCTGTAGATTGCATGACTAATTAAATCAATTTCCTTGAACTTCAATTAGTATTATAAGTAAACTCTAGTCCACTGAAGTCTGATGTATTACTGATGCCAAGTGTTTGGTCCTTAAGATTCATAGATAGAACTCAGGATTTCAACAATTTGTAAGATTCATAAGTATTATTCGGGATTTTAGCAATGTCTCTCCTTGGCTTATTTCCTTGGATAGTAATGTTGAACTCCATGAAGTTGTACAGACATATTCTATAGGGCATTGACTTTTACTTTGATGATGATGGGGATAATTGGAATGTCCAGTCAACCTGTGAATCAGGCAGTATGTCAGTATCCTTTGGTACAATAGTTGCTTTTCCTGTAGCATCTTTCCTGTTTGAAGATGCTGTTTACTGCTCGACCTTAAAGAGTTCATTCGACTTGCCTTTCCGTAGTGAAAACTACGTACCCACCTGTCCGTATACTCTTGCCTTACCTCCTGTTGTGAATAGTAGCACAGATTTTTGAAATGGTTGGTAGGATTCAAGATCCATAATCTATGGCCACAGAGCAAGACAAAGTTAATTACAGTTTAGTGGATTTGAGTCTGAGACCTGGCCTCATGGGCACCGTGCTCTGCCTGGATAAACAGTTACTTCTTTGCTAGGGGAGAGCCAAAGACATGGTATGGCGTGCCGTCTCATGCTGCAGAGCAGCTGGAGGAGGTGATGAGGGAGCTGGCCCCTGAGCTGTTTGAGTCCCAGCCTGACCTCCTGCATCAGTTAGTCACCATCATGAACCCCAACGTGTTGATGGAGCATGGGGTACCGGTGAGTCTTTTTGCATCTCCCTTCAGTATTTTAAAGTTAACGTATATCATAATGTATGCTTGGTTTTATAATGGGGAATAAAATCGTGTCCTCTTCTAGCCAAATTAGAATTTATACTCCGAAGGGAACAACATTTATTTCATTAAGAATGGGTTGTTATGAAATGTGAATCATACCTTATGTACAGCAGCCTGTCAGAATAACCTTGTTTTCAGTATATCTTGGTTTTAGTAAACATCTTATTTTCTTTATTATCCCCATTTAATCAAAGTAGCAGTGTCTTTAAGTGGTAGTTCTAATAACTGATCCTTATCTCTGTGGAGCTCATATTTCCATCTTTCATATAAAGATTTTATAGCCTTTTTTTGTATGAGATAATGAAGTACAAATACACAATGAACACCTTTTCTACTTTTAAATTTAGTTTTGAAAATGATTATTACTTTTAAATTGTACTAATATTTGATAAAGTATAAATTCAGTGTTTGCTGCATGTAGTCAAATAGTTATCATAACCTTAATGAGAAAGGAGATTGGGTGATGATAATGTTACCTTGTCTTTAAAGAGTTAATTTGTAGAGAATCTTGGACTTTTCAAAAGACATATTATTATCATAAAACCAAGAGATTCAGGAAAACTGATTTGAGGATCTCTCCGTATGACATAGGAGCTAATCAGTTAGTTTCCCCCCAAAAAATCATGCAAAAACAGTGAAATTCATCCTTTCCCACTGTGTACACCATAGGAATAAAAGGAATAAAAGAAAACTTAATTGTAAAAA
This sequence comes from Oryx dammah, assembly GCF_014754425.2. Lineage (NCBI taxonomy): Eukaryota > Metazoa > Chordata > Mammalia > Artiodactyla > Bovidae > Oryx > Oryx dammah. The sequence goes on from NW_024070213.1 coordinate 12,675,734, forward strand.
TGTCATCAAATTAGGAAACTAGTAGTAGCTCAGTGAGAGGAATGTTTTCTCCTTGAAAATTTCCTTGGGCTGTGAATTCTTGTCATGAATTATTTTAATTTATCAGTGACATAATATTATAAGAAGGTGAAACTGACAGCTTTTTCAACCGTGATGTTATTTTTTGGTATGTGTAGCTTAATAGTTTATTGTTGTCAAGTTTAAAAAGCTCTTCTGAAACTGGTGAAATGTCTCCCTTTTCTGTTGTTTTCATTTTGTTTTCTTCTGCTTTCGTATCCTGTTTCTGATTTGCGTTTAGGTGTACAGGACCAATCAGTGTGCTGGCGAGTTTGTGGTGACGTTCCCTCGGGCCTATCACTCCGGGTTTAACCAAGGCTACAACTTCGCCGAGGCCGTGAACTTCTGCACTGCTGACTGGGTCTGTTCTATAGCAAGTGGCTGTTGTACGTCTACTAACACCCCTGGAGATGCATTGTAATTGCTGTGTTTGCTTAGCTGGGAGGGGAGGTTTATGAGTATTCAGTAGGGATTGGGATGTCTGCTGCAATTTAGAAAGTTCCAGGTAGTTTTTATTTGGAAGGTTTTATAGTTCTTTTCATTCGTTACTATCTTGTTCTGTTTGAATTTTAAATGAGCAGTTGATGTTTTCTGAATCTTCTCTGAGTGAACATAATTCCTCTAGTCTCTGGTTTCTCTGAGCACTTTTTGGATTTTATAAAGGTGACCAGATCTTTGGGAATTAATTGTACCATATCAAATAGCTAGTTCTGATTTTTATCTTAAAATATCCCTTTATTATTTTCCTTCTGATAGATAATTAGTTGATTTTATTCTTCTTGGCATTTTATGTTTTCTATATTCTTTTTAAAAAGATTATTTTAAAGGGTAGCCATGATACTGAGATCTTTATGGGCTACACTTTTGTATAGATGATGTTGCCATTGATTGCTATTTTGCTTGTAAATGAAGTAGATATAAAAAAGTAATTAGTAGCTTTTACATCTTGTTGGGGACATAAAACTGTAAACTTTGTAATACACTATTTGACTTTATTTTTCCTTTAATGAGATTATTCTGTTGTTTGTCACCTCTCCTGACATTTTGGGGATTTTTTTTTTTTTTTTTTTTAGTAATATTGGATCTTACATTTTCTATGGGCACCTTAGTTTGTTAAACTTCATAATTGGGCTTCCCCGGTGGCTTAGTAAAGAATCTGCCTGCAGTGGAGGAGACCCAGGTTCAATCCCTGGGTTGGGAAGATGCCATGGAGAAGGAAATGGCTACCCACTCCAGTTTTCTTGCCTGCAAAATCCCATGGACAGAGGAGCCTGGAGGACTAATTAGTCATTTGTTTCCTTGGCTAATGAATGAAATTGAATAATGAACAATCCTACTCGGCCTAGTCATTCTAAACTTCTTACATATTAGAAAGTAGCAAGGGCAAAACAGAGCTTAAGACTTTGTCTTGGACTTGCACTATATTTTGGAAAACTCAGCTTACGTTTATTAAGTGTTTATGATCTACTTGTTCCTTGGCCAGGTAGATACAGTGTGGAAATGTAGGTGATTCAGAGATGAGTTGGAAATGATTCTACCTCTAACATGCTCATTATTACTGCTGTCTAATCTTGGGCAACTTTTAATTTCTCTGGTCCTAAATTCTTTTTTACCTACTATGTAAAAATGCTAAGATAAACTTAATGACCTCAGACAAGTGAGGTAATATATGTGAAAGCCCTTGATACTCCTTAGGAGAAGAGTGTGATATAATTGAAAAGTAAAAGCAGCTTTATATCTGGAATAAAGTGATGGTGCAAATTTTTATAAGCTACAGTGCACAATCAGTTCTGTTTTATGTGGCTTCCTTACTTGTGATAATTAAAAACTGCAAGTCCTATGGTTTTGTTTTTCTTCTTACTCTTGCTTTAAGGCTGAGAAATGTTTACATACCTGAGAATTTAAAAAGAATTGTATATTGTTGGTAGACAAGATAAATGCCGAACATAAGCTCAACATGGTTTTTTTTTGCTACATAAGCTCAACATGTATTTTCTTGGGAAAGATTGTTTCTTTGGAAGAGTGGGGAAATAGTGTTGGATTCGGAGATAGTACTGTGCTCTGGCACTCTGATTCCTGTGATTCCCCTCTGCTTCCTCAAAATGGAGGCGAGCTCCAAAAGGTTCTTAGAGGTTGACTTTATTTTTTCTGTGATGTTACGGTTTTCAGATACAAACAAAAACTTTAGCCATCCAAGTTTTTCCACTTGAGTAAAGGAAAGAAATTGGAGAGAGAGAAAGAGTTTGTGTAGTGTAGCTAGTATCAGTTTTATTTAAAGCGTGTTAGATTTTTTAGAAGTTATCTTAGACAGTGTATCTGTTGGCTTATGAAAAGTGATCATTTAGAAATTTATTTCGTGTAGGAAAATTAAAGTACATAATCTCATGATTGCACTTTGGATTTTTTCTAGGCCAGGCTGGTAGTTTTAAAAATAATTTCTAGATGCTAACATCTAAATAGTCCTTATAAAAAATAAGGACTTTGCTTTGGTCCTTATAAAAAAATAGTCCATGTGAACTAGTGCTTTTTCCTTCCCTTCCCTTCCATTTTCCCTCCTTTGTAGTAGCATCTGGTTTTTTTGTTTTGTTTTTTGGAAACATCAATGTTGAATATGTCCAATTATATCTTTATAGCTTGGTAATTTTTTTCCTTTTCCTCTAAGATCAGTCCCATGTGACAGGTATAAAAGAGTTCTGCCTAATTTATGTGTCAAGAAACTCATGCTTGAGGTGCATAACTGCGTAATGATTGGAAATCAGCCACTTAGGCTAGAAGCTCAGCATCATGAATTAGGGGGATTTTCTTTGGGAAGGCCTTTGTGAAATTCTTGCTGGGCGATAAAGTTTTAATATTTATAGTTACCTGTTACATTCAAATGGACGTTCTTGTTCTGTGTTGTTTATAAGAAAAAAAGAGGATCTGGGGTAAGCAGTGGTTCTGTTCTGGAATATGTTATAAGCAAGTACTTTAATTTGAGAAACTTGTCTTGTTTTCAGTTGCCCATTGGACGTCAGTGTGTGAGTCACTACCGCCGGCTGAGGCGCCATTGTGTCTTCTCACATGAGGAGCTCATCTTCAAGATGGCGGCAGATCCGGAATGCTTAGACGTGGGGTTGGCTGCCATGGTGTGCAAGGAGTTGACGCTCCTGACTGAGGAGGAGACACGGTTAAGAGAATCTGTGATGCAGATGGTGAGTTTGCTGATTACACTGCTCATGGAAAACACTAAAAATTGAACCTGTGGTGGAAAGAATCCATTTTCATCTTCAGTCCCTCTAGAAGTTGAACACTGAAATGGCTAGTTTGGAGATTTCATATCTTTGTTTCTTCCATTTTGGTTTAAGTTGAAGTTTTAGGAATCTTGATGTCAGCATCTCCAGATTTTTAAAAATGCAATCCTGTCAGGTAGAATTTCTTAGGTATATATTTATTTTTAAAATTTTCCTAGGTATAGTGTTTCTTTAGGTGAGAAAAATCAAGTTCTCTCAGCTTTGTAATTAAACAAAAGTTGTGTTTCTGGTGATTGCAGATTGTCCAAGTTAATCAATCTGTCTTTCCCTCCAATCTAAGTTTATCATGAATATAAGAAGCACTGAATAACCCAGTGTTGGGATTTTGAATGCTTCAGATAAACTAAACATCATATTGAAATGGAAACTAAATATATGTTTTCAGCCTGTCTTAGCCCATTTTCCCTAACCCTCCCTATGTAGCTAGCCTCACTGGCTGTGTACCATGCTCCCTCCTTCTCTGTATAGCCCACTTTATTTCCCATGATACACGATTCCTTGTGGGATCTTAGTTCCCGGACCAGGGATTGAATCCGTGTTCCTGTATTGGTAGGCGGATTCTTAACCACTAGATCACTATGGAGGTCCCTTAGTGGAATTCTTTACTATAAAACTTACTTGATCCTTTAATGTGCTGGTATTTGTTAATTTCCAGTTGGAAGAGGTATGATGCATAGCATTTATCTCCCCCTAAGTTTCCTTGGTTTTTTGTGGAATACCTTCTAGAGTTAGTGGTCCTTGGAGTATGCTTTGGGAAGAGGTGTAGAATTTCTTAAAGCAGCCAGGTGCTGTAGTCAGATGATGTATTAGCATTCCCTGTTTGCCAGCTGTTAACATAAGAAACACCTGCAATGCATTTTGGAACCATTTTTGTATTAAAGTAATTTTTAAAGAAAATACGAAGTGCTTCTATGAGAAAATGAAAAGATAGGAGAGTTCAGCCAGGAGATACCTAGATAAGAAGAAAATATTGAAAGAATTGGGTTGTGTCTGCCAGTGAATAAACTATTAGATCACTACCTTGTTTAAGTGGAGAAAAAAAAGAAGATTGCTCTCAAAGTGGAGTTGTTTGTAAACACCATGCTCAGGTAAGTAGAAACTGTAAAGGGGACCCCCTTATTTATCAAATGGAAGCCTTTGTAAAATGCACTTCAGGTGCCCTTTCTTAAAGTGGCATACCGAATTTGATAAGCTTTCTTTTTTCCAGTTTTAATATTTTTTTAAATTAAAGTCAAGTTGATTTACAGTGTTTTAATTTCTGCTGTACAGCAGAGTAATTCAGTCACATATACATTTTTAATGTTCTTTTCCATTATAGTTTATCATAGGATATTGAATATGGTTTTCTGTGATGTATATAATAGGGCTTTGTTGTTTATATGCAAAAGGTTAGCTTATTCTTGATGCCTTGTTGAAATAGATTATACTTTGATTTTCATAGTTTTAAGTAATTTTACATCTCTTTATCCTTGCATGTGTTTGTACCTATCTGTTATTTTCAGACTATTAAAATTTTTAGTTCAAGGGTATATTGTCCCTGGGGACAGTACTTTTTGATTTGTCTTTTTCTTACGTTAAATAGAAAACAAAACCACATAAAACATATAGAACTTCATGAATTATTCTGTGGCAACCTTTGTTGTCATCACCATATGGTCAAGAAATAGAACTTTATCAGCTAGCCAGTATTTTGCAATAACTATAGGGTATAATCTTTCAAAATTGTATATTAAAAAAGGTTTTTAGGGCAAAATATGTTAGAAAAATAATACTAGCAAATAAAAAAGTCTTGGCTTACTGTGCCCAAGGAAACCCTTATCGGCCATCTTCAAAGTACCTCCCAATTACTGCTTCCTGTCCTTCCTTCAACAAATGACTTTTAACCTCTTTGTAGTAAGCATTTCCTGCATTTTAAGAAGTTTTTCAGTCACATGTGCATTCTTAGATACTAAGGTTTAGTCTTGTTCATAAAAAATTAGCAATGTTTTTAGAAAATATTTTGAGGATGTGCCATCGTATGTCCTGTGTTTATGTCGTCAGAGTAGTAAAAAAATTAACAACTTTAAGTTCTCTGATGCTTGAAAGACTGGAAAGACTTGATCAGGTGACATCAGTTGTATTTCAGGGTGTCCTGATGTCGGAGGAAGAGGTGTTTGAGCTTGTGCCTGATGATGAGCGACAGTGTTCAGCCTGCAGGACCACCTGTTTCCTCTCTGCTCTCACATGCTCCTGTAATCCTGAACGGCTCGTGTGTCTCTACCATCCGACTGATCTGTGCCCCTGCCCCATGCAGAAAAAATGTCTTAGGTATCCAGACGTTTCTTGTAAGGCTTCCATTACAGTCTTTTTAAAAATTGTTAATACTCTTGTTCGTAATGCCCTTCCTTGTGTTTGTTCTGGTTACCTCTTAACCCATCCGCCTCCTTTCTTGAGGATCAGCCCATTAAAGTTGGCCCTAAACTTACTGAATAAAATGAGTTGCTTTATCAAGTTGATGTGACACATTCCTTGTCTTTTTCTGAATTAAAACTCTGTGAGCTGCTTAGGTTTTTCTCTTTATGTGTACCTGGCCATTGTACTTCCCTTAAGGTGATTCTGTTTCAATGTTAATTTATTTTCAAATTATTGTTGGGTTTTGAAAGTTTTTATTTTTGTATGTGATCTTCTTTTTAGATATCGCTACCCACTTGAGGACCTCCCTTCTCTGCTCTATGGTGTGAAGGTCAGGGCACAGTCCTATGACACGTGGGTCAGTCGTGTTACAGAAGCATTATCTGCCAACTTCAGTCACAAGAAAGGTTAAGTTTCTTCCTTTTTTAAGCGGACACTGAAATGGTTTTCACTTTGAAAGAGATCTTGTTTTGTTTCATGTGTTTTTCCTCCATTAAGGAAAAGTCCTAGGCTTCATAAGAGATTTGAGACCAATGGGTTGGTTGACTATAGACTTAATTTCCTGTTTGAGAATCTTTCGTTAAGTGATAAAGTTGATATAAAATGAGACAGATTGCTAACAGCAGATGTATCATATATTCTGGGGAACCATTGTTACAAGTAGACTCACATTAATGGCTTACTGAGCAATTCTTTTTTCAAGAAAATTAGAGTTACCAAGGGAACATTTCATGCAAAGATGGGCGCAATAAAGGACACAAATGGTATGGACCTGACAGAAGCAGAAGATATTAATAGGTGGCAAAAATACACAGAAGAACCATACAAAAAAGATTTTCACAACCCAGATAATCACAATGGTGTGGTCACTCACCTAGAGCCAGACATCCTGGAATGCGAAATGAAGTGGGCCTTAGGAAGCATCACTACGAACAAAGCTAGTGGAGGTGATGGAATTCCAGTTGAGCTATTTCGAATCCTAAAAGATGATGCTGTTGAAAGTGCTGCACTCAATATGCCAGCACATTTGGAAAACTCAGCAGTGGCCACAGGTCTTGAAAAGGTCAGTTTTCATTCCAATCCCAAAGAAAGGCAATGCCAAAGAATGCCCAAACTACAGCACAGTTGCACTCATCTAGTAAAGTAATGCTCAGTTCACACACTAGTAAAGTAATGCTCAATTTTCTCCAAGCCAGGCTTCAACAGGATGTGAACTGAGAACTTCCAGATGTTCAAGCTGGATTTAGAAAAGGCAGAGGAACCAGAGATCAAAATGCCAACATCAATTGGGTCATCAAAAAAGAGTTCCGGAAAAACATCTACTTCAGTTTCATTGACTGTGCCAAAGCCTTTTACTGTGTGGATCACAACAAACTGTGGAAAATTCTTAGAGCTGGGAATACCAGACCACCTGACCTGCCTCCTGAGAAATCTGTGTACAGGTCAAGAAGCAACAGTTAAAACTGGACGTGGAACAACAGACTGGTTCCAGATCGGGAAAAGAGTACTTCAAGGCTGTATATTGTCACCCTGCTTATTTAACTTACATGCAGAGTACATCATGAGAAACACTGGACTAGATGAAGCACAAGCTAGAATCAGGATTGCTCGGAGAAACATCAATAACCGCAGATAGGCAGATGACACCACACTTACGGCAAAAAGCAAAGAACTAAAGAGCCTTTTGATGAAAGTAAAAAGAGAGTGAAAATGTTGGCTTAAAAACTAAGATCATGAAAACTAAGATCAGATCGTTCAGAAAACTAAGATCATGGCATCTGGTCCCATCACTTCATGGCAAGTAGATGGGGAAATAGTGACAGACTTTATGCTTTTGGGCTCCAAAATCAAATTGCAGATGGTGACTGCCGCCATGAAATTAAAAGATGCTTGCTCCTTGGAAGAAAAGCTATGACCAACCTAGACAGCATATTAAAAAGCAGAGACATTACCTTGCCAAAAAGGTCGTCTAGTCAAGGCTACGGTTTTTCCAGTAGTCGTGTATGGATGTGAGAGTTGGACTATAAAGAAAGAATTGATGCTTTTGAACTGTGGTGTTGGAGAAGACTCTTGAGAGTCCCTTGGACTACAAGGAGATCCAATTAGTGCATCCTAAAGGAAATCAGTCCTGAATATTCATTTGAAGGACAAATGCTGAAGCTGAAACTCCAGTGCTTTGGCCACGTGATGCAAAGAGCTGACTCATCTGAAAAGACCCTGATGGTGGGAAAGATTGAAGGCAGGAGAAGAAGTGGATGACAGAGGATGAGATGGTTGGATGACATCACCAACTCAATGGACATGAGTTTGAGTAAACTCCGGGAGTTCGTGATGGACAGAGAGGCCTGGTGTGCTGCAGTCCATGAAGTCGCAAAGAGTCAGACACGACTGAGTGACTGAACTGAACTGAGAAATTCTCAGAATTAGGAACAAGCCACCCGGCATAAGCTTCAGTTGTATTGGCGGGATTTTAACAGCTGTAGTGTTTTTGCTAATTGGTTGGTGATTGGCTTTTTATTTTCTGTGGTGATAGTATATGGCTCTCTTTGTTTTTACAGATTTGATTGAGTTACGAGTAATGCTGGAGGATGCTGAGGATAGGAAATACCCAGAGAATGATCTCTTTCGAAAACTTAAGGATGCTGTAAAAGAAGCTGAGACGTGTGCCTCTGTGGCTCAGCTGCTTCTGAGCAAGAAGCAGAAACACAGGTAAGACTGAGAAGAATTTCTCTAGTGGTTTTCTGTTTTGTTTTGACCAGAGTAATGACAGAGTCTTAATTGTCTGTGAGGCTGTGTTACCCTCCGCAAGTAATGCCCCAGCCTTGTCTCCTGCTGTGCGCTTCTCTTACTCTGCCTGCACTACCTCCCCTGCTCGTCATCATCACTGTGCTGCCCCTGCCCTTCCCCCTCCCCATGCTCCCCCTGCCCTTCCCCCTCCCCGTTGCTCCCCCTGCCCTTCCCCCTCACTGTGTCCTCTGCTTAGGGCCTGCGTGTTTGCTCTTGGCCCTCCTTGGGGCTATGTTCCCGGATACCCAGCTGGCTTACTCCCTTGCTTCTTCCAAGTCTTTTTTAGACATCATATTCTTGGAGAGGCCTTCTCGGACAACCTTGTAAAACTGCAGCCTTTTTATTCTTCCTTCCTCCTTTGTTTTTCTCCTGGTAGACGAATCTACTTACTGCCTTATCTCCTCCTCCTTTTCCTACCCCACTGGAAGATAATGCTAGAGTAGAATGTGGGATTTTCATCCTTCTCATTGCTGTGCTTTGAAGCATGCCTGGCACACAGTAGGTGTGTAATAGTGTTTGTAAATAGATGATACTGCAGGCTGAAGGCAGGTGGCAGCAGAGAGTGACCTGGGTGCAGGGGAGGCTGTTAGGGAGCATGGCAGTATATGCCTTGGATTTCACATAATTCACGTTTCATTTTCTGTGGCAGTGTTTCATCCTAACACATTCTTTGTGTCTGAATAGTTTTTTCTATAGCAGTTCACATTGGGTTTTTAATTACTTGGTACATTTTTTAATCTTTTGTTTTATGAGAGACCAATCATCAGTCAGGACTTCGCACCTGTCACTGGGTCTCTTACCCCCGCCTCCCCACCTTGGAGAATCTGGCCAAAGCTTAGAGACCCTTTTCTTAGAAAAGTATATGTACAGACGTAATCTGGAGTCAGTTTCACAGGGTTTATTATCTCCTAAGCTGGGTTAAAGGCCTTTGTTCTACATCTTAAGTTTCCTGAGATGGAGGATTTAGTTTTATCAGTGAACTTAACATTTTACTGTGGGAATTTATTAAATGTTTGAAATGTTTAATACTTGTAAGGTTGGAAGAACTGTAATTTAGAGAGTTGAATCTTTGAGCCATTAACTGAAGAGCTAAGAATCTCATTTGAAAGTGAAATCCCTCAGACACTTGTATTTTGGGATTTCTTGGGTTAGAATTCTGAAGAGACTAGAAACCCCCTTAATGCTGGAGTGACTGAATTTTCTTACTTATGTCTCAACATTGTATGACACCAGGCAGAGCCCAGACGGTGGGAGGACGCGGACCAAACTGACGGTTGAAGAGTTGAAGGCCTTTGTCCAGCAGCTCTTCAGTCTTCCGTGCGTCATCAGCCAAGCTCGACAAGTAAAGGTGGAGTATCGCGTTTTTTTTGGGGTAAAAAGAATAGTGTGTCTTGATTCGTTTTTTTGTTGTGTATGTTTCTTTTCTCAAATAAGTGCTGCTGTTTAAGGTTTTTAAGTAGGTAGTAAGAACTCTCTTGGTTTCATTCTTAGTCTTTAATTCCTCCTTTAAAATTCTGGAACTAAGGCTAGTTTAGAAATACTTTTTTTTCTCTGTTACTTTTAGGCCAGAACCTCCATTTAACGTAGATGTAATTGAATGGAAAAAATTAGTTAAAGGAATCAATGTATCAGTGAATTATTAGCCTGTGAACTTTTGAAAATGCAGGGCTCTGAAATTACCAGGGCCATCATGGCTTAATGAATATGTAAAATCTCAGAAGTGTCTCTCAGATACATTAATCTGCATAGTTAACTTTTGATAAGTTGTGGTGTCTTTTTGTGATTTGGCCAGAGCTGGGTAACTAAAATGGTTTCTGTCAAGGTTATTGACAGTGAAATCAACGTCAGTTGTATTGTCTGAACCCCGTGCTGTAGGAGTGTTCTGATTATTGATCATGCTTTCCTTCCTGAGAGATTTTCTTTTCTAAACATCTGACACAACACTGTGCTTACCTCACGATTCACAGTTCCTTCCTCTTTAGGGAGGCTGTTCGTTTTCTCCTCAGCTTGGCTTCTGTGTTTGGAGTATATTGGGAGTCTTGGCCCTTTCTTCTCGAGGTCCTGATGTCTTCTCGGTGACATTAAATATCACCTGTATCCAGTTGATGCCCAGCTCTGACCGCCTTTCTTCTTTGCTGCAGACTCGTCCATCCAGTTGTAGCCACTCTATTTGCCTGTGGTGGGCTGAACGGCATTTTAGATTAGATGAATCAAAATCCTTAATTGCCTTATTCGCCTTATTTACCACATTCAGTTTCAAAACTAGTGCTGTTATATTGCCTCTAAAATGTCTTCCAGAGTCGACTGCTAGTCATCATCTCCATCACTTAAATTATGCCCTAAACTGTGGGACTCTGTCCCTTAGATTACTGCAGCAGCTCCTTAACTGGTCTCTCTTCTTATCCTCTTGTTCCCAACAGTTCATTTTTCATGCAGTAACCAGAGTGATTATGTAAAATAGAAATCAAGTCATATTACTTTCCCCATGGTTAAGATCCTCTCGTGGTTCCTCAAAGCCATCAGAGTAAAATGCGAAGTGATTGTAATTAATCTACATGGCACTGTGTAATCTGACCTCTGCTTATTCCTTAACCACTTATCTTCTGTATCCACTTTGCTATCCATCATCCACTTTGGACCAAGACACAAGCTCATTCCTCTTTAAAAGCTTTTGCAGTTATTATTTGCCCTTCCTGAACTAGTGTTCCTCCTGTACCTCATTGTAGTTTTGATTGTGATCATCGTTGTGAAGTAATATGCTCCTCCCTGCCACCTCATCACCTCTGATGACTTTTGTATTGAATTGCCCTGTTCTACTTTCATAGCACTGAAAACTAACTGAAGCATTAAATTCACGTCTTCAGTGTCTGGCCACTTACATTAAAATATGTGTTCCTTGAAGACAAGGATGTTGTATTTTTTGTTTAATGCGGTGTGCCTAGACTAGTCCCTGTACCTAACTCAGCAGTCATGAAATATTTTTGAGTGACCAGTTCAGTTGCTCAGTCATGACTGATTCTTTACGACCCCATGGACAGCAGCACGCCAGGCCTCCCTCTCCATCACCAACTCCCAGGGTTTACTCAAACTCATGTCCATTGAGTTGGTGATGCCGTCCAACCATCTCATCCTCTGTCGTCCCCTTCTCCTCCTGGCTTCAGTCTTTCCTGGCATCAGGGTCTTTTCAAATGAGTCAGCTCTTCGCATCATGTGGCCAAAGTATTGGAGTTTCTGCTTCAACATCAGAGCTTCCAATGAATATTCAGGACTGATTTCCTTAAGATGGACTGGTTGGATCTCCTTGCAGTCCAAGGGACTCTCAAGAGTCTTCTCCAACATCACGGTTCAAAAGCATCCATTCTTTTTTTATAGGCCAACTCTCACATCCATACATGACTACTGGAAAAACCGTAGCCTTGACTGAACGGACCTTTGTTGGCAAAGTAATGTCTCTGCTGTTTAATATACTCTCTGTTGGTCATAACTTTCCTTCCAAGGAGTAAGCATTTTTCAGTTTCAAGGCTGCAGGTACCATCTGCAGTGATTTTGGAGCCCCAAAAAATAAAGTGACTTAATCATATTGAAAAGGGGTGTGTAAGTAATTACAGAGAAGCATATTTATGTCTTTATCATATGTCTGTTTGGTGCTATGATAGTGAGATTATTAAATAGTCTAGAATTTGGTAGTTTGCCAGAACCATACGTATTCCATACTCATTTTGTATCTTCTAAGTTTGTTCTTTATTCCTTTGACCTTTTCAGAATTTGCTTGATGACGTGGAGGAGTTTCATGAGCGTGCTCAGGAGGCCATGATGGACGAGACCCCAGACTCGTCCAAACTCCAGATGTTGATCGATATGGGCTCCAGTCTGTATGTGGAGCTCCCGGAGTTAGCTCGACTAAAGCAAGAGCTTCAGCAAGCTCGCTGGTTGGATGAAGTAAGACTGACGCTGTCGGACCCTCAGCAGGTCACCTTGGATGTCATGAAAAAGTTGATAGACTCTGGGGTCGGCTTGGCACCCCACCATGCTGTGGAGAAAGCGATGGCCGAGCTTCAGGAGCTCCTCACAGTCTCTGAGCGATGGGAAGAGAAGGCCAAGGTCTGCCTACAGGCAAGGTGAACACATCTATTGGTGACTGTCCCCTCTTTAAGATGTAGGTTGGAAAGTAGAGAGTGGGGAGGAACATAAAGGTCTGTTGAGCTGAATGTCTTGTGCCTTCCCCAAGTGCTCACTAGGTTATCAAATGGGTCTGTATATGGACAGTTTCAAATCTTGTGAGCACACTGTGTGCAGAGTCCTTTGTTAAGTACTTTAGTAAGTGTTACAAAGCAGTGTTTTGTTTACAGCCTCACCGTTACTGCTACTCTAGTTAGGAGCTAAGAAATACAAAGCTCTGCTACAGTATGTTGTTAACTGAGAGGAACAGAAAAATGCTAGAATCAGAGGGGGAAAGGTCAGTGTAGCTTAGAGAATTAGAAGAGACGCTTGAGAGAAAGAGGAGAATGGAAGTCAAGCCTTGAAGAATGAGTGGGATTGAAATGGGAGGGGAGGTAAGAGACATGTCCTAAGATCAGCTTAAGGAATGTGTCAGTGTGTGCCCAGGTGACAGAAGCTGAGTGGTGTTTATTTTACCCCAGCAGGGGATTCACGCGGGGAAGTAGAGAGAGATGAGAGTTAGGCAGGAGAATGAGAGGCGTTAGCATCGGCACCCAATAGACTTGTGAGATTGAAGTCAGGCGTCTGTCAGTTTGACTTCCATGTTCTGTATGAAAGTATTTTTTCACCAAAGATTAATATTAATATAATTTCCTTTGTGAGGATGAGGAAATTGGGATGCTTACAGAGATCACATAGTTGTTAAATAATACAGCTCAAATTTAAAGCATTTTCTACTTCATTCCAAAGTTTCCGTGTGCTTAATTACTTTGCCAGTCACTTATTTTCGATTCATTTGATAGGAAAGTCTGTTCTAAAATTGGCCAACAGTGAATGAAAAGTGAAAGTGTTAGTCATTCACTCCTGTCCGACTCTTTGCGATCCCATGGACTGTATGTAGCCTGCCAGGCTTCTCTTCCCATGGGATTCTCCAGGCAAGCATACTGGAGTGGGTTGCCATTTCCTTGTCCAGGAGATCTTCCCAGAGTTTCAGCAAATTAGTGTCATGAAGAAAATGAAGTTGGTAGAGAGGACTGAGGGAGTCAGTTTTCCAGCTCCTGTCAAAGCTCTTCTGAAATGCACCCTTAACATTCTGCATCCTAAGCACTGGTTGGCTGCTGACTGCTCCTTTCCAGATAATCATCCTCCTGGTTTTGGCCTCTCTGCCTCTTTTAGAGTGCTTTCCCCAGAATTCTGACCTAGGCCGCTTTTCTGCTCACTTTGTACCCTTCCTTGGAAATTTCATCTCACTTCTTGTCTCCATTTACCATCTTTGTGCAGACTAACTCCAAATCCTCATCTAGAACACAAGTTTGTTTTTTTACCTGTAGTTATCATCTGCTTGTTAAGTAATTCCAGAGGATGTCCTGTAAGTGCCTCAGACTCCCCGTATTCAAAATAACCTTCATCCACTGCTTCCTGTGTTCTCGTCCTTTGTTCCTGTTTTCTTTGAATTAAACCCTCTTTAACTCATTTGAACAAGCCAGAACTCTGGAAATTAGTGTTGGCCCTTGCCCTCCCATTTCCTTCCCCTCAGACTCAGCTCCCGAATCCTGCTGATGCTGTTTCTTTGGTGTTTTTCTCTTTGATTCTTTTTCTTTGGGCTGTTGTTACAGCTGACTTAGCACACAGCACCAGGTTCTGTCTATAATCTCAACCCTCTGTCATCCATTCTTCACAGTGAAATTAGTATTTTCCTAAAGTGCAGAAGTGACAGTTTGACTTCGCTGCTTAAAGCCCATCACTGTTTCCCAATCCCCCTAGGGTGAAGTTGAGACTTCCTCAACCTGAGTTTTTGTAATCTAGGCCCTTGCTTAAATACCTACCATGACCCCTTGCCATTCTTTTTCTTGTGTTCTGTGTTCCAGACATAATGACCCCCCACACACACCAACCCTGGGGAACACCTTTCCCCCCGTCCACCTACGTTGGTGTACCTCCACCACCCGTCCGCTGGCCTGGTCCTGGCGTTCCTGACTAGTTCCTATTCAAAAAGGAGAAGCCAGCTTAGAAGTCACTTCTAGGAAGCCTTCCTTACTGCCAAGTCAACCAAGTCCCCCCTACTGTATATTCTGACAGCATCTTTCTTTTCCTTTATTATTGTAATTATGGTGTATTGTAACGTTTTATTGATAATCACCTCCCCCAAGATTAAAAGGTTTTATGAAGGCAAGGACTAGATCATCTTATGCATTAATCGTCCCAAGGACATGGCCCAGTGCTTGGCATATAGTAGGGATCATGGGTGCTCAAACTGTTCCCACTCTCAGTAGTTTCCCATTGCTCACATAGACCTTAATTCACAGCCCTGAAGACCTCTTAATCTGCATCTTTCTTATCTGCCAGATTCCCCTCCTTCTTGCTGTTACTCCCATCCCGCCTCCCGTTCTCACTATCCCTTATCTTAAACTTGGTTTTAACATCTTCAGGTTTTCTCCACATCTTTGTTCATTAAATTCCTGATGTTTTTCCTTTCATCCTTTACACGACCAAATCACACTTATTTAAGGCCTAGTTCAGAACCCTTCTCAGCTCTCCCAGGTCAGATTAATCACTATTTCCCTAGTAATGAACCCACAATCATTTGTTCTTAGTACAAGTATATTTCTTAGGATAAGGTCTGTATTTCAGTCATCTTTGTGTAGCAAGGTGTTTAGTGCTTATAGTTGAATTAAATGTCAACATCAGTGGATTTCTAGACCACTGCTTCCTACATTGCTGTCTCTTATGCATCTCTGACAGTTTCAGATCCTATAGAAACTGATACACAGGTAGTTTAGTGTGGGAAAGAGCACGGGATCTGACACTGATTCTGAGTCAGTGCTTCATGTGTGCCATTTACTGCATTAAATGACTTTGAGGAAGTAATTGATCTTGAGTTAAACTTACCTGTAAAATGGAAATGAAGGTAATAGGTGTTTGCCTCTCTCATAGGCTTATGGTGAGAATTAAGTCACATGTATGAAAGTTCTTTTACATGTTGTGTTATTTAAGTGTTGGTAGTAGTTTGACTTATCCTCATGCATCCTCCCTGCTTTTATGTTTATCAAGGCCTCGGCACAGTGTGGCGAGTTTAGAAAGCATCGTGAATGAAGCTAAGAGCATTCCAGCCTTTCTGCCCAATGTGTTGTCCCTGAAAGAAGCCTTACAGAAGGCCCGAGAATGGACAACTAAAGTGGAAGCTATTCAGGTAAAGAACCTCTTGAGTTGTCTACCGTTCAGGGAATGCCATCTCACACTTGAATCCTTGAAGCCTTTAATTCTGTACTGAAATAATTGTGTACTTGAAATTCACTTGTTCTTTCATCTGATTTTTATTTTTAAATATGTATTACCTATTTAAACATTACTTGTTTCTATTGACTTCTTGCTGTGAGAGATGACAGAATTAGCCATTTAATTAATGCTTAGCAGTAGGGAGTTTATTTCCTGCTGTATTTGACTCTCTTGCCATGTACATGAGTTACTTTTTTAAAAATAGAAGTATAATTAATTTACAGTGTTGTGCTTATTTTAAGTGTACAGCAAAGTGGTTCAGTTTTTTTAATATATATATAATATTTTTCAGATTCTTTTCTATTACAGATTGCTACAAGATAGAGTATAGTTCCCTGTGCTATACAGTAGGCCCTTATTTACCTATTTTATGTATATAGTGTGTACTTTTTAAAAATTTGTTTATTTTTTGCTGTCATGGGTCTTTGTTGCTTTGCACGGGCTTTCTCTAGTTGCAGCAAGCGGGGGCTGCTCTTTCTGCTGTGCTTGGGCTTTTCATTGCAGTGGCTTCTCTTGTTGCAGAGCAAGGACTCTAGGGTGTGTGGACTCAGTAGTTGTGGTGCACAGGCATGTGGAATCCTCCCAGACCAGGGATTGAACCCACGTCCCCTGCATTGGCAGCCAGATTCTTAACCCACTGCACCACCAGGAAAGTACAGGAGTGGGTATATGTTAATCCCAAACTCCTAATTTAGCCCCCACCCACTGTCCTCTAATTACTTTTGAAACAAGTAGCAGGAAAAGAAAATGAAACTGACATTTACTGAACCCCACAATACTCTTGGGGACTCATCTGGATGTTTGGGAGTAGGAATGGGAGAGAAGGGTGTAAAGATACAACCCCGGACCTCAAAGTGGCACATTCTAGTTGAAAAGACATGTATTACACATACGTAACTCAAAACAGTGAACTAAGTGCTGGAGATGAAAGTATGCCTGAATACATAAGGTTCCTTCTGAATGGTCTGCAGAGACCATGCACTGCAGCGTTTACAGTGGTGAGTATGTTGTAGGATTGGACTGAAAGAAAGGAAACCAGCTCTCCCACTAAACAGCTGCTGCCCTTAGAAAGAGGAGGTGTCATGGTCTAATGACTTCTGTTTTGCTTTCTTTTCAGTTGAGTTTTTCTGGGACCTGCTTAGTTGCTACTCTGTTCTGTTCTGTGCTTTAAAATTACTTGTTTTCATCAGTACTCCCCTGTGTTTCATCTTTGACCAGTTTCAGGCAATTATCAGATGACTGATAATCTTTAGTTGGCTGTTTATGATTGAAGAACTGAGCTGGCAAGTAGAGGTAGCTGCTGTGGTTTTCCGAGGACTGTTTCTTCCCTTTGGTGGGAGGATGGACTTGGGGGCTCTGAAATGGTGGACATTTTCTGCTGTCCTTCAGGGTACACAGGCTGGAGGAGGCTGTGTCCTGGCCTAGCCAGAAGGTGTTCTGTATGTCAGCTTGGAGAGTCGTACCATCTGAGGGATCACTCTGGATTGTCATCTGTGGGCTGCCAACCTGATACTCTGATGTTCTTGCCAGGACCCTGGGATGGATTACTGACTAACTCTTCCCATTTCCTGTAATGACTTAATTATTTAATGTCAGTAAATTTAAAGCACTCTTGAGTTTAAAAACTGATTATATTCATTAAGTGGAAATACTGACACATTGTTAATTAGTAGAATATCTGCTCTTGTCTGTAAATGGAGAAAGTTGTCAGAACTAAGATACTGCTCTATAGTAGTTGGAAAAATTTTGAAAGACTTTGAAACAGGCAGAAGAGACTACCATGTCCTTTCAGTGGAGTAGTGGATGTTGTTTAGCAAACCACCTGGGTTTATTTGATTCTCTGAGTGTGTGCCTTAGACTTTTCTTCTACCATGCTCATTACAACTGTCAGTTATTTAAAAACGATAGTAATGTGACTGAATTAGTCTGTAGGAAAACAGATTTCTAAGGAACAAATTATTCTCCACACTGTAGAAAAGGTGATTCCATTGACCTGGATGATATTAAATGCCTGTTTCCATCTATTAGCAAATTCCTTTCCACATTCCTGACTTTCATGGTGGCTCAGATGGTAAAGTATCTGCCTACAATGCGGGAGACCTGGGTTCGATCCCTGGGTCGGGAAGATGCCCTGGAGAAGGAAATGGTAACCCACTCCAGTATTCTTGCCTGGAAAATCTCATGGATGGGGGAGCCTGGTAGCCTGCAGTCCGTGGGGTCACGAAGAGTTGGACACAACTGAGCGACTTCACTTTTACTTTTCCTCATTCCTAATTGCATTTGTATGTTTGTTTTTAGATTGTCCTTTGAACTAGTTTTTACATCTTACTGGGTCCCTTGTTAATTCATTTTAAAAAACCTTTGACAACATGAATTTATACAAACATTTTTTAAAGGACATTGGAAGACTGTTAAGAGATACAATTAGGTTTAAAGACTAATAGTTAATGGAAAAGGTTAGCACTAAACTCTTTATAAGATCTACTAATAGTGTATTGCCAGACTCCATGAGAGATGACAGATTATGTAAGGCTGTACTTCTCTTTCCCAGAGTGGCAGCAATTATGCTTACTTGGAGCAGCTGGAGAGCTTATCTGCTAAAGGCCGCCCTATCCCCGTGCGTCTTGATGCGCTGCCCCAGGTGGAGTCTCAAGTGGCAGCAGCTCGGGCCTGGAGAGAACGGACAGGGAGGACCTTTCTCAAGAAGAATTCCAGCCACACGCTGCTACAGGTGAGGAGTGGTGTGTTTTCATGTGCGTGCCCTTCAGTGCCCTCCCCAGAAGTAGGTGACTCATTACCTAAGGTAAGGGTGGTTGTCAGTTTATCTGGTCGTGGTTATACAAGTTCATTCCTACTGGGTGGTATCAGATGTTGGCTAGTAATCTGGAACCTTGAACAGACTTACTTCCAGTTCACCTTACACTGTGTCAGCCTGCATCTTATCCCTGTTGTTATCGTGGACTCTTATCACCAAAAGATCTTATTCTCAGAAGCACAAATTAAAAAATAATTTTTTTTTTACCTTGAAATACAGTTGATTTACAGTGTTGTATTAGTTTCTCATGTACAGCAAAGCGGTTCAGTTATACATACATATTTTCTTTTTCAGATTCTTTTCCATTATAGGTTATTACAAGGTATTGAATATAGTTCCCTGTGCTATACAGTAGGGCCTTGTTTATCTATTTTTTATCTAGGTATTGTATATCTGTTAACCACAAACTTCTAATTTATCCCTCTCCCCACCTTTTCCCTTTCGTAACCATGTTTGTTTTTTATGTCTGTGAAGCTGCTTCTGTTTTATTAATAAGTTCATATGTATTTCTTTTTTTAGATTCCACATGTAAGTGATATCATATGATATTTGTTGTTCTGACTTACTTCACTTAGTATAATCATTTCTTGGTCCATCTATATTGCTGCAAATGGCATATTTCATTCTTTTTTTGCAGCTGAGTAGTATTGCATTGTATATACGCACCCCATCTGGATCCATTCCTCTTGTCAGTGGACACTTAGGTTTCTTCCATGTCTTGGTAGTTGTAAATAGTGAGAAGCACAAATGTAAATGCTCATTACCCTTTTCACGTTGAACAGTTTGAACACAGTTAAGAGCATAGACTTGGGAATAAGATTGTTTCATGTTTGAGGATGGATTCCTGGTGTTAAGGCTGTGTCTGTGGGCAACTTGTTGCCTTTCTGAAGCTGTTCCCCTTGTTTGTGGAGATAATATCACCTACTTCGGAGGCTTGTTGGGAAGTTTGAATTCAATAATGCATGTGAAGTTTCTAAGAATGTGTCTGGGACATGTGAGTGGTCAATAAATGGTGACTTTTATTTTCAATTTTGAGATTTTTTAAAACCAGAGCTCAATGTTTGGTTTTATTTTTGTAGGTGCTTAGTCCCCGGACTGACATTGGTATTTATGGGAGTGGAAAAAATAGAAGGAAAAAAGTAAAAGAACTGATAGAAAAAGAAAAAGAAAAGGATCTGGACCTTGAGCCTCTGAGTGACCTGGAGGAGGGACTGGAGGAAACCAGAGATGCAGCCACAGTGGTGAGAGCCAGAGTGCTTCTTGAATTTGCTTGGTGAATGCAGCATTCTGTGAAGCAGTCACTTTTTTATGTTCCTAACTTTTTATTTTTGTATAGTACATCTTTGACTTCATGGTTGTACATATTTCACACCTTTTTAATATTTGGAGTCAAAGTGGATAAAAACTGTTCTCTCACCCTAAAATTGCCCTTTCCATATCCCTCTTTATTGTTGTTTTAATAGTTGTCCAGTAGTCCATCAAATTGTCCATAATTTACTGAACACATTTCTGATACTGATCATTTTTGTTGTTACTTGGTATTCAGTATTATGGATAATAGCAAAGTGGACTTAGCGTTTTCCTTTTTTCAGGTTGTTTTCCTACACTTGACTCTTAGTAATGGGATTACCAGGCTAGGATTTTAGAGTGTTTAATGGTGCTTAATGCTGTTGTGCTCTTGAAAGGAATGGTACCAGCTGACTGACTGCAGCTGCTGTTTGCAGTCTTTGCCTCTCTCGGTAGCATTCAGTAATATAGTGAGTATGCAAAAAAGTGTTTGTAGATAATTAAAATTATGGGTTTTATTGTAGAGTAGGAGGGATATGTTATGATTACAAGGAGCCTGAGGAAGTAGAAAATAAAAATGAGCTTGGGCAATATGTAATAGTGGGGAAACACATTCACTAAGTGACTTCATATGGCCGTTCCTGCCTGCAAATGATC
This sequence comes from Oryx dammah, assembly GCF_014754425.2. Classification (NCBI taxonomy): domain Eukaryota; kingdom Metazoa; phylum Chordata; class Mammalia; order Artiodactyla; family Bovidae; genus Oryx; species Oryx dammah. Next base: position 12,696,452 of record NW_024070213.1, read on the forward strand.
CTGTTTTGAGGCTGATGGAAATAATTTCTTGTTAGCCTGCCTAGTGAGTCAGTCTTGCCAGACAAATAGCACTGGAAATTGCCTCAAAATTGTTTCAGAGCTAACAGAGTTTAAAAAGAAAAAGCCCTGATAATATTAATGATAATTAAGTTTTGTTTTTATATATTTTTTTGAAATGAGTTACCTAAAACCTTACTATAATTAGTCATCAGCCTTTGTTACTCTTCTCCATAAGCTAGAAATTCCAAGAAAGAAATAAAATTGATTTGTATTGAACTTCCCCCAGAGAATGAATTAGAAGGAGGTAGGGAGTCAGTACCGATGAAATGTTTATCTTGTGCCAGGCGCCAAGTTAGGCACTGTCGCATGTTATCTTATTTAATCCTTAAAACAGCAAAGTGAAGTTACTAATATTCTCATTTTTTGGAAAACTGAGATTCAGAAAACCTGGATCCAGGAGTCTTGTTAAGTACAAGAGCCAGGCCTGATAACCAGGGTGGCTTGAACCCATCTTTCTCCTGCCCCTTATGAAAAAATTAACTACTCGACTGCTGGACGTTGTCATATATGACAGCAGTTTGCTTATTTCACAGATGAGTATTTGCATAGAAACTGTCAGGCTGCCCCAAATTTTAGGAAACGATAGCTTTTTTTTTTTTTTTAAGGACAGTGCTTGGGACTTCCCTGGTGGTCCAGTGGTTAAGATACTGTGCTTCCAATGGAGGTGCTGTGGGTTCAATCCCTTGTTGAGGAACTAAGATCCCACATACTACAAGGTGTGGCCAAAAAAAGACAGTGCTTTGTCAACATGAGTCTGCAATGTGGAAATGGTCCCTACCCTTGAAGATTTGGTATTTTGAGAACATTTTGCAGTGACTCCCTTCAGTTAAATGTTTGTCGTACCCAGGTGGCGGTTTTCAAAGAGCGGGAGCAGAAGGAGCTGGAAGCCATGCATTCCCTCAGGGCAGCCAACCTTGCCAAGATGAGCATGGTGGACCGGATAGAGGACGTCAAGTTTTGCATTTGCCGTAAGACAGCAAGTGGGTTTATGCTCCAATGTGAGCTCTGCAAAGACTGGTTTCACAACAGCTGTGTTCCTCTTCCTAAATCGAGTTCCCAGAAGAAGGGGTCCAGCTGGCAGGCTAAGGAAGTAAAATTCCTTTGTCCTCTCTGCATGCGGTCTCGAAGGCCGCGGCTGGAGACGATTCTGTCCCTCCTGGTGTCCCTTCAAAAGTTGCCGGTGCGGCTGCCTGAGGGGGAGGCCCTTCAGTGTTTGACAGAACGTGCCATGAGCTGGCAGGACAGGGCCCGGCAAGCCCTGGCCACGGACGAGCTGTCTTCTGCCCTGGCCAAGCTGTCCGTGTTGAGCCAGCGGATGGTGGAGCAGGCAGCTCGGGAGAAAACCGAAAAGATCATCAGTGCAGAACTCCAGAAAGCCGCAGCCAACCCAGATTTGCAGGCAAGTTGAGAATTTTCTTTTTTCTTTTTTTCCCTATTTCATGGGGTAATATCTGTCAGTGTGTAAGCAGTAAATCAAATCTCTTACCAGTATTAGGAAAGTAACAGTAAGTTGCTTCATTACAATTTGATGGACTCAGGCATGCATTAACACTTGTGTATTTGGTGCCTCTTCATCTCCGGTTGCTCGTTGTTTAGGGACACTTGCCTAGTTTCCAGCAGTCTGCTTTCAATCGGGTGGCGAGCAGTGTGTCTTCCTCCCCTCGACAAACGGCGGACTATGACGATGAAGAGACAGATTCTGATGAAGATATTCGGGAGACCTATGGCTATGATATGAAGGTAATTACAGGGATGGGCTGGGGGGTTTGATCACTTGATCACTGGGTTTGTTTAAAAAGCTGTTGAACACTGATGTTCAAGGCCTGAAAGTGGAAGAGAAAGCTAGTCATATCTATCCTGAGTTTACGGTGATGGTATTTTTTCTGTACTCTAAAAAAACACAGATTGGTAAAGCTACATTTTTTAATAAAGGATGGTATGTTTTTAAAAAGCCTGTATATATTTTCCAGAGAGGGGCTGGAAAAATTGTGTGTTTAAGTTGCTGAAAGGTTTCATGGCTGATTTCAGTGTTCTTTCCTTTGGATTGTTTAAGTCTGTATAGTTAGGTTTTAAGAATCCCGTTCTAGCTGTGCTTTGGGTCTTTTTCTCTGATCTCTCATCTGGTTGGTGCTGGATAGAACATCATATTCAGGGATGCGTTATACTTGGGCCCATGACTTGAATTTGTGGAGTTATAGTCACATAACAAAGGATTTGCCCTCAGTATGATTGTTTTGATAGTGACAGCACACTAGGGTGAAGGGGAGGTTTTGGCAGGGTTCTGTGTTGGGTCCTCTTCGCTTTTTATTGTTGTTTTTTGTCAGGGCCAAGACGTTCATCTTTTGTCGAGTAATGTCGTGATCTGGACAGAGACCCTGCCAGCCCACAGTGAATCCGTTGATGTGTTTTGTATTCTTCTTTGTGGAGATAATGTTCAGCATCTATGCCTATAGCCAGGGAATTCATAGTCTGGTGTGTGAAAAAATTAGGGTGCATTCTTTTCCTTTGTCTTCTCAGCATGTATATCAGATACGTAAGCTCATTCTAAGAGTACAAATAGCGTCAGCATTAGAACTCCCAGGATATAAAGGTAAACCGTCCATCATAGATGCCTGTAAATTACCTGCTGGAAAATATTTTTCTCAAGATAAAAATGGATCCAGGGGATGTTTTAATGAGGGAGTTTTAAAAAAATCATATGAATTAAAGACTTGGGAAAAGTTGAAATTTGAATTCGCATTTAAAATGAGATTCGAAGCACATTGTTATCCTTGAAGTTAATGGCTATGTGAAGTTAATGACTGTTTATGTATGAAGCTGGTAAAATGACCAGAAGCAGCTGGAAAGGGATGCTGCCCACAGCACGTATAGGTTAGTTAGCTAATACTAAAATTGCCTGTTTGCAGTTTTGGCTTAGAGACCTTCAGTACCTGGGTTATCTTTCTAGCACGTTAGGTATCAACCAGTACTCTGGAATTGTCTAACATGATGGACTTTGCTTGGAAGCAGATCAGTAGCCTATGAAGACAAAACATCGCAAGTATTAAATGATTCCAGGGCTAGGGATCAGAAATGTGGTTTGATATGGTTGTATGGAGTAGTCCTTTGTTTGCAAAGTATATATGGGCTCTTAGCTTGCACTCTCTTAGAAGGGGGTGTTGGCAGGGTAGAAAATAAGATTATGGATGTTATAATGTTAGCAGTGTATTGACAACTTAGGAGAGTAGAAGAATGGTGGTAAGACTTGTGGTAATTCAAGGTCAGATTTACCTTGACATTGGTATCTTTGTACTAAAAAAATCAGTGCTCCAAAATTTTGTACTAAAAAAATTTCAAGTGCTCTTGAGTGTTTTCCTATAGAGAAAGCACTTACTGTGTAATGAAAATCTTACTTGCCAACTTACTTGCAGTTGACTTGGTGATTTTTCACTTTGTATGATCTTCCCTGATTGTGACTGTGAATTTATCCTTAAAATAGCTTAATTTTAATATCTTCACTATATGAAGAACCCCTGCTGCTTTAGGAAGAAGAGTAGGTAATTAGAAAGAAAATGAAAATCAGTCATTTGATCTTAGTTAACATAGCATTTAAATGTTTAAAGCAGATGGTTTGTGCATTGTATTGCTTGATTACTTCATTTTGCATGTCATACCATGTGATCACCACAAAAAATACTCTGAGCAGCAATTCTGAGAACTCATTAGTCAGGAAAATAATACATTTAATGAAACAAAGTCTGAGAGTCTGTTACAGGTTTGTATGATTGTGTCTGGGATAACATTTTTTTCAGATGTTCATATGATTATTTCCTTTTAAACCATATTGTTTACCTTTACTAGACTGTTCATCCATAGTACAGTTTATATTTTCCAAATGCATACATGTGTAGAATCACACATCAGAAAGGAGGGTATAAAATAGAAGTAGCTGTTATCTCCTAGGAAGTTTTTTTTTTTTAATTCCAGGAATTGCTTAATTTATAGAATGGCAAGTTAAGCACTTGGATTCTTTGATTTTTCTTCTTTTCTACCCTTGTTAATACTTGAGTGGCTTCAGCTTTGGTGAAGATTAGATTTTGTCTGAGAATTTAGTCCTTCTGATGCCAGATACGGTGGAGTGACAGATCTGTTATAAGACACATTGCTCACTGAGAATCCATTCCTCCTCCTCATGTATTTACCATTAGTGAGACTGACTGGTAATTTTCCCCTTAGGAAGAATAATTTGCTTTAGCTTGCTGTTTATCGGTTGTTTTACCTCCAGCCTCCTGTGTCTTTATATTTAAAAGGCGTCTTTTGTAGACAGCACATGTGGTAGGGTTCTTCTGGTATGTCAGTCTGCATATGTATCTATTTGTAAAATATATGGTTAACTCTGGGTTTTTAGGCAGTATTACAATCTGTCTTTTAATTGGGGGTGTTTATTTCTTTTATAGTTAATATAATTGTTGACATGGTTGGATTTAAATTGATCTTTATGTATTATATTTCATATGTCGTCCCAGGGAAGTAATTTTTTAAATGTATTTTTATCTATCTCTCAACCATTATTTTCTGATCAGTTTCATTTCTACGAAGCTTAATAGAAAATTAACTGCTTGAGTTTCAATGAAATGAGTGGAGTCAAAGTCAGAAAAGACCCTTGCAGTCAGTGAGGTGAAGTACCTGGGGACGGCAGTAGGCAAGTACTAAAGTACTCTCTTGCCTGTGGCCTTTTAGGACTTAGATTCTCTGGAACAGAAAAGACCTATGTGAACTGCTGTTCCTAAATTCTCAGTGAGTGTAACTGTCTTCCAGAGTCTTTTTGTGAAACCTTTTAAGTATCCTCTTTAATTAAGCATAGTCTCTGATGACAGTACCTCTTCCTCTTATGCACCCTACAGTCAGCTGTTGCATTAGTCCTTAGCTGTTGTCTCTGGTCTTCTAAGCTCCCCCGTGTACTCTTCTTGGTGGTGCTGGGGCTGGGACTAGCCCAGGGTTTGGTAAACTTTCCCTGTAAAGTACCACATGTATAGTGGTACTCTACCACATATTATATATGATGTAGAGTAGATTATTTTTAGGCTTTGCAAGCCATATGTGGTCTCTGTTATGTCTTCTTGTTTATTTTTACAGCTCTTTAAAAATTTAAAAATGTTCTTGGCTCACACTCCATACAAGAACCAGGCAGCAGCTGGGTTTGGCCCACAGGCTGTGGTTTGCCAACCCATGCCTTGCACGTTTATCCTTTGCCTGCAGCCTCCCTCCGCCAGCAGAGGGCATTAGAGAACATTAAAAGGCCGCGTAGTGAGAAAGGACTCGATGCTTACCGTTTTATTCTCCATTCCTGCCGTCATTGAACTACAGTTTTTCTGTTGTTGCTTTGTTTACTGTTTTCAGTTTTGTTTGGTTTTGGAGTCTTGTTTTCGTTCTGTCTTTTCCCCTGGCAGTGGCAGCTGGCTCCAGTTCCAGTTGTTTCTTCTCACCCAGAAGCCAGCCACATTGTGTTCTGTTAGAGATAGCCAGCTCTGCAGGCTCCAGCTTTCTGGCTGTGGTAACCCCACTCCTTGTCTCTGTTACCTCAAGCCCTAGAGATGGCAGCTCTTTCTTGTAGTTACCTTGGTGTTACTTTGATGTTTCTGTTTGCTTTTTCAAGCCTTCAGTGTACAGTTTAGCCAGTTCACTTTATTAAATTCTCTTAGTTAAAATACCTGAGATTTCTGTATTCCTGATTGCACTATGACCGTTAAAGCTGTATATGTGGGTTGTGGAGCCTAACTTCAGGGGAGAGTCATCTGAGACCTGTTTGGAGTTGTCAGGATTTATAACTTAAACACTGTCAGTCAGGCTTTTTAAGTAAGGGCAGCTAGCTGATAAGTAAAAGCAGCAACTGGTAAGCATCTGGATTTGAAAACCTTTAGAGAAGATTGAATGAGCTGTGTCCTTAAGGTACCACATCTGAACCTTTATTCCCCTCCTAAGTCCATTTTATTTTTTCTTAAATGGTCAGAGTTTCTTAACTCATGGCTACAGGAATCTTTATGTGTTGTAGACTGCAGAAAGGTTATTCTTCATATCATAGCTTTCTTGTAGATCTATTATCTCTGTGGATTTCTCTCAAGCTTTACTTTTGGCTTGAAACTGGTGATCATTGTTTTTTCCCCAGTGGAAATTTTCTTTCCTATTTAATACCAGATATTTAAGGTTTCCCACCCCCACTCCCCACCCCCAACTGTGTTGTATTAAAAGCCTGTGCTTAGATTGTCATGGGACAAGTTAAGTGTTCCTAATTCTCAGCACCCCCTTGGCTGCTTCTTCAGGACACAGCTAGCGTGAAGTCTTCCAGCAGCCTGGAGCCCAACCTCTTCTGTGATGAAGAGATCCCCATCAAGTCTGAGGAAGTGGTCACGCACATGTGGACGGCACCCTCCTTCTGTGCAGAGCATGCATACTCGTCTGCTTCTAAGAGCTGCTCTCAAGGTATTACCACACCGGGGAGCAGTGTGGGGAAGAGAAGTCTGACACCACACTGGCAGTCTCTCCTCAAGTATGAATCCTGACTATGAAATGCAGTAGAACTGGAAAAATGCAACTTTGGAAAATCCAGTCTCTCATAGCATTTTTCTGTCATTAGGTCATAATGATAGAAAATTTCTGTAGAATTGTTGACTCCCCCCTTCTGATCCCGCTTTTATCAAATCCCTGTTCAGTCGTTATTTATCCTCTATTTGTTTATAATTAGTTGTTGAGGAACTTGCTACTTTTGAAGAATACTCATTCTGGTTTTGAAAAGCTTTATTAGTTCTTCATCTGTTGGTAAATAATTTTTCTGTTGTGTTCACTATCTAGTCTTTGTCCCCAGTGAAAATCAGTCATACTGCTTTAGATCACACCTCTGGGAAATGGAGAATATCTCTATCTTCATAGTAAAATTCAGGATTTTATGGAACAGCATATTATTATTGTTAATTAGGGAGATAATGGGTTATATATATGTGGCAGTTATATGTCTAATCTTTTGGTATCTTCTGCAATGGAGAGAGCATTCCCTTTCCCCTCCAGTCACAAGATAAACAATATGGAACCTGTGTTTTCACTTAAACCAGTTTTTTAGAGTGTCATTAGAACTCTAGGACTTTTTTGTTCTGCTTTTTTTTTTAAATTTCACTTTCATGCTGATACAGTGAATCCAAACGTCTAAATTAAGTGTTGGAGGAAGAGGGACCATTCCTCTAAATATTTATTTTGAAAGCGTTCCTTTTTTTAGTAGTTTTCATGTTTTGTTCTGTCTTCTGTTTTGGGGGAAAGGGTCTAGCACCCCACGGAAACAGCCTCGGAAGAGCCCTTTGGTGCCCCGGAGCTTGGAGCCTCCAGTGCTGGAGTTGTCGCCAGGAGCTAAAGCTCAGCTGGAGGAGCTCATGATGGTGGGAGACCTCCTGGAGGTGTCCCTGGACGAGACTCAGCACATATGGCGGATTTTGCAAGCCACACACCCACCCTCTGAAGATAGATTCCTGCACATCATGGAGGTACAGATTGGAAGCTTATTGCACAATGGTTTAAAACCACTTAGAGTGTCCCAGCTCCTTGGAGGTTCCACAGGTCACCTCGAGGGGAGGACTGGTGGATAGTGCTCCGGTTGTCCTTCTGTCTTACCAAGCCAAAGTATTTCTGCTTTATGGTTTTCTTTATTGAGGTTTTACGTAGTTCATATATTTTTATACAATTTACCCATTTTTTTTTATCTGTGATACTATAGTCCTGAGCAGGAGGGGAAAGGACAGACAAGGCAAGTGTTTAGCTCTTTCTCCCTACGAAGAAGGTAAGGGTCAGAGATGCAGAAACTCGCCTGAAGTCACACTTGCAGTAAAAGCGGAGGGACCCAGGCTCTAACTCGCATTTGATTCCTGTGTTCTGAATCATCTTTCTTTTCCTTGACTGTTTCTGTGAAGTGGAAGGTACAGTGTTGTATGCTGGCACACTGTAGGTTTGTCTTTGGAAGTCAGATCGAAGGTGCCTAATTTAGATAATGTTTTCCAGTTAGCAGAGCTTTTTCTTCACACCCACTGTCTTATTTGATTTTATATATAAGGAAACACAGAGTTTTGAAAAGTTAAATGTCTTGTTCAAGGTATGATAGGTTTGAGACACTTGTGACCCAGTATTCTTTATGATTCTGCAGATTCCCATGCTCTGTCACTAAGTCGTGTCCGACTGTTTGCGAACTCATAGATTGCAGCACACCAGGCTCCTCTGTCCTCCCTTGTCTCCTGGAGTTTGCTCAGATTCATGTCCTTTGAGTCAGTGATGCTGTCTAATCATCTCATCCTCTACCTGCAGAATCTTAGAAAGTGTTATTTCTTAAGTAATTATCAAGCTTATGATTTTTAGTATTTCTTTTTTCTGCCTAACCCCTTGTTCAGAATTTTAATGCTGGTAAATACAGACCAAAAGAGTTACTGTGTAACTTAGTATACATTTAGTATGTTGAGCTTTCTATGTTTTTGTCTCAGTTGCAGACAGATGCTGCAGACTGTATAATAATATGCTGACAATTTTTTGGCCTTTCCCCCCCGCCCCCAATAAGCTAAAAATAAGTCAGATATTTTATTCAGGGCTTGCTATTATTTTTTACTGTTACCTTCTTTGAATATTATATTTGTCTTCTTAAAATATCAGAGTATTTATTGTATAATGTATACAATATAAAATTTATTAAATATATAATTCAGTTGTTTTAAAATCACATTTATAATATTGTACAACCGTTACCACTGTCCATTTCCAAAACTTCTAAATTATTCCAAAGAGAAACTCTGCTGCTGCTGCTGTCACTTCAGTCATGTCTGACTCTGTGCGACCCCATAGATGGCAGCCCACCAGGCTCCCCCATCCTTGGGATTCTCCAGGCAAGAACACTGGAATGGGTTGCCATTTCCTTCTCTAGTGCATAAAAGTGAAAAGTGAAAGTGAAGTCACTCAGTCGTGTCTGACTCCTAGCGACCCCATGGACTGCAGCCTACCAGGCTCCTTCCGTCCATGGGATTTTCCAGGCAAGAGTACTGGAGTGGGTTGCCATTGCCTTCTCCAAAGAGAAACTCAGTACCTGTTAAATAATAAATCCCATTTCCTTCCCCCTAGCCTTGGTAATTCATATTCTTCCTGTCATTATGAAATTGTATATTCATGATACCTCATATAAGAGACTAAAGCTGTTTTTGAATGTCTTGCTTTTAAATTGTTTCTCTCTTTATATTTTTGAAGGATGACAGCATGGAGGAGAAACCATTAAAAATAAAAGGAAAGGACTCTTCAGAGAAGAAACGGAAACGGAAGCTAGAAAAAGTAGAGCAGCTTTTTGGTGAAGGAAAGCAGAAGTCCAAGGAGCTGAAGAAAATGGATAAGCCTAAAAAGAAAAAATTAAAATTAAGTGCAGAAAAATCAAAGGAGCTGAACAAACTGGCCAAGAAGCTAGCGAGAGAAGAAGAGAGGAAGAAAAAGAAGGAGAAGGCCGCTGCAGCCAAAGTTGAACTTGTGAAAGAGAGCACCGAGAAGAAGAGAGAGAAGAAGGTGCTGGACATTCCCTCCAAGTACGACTGGTCTGGAGCGGAGGAGTCGGATGATGAGAACGCCGTGTGTGCTGCACAGAACTGCCAGAGGCCCTGCAAGGACAAGGTGAGTCTCTCTGCGTCCCAGCGAGTATGTGCGGGGACACGGAGCAGCAGCCAGGCACACGAGGCTATGACATAGTGATGGTCTGTTTTGATCCCAGGATTTGGCCTTGCACCATCACATGTTTAATATAGTTTCTAGAACCTTTTTCAGTTATGAGATTTTAATAGAAGAATGTGTTTTAGAATTTGTGTACAGAGCGAAACATCCCAGATGAGCAGAGAGAAGCTGTTGGTACCCAGGAGCAGTACACCCCATGTGTGGCCACAGTAGAGCTCAGAGCAGTCATGTGCCCTCCCTATAGGGTGCCTCAGAGGACTGAGCACCTTGTCAGTCAGCCACAGTGGCCTAAAAGGTCCCAGGCCAGAGTTCTAAGACCCAGGAAGCAAGTTGCCTGGAGATTTGTGTGAAGACATAAAACTTGGGTTAAATCTTCCCTTTGGTCTGTGTCTTAGCTACACTTAGGCCTATGTATATGCTCCTAAATAGAACATGATTTTCAAAAATCTCTTGCAGAAAATAATGAAGACCCTTAAAGGTACTATCTTTTTTTTTGCCCTAAACTTTAAATATTAGTAAGTACATGATTATCTTTCTTAAGGCAATATTGATGTTATAGACTTCTGAGAAAAATGGATGGACTTTATGAAAAATCCTAGTTCTTTAAGTGCCTGGAGGCATCTATTTTGATGTTCCCATCAAGATTATTAGTAAGTTCATGGCTTTACCTTTGTCTCCTTATGCCACTTGACTTTTAGAATTTTAATAACCCCTCAGTTTGAATATATAAACAGAATAAATACAGTTGCATCACTATTCCCTCCTTGGCTAAATACTGTTAGAGCTTGAAGAGGTCACCTTCTCCAGCCTCTTCATTTTACAAATGATGTAACCAGGACTGAGTGAGGATAAATGATGTAACCAAAGTCATAGAGCTAGAGGCAAAACCACAAGGAGAAGCCTGGCTCCCAGACCAGGTGCTCCGCTAATATTCCTACCCCTCCGGTAATTGAGATGCAAGTACAAAAACAGTCCAGAACTACATGACGTGTTTAAATTATTAAAGGTTTTCTGACTTTTGGAAAATGAGTATGTAGTAAAATATATACCCCGTAGTCCAGCTCTCCGAGAATAACAACTGGGAATATTTTAGTGTGCTTCCTTCCAGTTCTTTTTCTGTATGCTTTGTTTCATATCATGTCATACTGTCCGCTTTCGCATCTTTCTTTATTAACTTAATAAGCATTTTTCTATGTTGTAAACATTTTTAAAGCATCTTAGTAGATACATTATGTGTTTGTGTATTATTTTTATCTTTCATTTGAATTTATTCTCATCTGAATTTTTTTATTAAAGAGGCTATGAAAGGTTACCTGTTTCTCTTTGGGTCCTGAAACATTAGTAGCTTAGTGTTGGCAGAACCTTCTCCCCTTTCTTTCTCCTTTAACTAATTTTCAGCAGTTGTAGGATTGGCAGCAAGATGTGTGTTTTTTTTTTTTTTTTTAGCTTGCTTACCATCATCCTTTCTACAGTGTTTATATCCGTCATAACCTTCCTCTTTTTTTCCCCCTCCTTCTCACTTAATACCCTCTCCCTTCTCCTCTGCTTAGCATTTAAAACACGGTTCAGTTCATCTATTGTTTCTGTTCTCTTTCTGTAGCATATAACACTGCAGAGAGTTTTCTCTCTTTTGCTGCAAAATTGATATATTAACATGTCCTGCTTTACTTATTTAAAATAATGTGATCAATATATAAGCCCTAAGACTTGCTCTTAACATCGTAGGCATTTTTTGAAAATCTAGAAAAGGGATTTCCCTGGTGGTCCAGTGGTTAGGACTCCACATTTCCACTGCAGGGGCCCCAGGTTCCATCCCTGGAGAACTAAGATCCTGCAAGCTGGGTGGCGTGGCCAAAATTAAAAAAAAAATCTGGAAAGTTATCATCCCCATTTTGATGGAGTAAAAGGAAATTTAGCCATATATTTCGAGAAAATGTCTATTTAAAATATACAAAGATTTGTACAGATTACTACAGAAATTTGTGAAGATTAGTAGAGAAGATTGTTGAACACACAGGTGAGCAAGTGTGCCTCACCCTGTCAGTAGCTATGTAAAAGAAACTTATAAATGATGTATTTCTATAATGTGTTTAATTTCAAATGGGAATTATTTCAGATTGTAAACATTTTGCCCATCACTACTGTTCTGCAGTTTTTGTAATCCTCCAAGTTTGTTCTGACACAATGTTAACTACCTGTGTATTTCTTTAAAAACTTTGTAAATAATTTTACAACTTCCTCAATTTGAAGTATAGTGTTTCTTTAAGGAAAACAAATTAATACATGATATACATCTTCACTACAAAAGGATACCAAGAAAAGAATGTTTTTAAAAGAAGTCTGTTCTTTAAATACTATGTAGCAAAAAAACACAAACAACTTCTAGGGTTCATTCATATTTAGGTAAATGTACATTTTTTTCTAACAAGTAATTACTGTTACTTTTACCTAAAAATGTGCAGATTGAGAAAACTTTGAAGGATTACTTAAATGTATCTAGCCTCTATTTCAAAGATGTTTTAGAAAGAAAAAAGAAAAATATTATCAGAATAAAGTAAAAGGTTTTAAAAGCCCCAAACTCTCTCTTCCATCATTATCAAATTGACTATAAGTTGAAATTAATTTTTTTTAAAAATAATGAACTATTTTCAAAAGATTAGTTTTCAGGTTCAGATTCTTTTTCTCCCTGAACTCTGCCACTTTCATTCAATCTTACTGGTACCAAGAGTTAACTTGAAGGAGCAAGTTTTTTCAGGGTAGTATATAAGTAATATTTTTCTGCATTAAAATAAATATTTAATCTTACTATGAAAATAGACTTTTTCCCCCTTTAGCTTTTTTACCTTCTTTCTGGGGCTTTTTTCTTAACATTACTATCTCCCTAAGATGTCCAATACAGTAGATAAAGAGAGATTATAAACTTCTATCTCTCACTTCAACTGTTTGTTTCCCACTCTGAATTTTAAAAGATTTTTGTGGAGAATCATATGGGCAAAAGTATTTGCATTATCAGTTCCTTTATCATTCTTATCTCCTTTTAGCATAAACAAAGGTTGGATTACCTAAGTGAGTGAGTCTCACACACACAAACTATGGTGATGTTATGATAAGGTGACCAGCTGTCACTTTCAGTACCGAAATTCCTGTGTCTTGGGAAACCAGTTAATTTCAGGCAGACTGAAAAGGTTGGTTACTTATTGATGAGAGCACCAAAAAACATACATGGGGATTCTAAGCATATGTTGTACTTGATTAAGTAAATTGTTTTAATTTTCATATCTGGCTTTTGCAAGAAAGTTTGGTGCAAAAGAGATTGAATGCCAAAAATACAAAGAGTTCAGTTGGGTAACTAAGCTAAGAGTATCACTAAATCACCAGCTTTCTTTTTTCCCAGTGTAATAATATGCACTAAGAATTGAAGAAAATACAACATGAAAAATATTTTTTCTTAAGCATAAATATGAAACCGTTTAGCAAAACAAGAAATGTGAAACCAACATAATTTTCCCTGTTTAATATATTTCTCTTTTAAACACACATTTAACTGGTAATCTCTTTATCGGTTAATATTTGAACAGCTCATAGCTGTGAAGTTTTTCAGGAACTCCTTTTTTTGATTTGACAAATACGCTTCCTAGAAATAATGAAAGGGGAAATGACTATTAGGACTTACTATGCAATTAACCAGATTCTTTGTTCTCGAGTGTTCAGGCTGCCACAGTCTGTTCAGAATCCTCTGGATTCAGTTAGCATTCCAGACAAAAGTATAATTTTGATTGTTAGTCAAGGAACATGATCAAAAGATACTCATAGGGCCGTTTTTTCCCTGCTAATTATTAGGCCATATTGTTGTCTGACGTATGGGCTGGGATCAAGTCTCAGGAAAAGTTACTATGCTTTTTTGGGATGATGGGGAAGCTGGGCATAGGAATGGACCTCTGGCCAAACTCTCAAAAGGGGAAATGCTGTCTTCCTTATTTGAAAGAGAGCAGATTTGATTTTGGGAAACCAGAAACCAGTGAGCCGTGTGCAGAATTTGATTTTAAAAGAAACTTTCCTTGGCAGCAAATCATGATAAATTGTAACTTTTTTTACCTTGTGGGGACTGGACTGGTTAGACACCTCCAGTCTGAGCAGCCCAGAGGACCATAGCTCGTCCTCCCAGTTCCCTTGGCCAGCGTCACACAGCCAGACACTCACTCTGTGTTCACCCACTGTCAGGTTATAAATCTTCACCTGCTTGTGCTATCTTTATTTTTTATCTGTTGCACCGGAGTTGTCATCTCCGTTTTCTGTACCTTCAGTGCAGTTTGCCACGGTAGGAACACTTTGACCAATTAAGACTTCAGAAGCTAAATATCACACGAACAATTACAGAACAAAAACAAAATCCGTTTGAGGAAACAAGTCACTCTGAACTGCAGAAAGCAGTATCACAGTGAAAGTGATGGTCAAGTTTAGAATATATGAGAATGATCTGGGAGCTGGTCACAATACAGGCTTCCGGTTTGAACACCAAGGTGATTCTGAGTCTGTGGGTTTGGGCTAGGTCTCAGCTACACACAGTAGGTGATTCTGGCATGAGCCATGCTGCAGGCAGTTATTTGCAGAATGTTTCGTGTGAAGAAGGATGAGTGGAGCCGGGAGACTACAATTTTAGAAATGCCTCCAGTGTCCCAGCCTGGGGACCAGGTGCCTTGCCAAAAACATTATTTCATTTGATCCCCTAAATTAGTGGTCCCCAGCCTTTTTGGCACCAGGCACCAATTTCATGGAAGGCAGTTTTTCCATAGCCTGGAGTCAGTGGATAGTTTCAGGGTGATTCAAGCACATTACATTTATTGTACACTTTATTTCTGTTGTTATTACAGCAGCTCCACCTCCAGTCATCAGACATTAGATCCTGGAGGTTGAGGACCCCTTGCTGTAAATAATTCTGTGAGTAAGACTTGGTTTCCGTTTTACAGAGGGAGACGTGGAGCCTTAGGGAGATTGAATGACTTGCCTCAGCTCATACATCAGAACTCTGGACTTTGGAGTGAATTCAGTAATCTTTATGCTCACAGTATTGGCCCCTTGAGAGCGAGAACTCTTAAGAACAACTAAAGCAAAAAGATAATTTTGACAAATGATTTCTCCCACCCTTTATTAAAAACCCAGAAACTACTAACATGACTGTCACACTTCTGATGAGTTTTATAGTCTATGGACACTGATTTTGAGAACTGCCAACTTTCCCTGAAACTCATGTCCTAGCCCACTCCTCCTTCCTTCTGTCCTTTCTCACAAGCTGTGCTGAAGTATTTCGTGGGTCCTTCATTCTCCTCACTTTGCTCTGGTTTCTAGAAAAATTCATTGTTGTGCATGGCTTCTGACATTGTTAGTGAGATGGTCCACTTTTATCTTGCATAGAGGAAAGTAAGAAGCCCTTTTATCTATCTTAAAGGTTCTAATGTGCCATGGCATAGCCATAAAAACCACCCCAATTAACTACCAAATAACAAAGCCAGGATCTCCTCACCATTAAGTGTCTACCCCAGGCTTAGCGCCACCAAACCACAGTCCCTTTCTGGCCTCCTATAGTCACCATCCTCTCTGAAGGGTCACAGCTTGCCAGGCCTCTGCCACTGACCTGTCGGTTACTCAGACTTTAAACCCCAGAGTGATCTATTGACCTGTGTCTTTGACTGTTTTAATTGGTTAATTTGTAAGATTTGACCTCTGATATTTGCTAACTTTTTATAGGGAGTTGTATTTGTAACGGAAGAAGAGAAGAATAAAAAATATTAGTTTTAAAAGTGGCCTATGTGACTGCTTTTCTAAAAAGGTATTTAATGCTCTTAGTACTTTGGCTTATCTCTTTGAAATAAAGCTAATACACAGGATTGCCTTCACATTGTTGTATTCTGCCTTTCCTGATTGATAATTGCATTGTCTTAGAGCCTAGACGTTGTTAATATTAGCTAAAACTACTTGGCTGCTCTATTAGAAGTTCCTTTTTTTGTCAAATTTTCTCAAACATGTTTCTGCCTTGCAAGGAGCCCCAGGTATTTATGAGGTGATGGAGTACCTAAGAGGCCTTATTTTGTGGACACATTACGGGAAAAAAAAATAATAATTTGGGGGGATTAACTTCCCAGCTTCTTTCTTTAAAAAATAACTCCGTAAGAAGTCATTGTCTATCTCTGGGCATCTCCGTTATTTGCTATCATTTAAGCCAAGGCAGCTCTTTGGTTTGCTTATATCCCAGGCTTCCTGCATGTGTAACCTAAATATCCCCAATCTTGTCTCCAACAGGTGGACTGGGTGCAGTGTGATGGTGGCTGCGATGAGTGGTTTCACCAAGTTTGTGTGGGGGTCTCTCCAGAAATGGCGGAAAGTGAAGATTACATCTGTACAAACTGTGCAAAGAAGCAGGGGCCAGACAGCCCAGGGCCAGCGCCACCCCCTTCCTTCATAATGAGCTACAAACTACCAGTGGAGGATCTTAAAGAGACCAGTTAGCAGACGCTGGGTTGGTTTGGGACACGGGGGGAACGGACCACACTGAGACCGTAGTCATCAAGTAGAGTGGTTTAGGTCCACTCGGAATGTTGCTTCCAAAGATGAACGGCCTTCTGGGAAAGTCCTCTCAGCCGACTTCTCTGCGCATGGATGTGGGACCCGCGTTCTCTGTCTACACTCGTGTGCTAAGGGTGTCTGCCTTGGTCCAGCAGCCGGGGTTTCAGTACATGTCTCCTCTGAGGTCCTTTGTCACATTAAGGCCAGACACTGGAGCTCTAGGGTGGCAGGTTGGCATCATTGCGTTGGTGTGCTCGCAGGGCTTGTAAGGGTGTGTTTTAGGGCCAGTTGATACTAGTTAGAGGTTCGCGGCCAGCACTGTTGGGAGGTACTGACTGCTTGGATCTCCTTAGTTAGGGCAGTGGGAGGAGTCAGAGGACCAGCTTCCCTCCACTCTGACCTGGCGTTTGATGCCTGGCAGGTCCAGCTCGGAGAGGACCAGGACGAACATAGTCCTGTTAGAGGCCGTGGGAGGGGAGCCTGGCCTGTAGACCTCCGCTCCGTGTGCTTGTGTGTACCAAGAGGAAAACCCCAAGTGAGGGGCAGATCACCCCATCTTCCTAAGGGGAGGAGAGTAGCATCCAGTTCAGAAATCTGACTAGATTGGATTCTGGGAAGAAGAATCTTGCCAAAGGCAAGCAGCCTTTTTTGGCTTTGAGAAGTCTTGTTGCCTTGGGTCTGCATTTAGAGAAGAGCAGGTACGTGGATCCAGGCTTCTGCAGCAGCAGAGACAGAATGTTTCACTGAGCTAGCGGTGCATGCTTTTCGGGGAAACCTTCATTGACAAGTGTACCAGGTGCCACCAGGCTTCAGGCATGGCCACCAGCAAAACCAGCAAAACAGCTTTTTGCCTTGCAGCCCTGCCCCACTGTCTGGTTCCAGGACTGGCAGTTGTTGACAGAGGCCGGCCACGGGCACTATCCCGTAGCCCCATGGCTTCCTCCGAGGAGTTGGGCATAGAGTACCTCTGGTGACGAAGTTGTTTTAGTAATCCATTTTTAAAAAAAGAAAAAAAGGACTTGTTTTTACTTTTTTCTAAATGTCTCTGACTACTGACTGTTCTATAAATAGATTATTTTTCCTTTTTTAATATACATATATGAATATATAAATATATATATATATATTTACCATTACCAGCAGCTTGTGACGGAGTCTCAGCATCAGAAATCCATTTGGGGGCTTGCTTTCTCTTCTTGCTTTTTATAAAGGAGTCCCACGCTTTCCTTATAGTACATGGAGTTAGCACTTCCTTCTCCAGCCTCGCGTGACCAGATTGTCCATCTTGTTTTGTCCAGATAGATAATTCTGTTTCCTTTGTGTGTTGGGGCTTGTCCCTGTGTGTGGGACCCTGATCGTGCTGTATCTGCAGTGGTGGTTCTGTTTGGTTCTGTTCCGTTCTGTTTGTGAAAGTTTGAAACGACGGTGCTGTGTCGTCCTCCTTCCTGTTGTGTTCTGTCCTCGTGGAGGTGTTAGGGAAGCTCTTATTAGAAGGGGACTCTTTTTTTTCTTTAAGGACAAAAAAGACCCACCAAACAAGCTGAAAATGGTGTTTCATCTTCACTATCCTGTGTCCCTTTATTTTGCGTTGAAAATATGTGGTTTGGCTTATAAATCCATCAGTTTTCCTTTTAAAGGGGGGAGCAAGATGGGCCCAGAGAACAGCTAATACTCTCGTCCTCCCTTTTTAAAGAAATGTCTTCTAGTAACTAGAAGCAAAATGTACTGTCGAGTCACAGTTTGAGTGGGTATGAGATTTAACTCAAAAGACCTTCCTAAAAAAAACCCTTTCCTGTAAAATTCAGTTTCTGGACATGCTTTCTCTGTAGTTCCTATTACCAGTCTTTTCGTCCCTCTTCCCCTGGTATCATAAAATCTTGAGTGTTAAGAAGTTCATCTGTGTTGATGTGCATGGATCTTAATGTTTCATCTCAAGTGTATGTATGATTTAAGATTTCAGTGGAAATTACAAGGTAACTATTTCCATAAGTTTTCATTTTGGTAATGTACATAAAGATATTACTTGGTTAAGAATTTCATCTGGTTATATTATAGAAGAAAGCACAATCTTTTTTTTTTTTTTTTGCCTTTTGGTCTTCTCTGTAAAAGCCTTCAGACACTTGTGGGTTAAAAATTGATTGCAGTCTTCAGTGATGGCTGCCTGGAACATGCTTTATAAAACACCTTCTTTTCCCTTCAGCTGTCAGCAGAGGAACATATGAGGATGCTGAGAAAGATGGCTCAGGGGCTCTGCTTCTTGGAGAGTGGGAGATGGGGAGAGAGGGCTGTTTAGGAAATGATTTATGTCCACAGTACAGCATTTGCCTGCATGTTTGACCTGAGAAAGTCGCAATGCAATCTCCTAACCATGAATAGCTTCCTGTTCATCTTCAGACATTTTGAAACCTAAATATATCCTTTAATTGATACTGTGGGATTTTCTGTATTAATTTGAAAGTCATAGGAGTTTGCTCTGACTTTTGACCATTTAGACCAAGGCTGAAAACAGATGAGTGAAATTAGTTTAAAGAAGAAAAATACATAAAATGTGTAATTTTGCAATTAATGGATTAAGATTCATCTGTTTAAAGAAATGCTGATACTCTAGTATAAAACTTTTCACTTAGAGGAGATACATATTTACAGCTTAAACCCATTCTGCATGTCAAATTAAAATTTGATTTAAAATGTTTCTTCACCCTTCCTGTCTCCTCTAAGTCACAATTCTTCCCCATTGATACTTTTAACTTTCTTCTTGTAATAATTCTTTCAAAGGCATTTCTCACTATGTTCACTATAAAGCATTTTGGCAAAGATTATAGAAGGGAAGGTGAAAATCGGTAGCCCAAGAGTAGATCCTCGGCCCCTCGCACAAGGGACCACAGCTCTCCCGTGGTCCCTTTGGGTGGTGTTGGCCTCACTGCCTGTAGTGACCACAGCAGAGCCCCATGGAGGCCTTACCGGGCGGCCAGTCCCCAGCTCTCTCTGACTCAGACCTGGGCTTTGTGAAGTGACAGCTGCTGCACGTCTTCCTTAGGATAATTGAAATGTCAAACCTGAAACCTGTGGTTGCCTGTGATGTACTTTAATGATCAGAACGCCAGGGAGGGCTGACCCGTGAGCCAAGAACGGTTTCACCTGTGCTTTTCTTCTTTACCTTTATCTTCAACGTGTGTCTGAGAAATATGTTTGTTTCTCTTAATCTTTAAATTCTGATGCAATTCCGTGGCTGTAGGAGAAACTCCCTACTGGTCGATACCTCAATTCTGTAGTACGTTTATGTGAGAACCAGCCAGTGCTTTTACGTGGGGGGGTGAGAGGGAAAACTGCGAAAGCCCTGCTTTCAAGGGGTGGATGAGCCACTCTAAAGAGAAAGTGGAAAGTTGAAATGGAACTTGAAAATTGTGGAAAAACGAAGGTGAAGTCCCACACATAGCCGGGTTCAGTAAAGGTTTATATATGAACTAGCTTTTCATATGTGTGTAAAAAGTTACTTTTGCAGTAATATAAATTTTTAAAAACAGGCATTTGGTTTGCTTTTTTCCTTTTGAAATCCCCCCCCCCTTTTTTTTTTCAAATTATCAAAGCTTATCTTTACTTTGGATATGGGTGTGCCATGGCAGTTAGCATTTACCGCAGGAGAAGGAAAGAATGGATATTAATGTATCTGGGGTTGGCGTCTTCTCTCGGCCTAGACTGTATCCAGTCACCACTATGCAACGACCGAACGACGTGCACTGGAAAAGGATGTGACAGGTGTTCATAGCCACACCCTGCTCAGTCTTATTCTTGCAATACTCCAAGATGTCCAGACAGGAATGTCTTTTGTAAACCTCAAGACCTATTGACTATCCCCTTACATATTTATTTACCCGTTAGTGAGACACTTAAATATAATATGGACTCTATTTTACCAGGGTTTTTGGTGGTGCCTTATGAAAAGTACAACTTGATTTCTTGTTTTTTGAGCATGTTTTGCATTTATTTTTGTTTTCTGAAAAAAAAAATGACATATGGTTATTTGCATTACATCTAAAAAAATAAAAGCTTTGTGTGTGAACTCAGGCCCCCTGCTCTGTCATTCACATTGGTGGCAACTCTCAAGGGTAACCAAGCCAAGCTAAATTGTGGTTATTGTATTGATGACCTGAGAGCCACTTTTATTTAACCTGTGCATTTGCTGTCTCTAAAATAAAGAACTGGCCTCAAATAACTTCACCAGTGGTGTGATTAGCCTGATAGTTGTCTTCAGAAAGTGTGAAATAGAAGTGACTCCTGCCGATTTCAACTTTGTTTCCAGTGATGACCAGCAGACATTTCCCCACCACTGATTCTCGAGCCGGGTACCCCTTTGCAGCCAGCCAGTCATAGCAAGGATAATGAAGAAATAGGTCCTTTTCCCTTTGGCCTCCTTGTACTTAAAACTAGTTCAAACTGCTAAGTTACTTCAGAGAATAGTGCTTGATTTCTCTTTGCCAAGGTTACCAGGTCATGTAGGTGCAAGGGGCTGATCAATGAAAAAGGCTCTGCTTGCAGTGAAATTGGCCTTAAAGTGTGTGACTATGTGTTGGGGAGTAGAATTAGTGGCAAGAAGGCAAGTCTAGTTCTATCAACTTGGAAAAGAATTTTGCCAAGAAAGACAAGAGACACATGAATCTTTGTAAGTCTGACATTTAAAAAGAGGTGTGGAGTCCTCCCGGTTCAGTTCGTGGGGCGTTGGCATTGTGGTTGATACCAGTGTGCTGAAGACCCGGAACCTCTTCACAGGGTACTTAATCTTTAACTGGGAAGTCTCACGTGATACAGGGACCCAAGGGCACAAGAGAACCCACGCAAGGACTGCATTCTGTGACTAAGTGATTTTCAGGATTTCTTGCCTGTTTGCTTTTTAAAGTGTGTTTTTACTCTGGGCTTTTAGTAGGGAGAAAGATTTCCTATTTCCATCCAACAAAGTCCCATGAAAATTCTTTACTAGGTGAGGATTTTCTCTCACATCATCCCTGGAGCCAGGATGTATGATGTTGTTAATGCAAAGGGGGTTAATAAGAAAGGCACCACAGGAAGCCTGAAAGATGTGTTGGTGGTTCCAGCTTGTAGTAAGGAACTCTGGTGAGTTGCCAGGAACATAGGGATGGACTCAGAGTCTTCTGTAGTTTAAACAAAAACCCTCTTCCACTCTCCTGCCCCCCACAACCAAAACCAACAAGCAAAAACTTCAAAAGCCCAGATGAGGGCTTTAGCATTACATAAGAGAATGTCAGATTGAGGAATGCACTAATCTGAGTGTTAGCACTTTGGGCTGCCTTCTCTTAGTTACTTGGCTTTTCTGAATACATTTCCTGCTATGTATGGGTTCATGTGGATACAAAGATGGAGTTACCTCACCCCTTGAGGGAGGTAAGACAAATCGATTTTTAAGGATTTTTTTTTTTTTTTTACAAAAACTTAAAGGAATTTTGGACATGTCTAACTTCGCACTGATTGATAGCAATATCTATTCAGGTATAGAAATATCTATTCCTAAGGAGGGAGAATATCCTGTGTTTAGAGAATGTAAGTCTTGATCCCTACATCCATATTAGAGCACAGCCAGTTTTCACTTCATTTGGGTCTAAAGTTTGCAGAGATCGTCACCCACTTCTAATTATTCCCTAAGGCCAATATCCCGCTGTGCCAATCGGAAAGATGAGAGCATCAAACACATTTAAACAGACCTAACCCTAACCCCTCCCTCCTGAGTTGGTACCTGTGCTGTACTGAGTCGTGTGCAACTCTTCGTGACCCCATGGACTGTAGCCCACCAGGCTCTGTCCATGGGACTTTCCAGGCAAGAATACTGGAGTGGGTTGCCATTCCTTCTCCAGGGCATCTTCCCGACCCAGGGGTCAAACCCACGTCTCCTGTGTTGGCAGGTAGGTTCTTTACTTCCAGAGCCACCTGGAAGCCCCCTGAAAGGGTACCTGGCCTTAGTGAGAAATCCACCTCCCTCCCCAAAGCATGGGCCCAGCCCTCTCCTTACTGGGCAGCTCTCTGCTGAGGCAGCAGGCCACCCAGGCCCTGGCAGTATCCAGTCTGCTGGCCGAACCATGCCATCCTTTCTACCTGGCATTAAGCTTTATGGTCTGTTTTTTCTCCATCTCTCTGGCCCTCCAGGGCTTCATCCTGGCTTAGTTCGGCCAGCTGATGTCATCTCTGCTGAATACTGCTGAGCACATGCTGTTGATCAGTCGCCCTACGAGCTGACACAGCAGGGCAGCAGCCCTTTCTGCTCTTTAAGACACTGCAGCCGTTGGTCTCTCACCCAGTCCACACCCCACCCCCTCTCTCCCCATGGCAGAGGCCATCCTATAACAGCCAATGCCAATGAGAGAGCTCTCAGCTCCCGTCACTTGTCCATCCAGCAGCATCTGTCTTGGGACAGGTGTCTGTCCTCAGGCAACAAGACTGTGTAGGCAAACGGGCCAGTCGGTGAGAACCGTCCCACCTTCCTCCCTAGAGACCTCACTCCATCAGTTACCCCCTCCTCCTCCAGCACGTGAACTCAGAGGTCTCCCTTGAACCTGCCTCCCTCCCCCGCTCTCTTCATCCTTCCTTTGCAGCCAAGCCCCATCTGTTTCCTCTGTTTCATTTTCAAATACCTCCTCCGTCGATTGCAATCTGGACCTTACTCTCCACATTCCACTGAGGATGCTCACTGAAGTCGTTAGTGACTGTGTCGCCAAGTGCAGTGGACACGTCACTCCATACCCGACACTGAACACCTGTGCGTTCCCTTTTAACAAGTCCTCCGTCAGCTTCTTGGCCACTGCTTTTTCCTACTGGTTTTTCTCTGCAGCTGCTCCCTATCAGTCTTCTCTGTTTACCCCTCCGACAGTGTCATCAGAGGCTCTTTCTGTATCTCCTTGGATGCCCTCGTTTCTCCCCCCGCCCCCCACCGACTAATGCTTAATTCAGTTGTTTCAATATCAGTCTCACCTGCCCAGGCTTGTTTTACTCTTTAATCAAACTGGGAAGATTTCACTTGTGTTTGTTTTAATCACTCCAAAACCTGAACTTACCACCTTCTCATCACCAAGCCGGCTTCTCTATTCCCTTCCCAAAAGAACAGCCAGAATTCTGTGTGCCATCCTAAATCCTTGCTGACCGCTTGCTTCCGTGTCTGATGAGACAGTCACTGAACCCTTCAGACTCGTCTCCATCTCCTCTGTTCCCCTCGGGCAGCATCACTTGAAGCTCTCACCACTCTACTTGGATTCCCATGCTGGTCATTAGGCTGATCTCTAGTTCATCTTCCAAATTTCTACCAGAATAACCACTTGCCTTGTGGCTCAGATGGTAAAGAATCTGCTCGCAAGGCAGGAGACCCTGGTTCGACCCCCGGGTTGGGAAGATCCCCTGGAGAAGGGAATGGCAACCCACTCCAGTATTCTTGCCTGGAGAATCCCCATGGACAGAGGAGCCTGGCGGGCTACAGTCCACGGAGCCACAAGAGTTGGACATGACTGAGCAACGAACACTTTTCAGTTTTCAAACTGTCTGTAAAGAGCCGATACGTTGACCTCACTGTCCTAAGGAACCTGCCGGCGTTTATTAAATGTGTCTGCCTCCATGCACCCTCAGTCCCTGTGCTTCCCACACTTGGACGTTCGTCTCCTTCAACATGTTGGGCTCCTGTCTCTGCCTTGCTATCCCAGCTCTCATTTCTGAGATGCAAGCGTAGGTGCTGCCTCTTCAGAGCCCCCCTTTGTGCTGCTCCCTCGTGGGGCTTTGTAGCATGCAACATGATCGTTCATAAATTCTGCCAGGGCAAGGACTTTGTTCTCTGGCACCAAGAATGGCATCCTGTGTAGAGTAAATGTCCGATAAATAACTTGAGCGGATGCAGTTTCATGCCTCTGTTCCTCCCTGGATGTGTGTGTGTGCTCAGTCGCTTTAGCCATGTCCGACTTCTTTGTGACCCCAAGGACTGTAGCCTGCCAGGCTCCTCTGTCCATGGGATTTCCCAGGCAAGAGTGCTGGAGTGGGTTGCCATGCCCTTCTCCAGGGGATCTTCCAGGCCCAGGGATCAAACTCATGTCTCTTGCATTTCCTGCATTAGCAGGCGGCTTCTTTACCACTAGCGTCATCTGGGAAGCTGGACAGTCACCCTCAATATTGTCCCCTGTGTCTGGGCGGCCCTGTCCTCATCAACCCTTTCTCCTTCACACCTCCTCTTTCTTCAACGTCTAGCACACCCTGAATCTCTGCTGAGAAGTCTTTTGGGTCACTCCTCTCCTCCTGATCTGACTCCGATGTCCTTTCACAGAGCTCTGGTGACATTTAGACATAACAGCTTCTCAAAGTGTGGTTCCCGGATCCCCAGCATCAGTATTACCTGGGACTTTGTTAGAAAGGCAGATCCTTGGACCTCATCTTGGACCTTCGGAGTCAGAAACTCGGAGCAGGGCCGACGACCTGCGTTTGGACGAGCCTCCAGTGGTTTGGATGTCTGCTGGCGGTGGAGAACCGTTAGACTGTTTCATCATCAGGGTCTCTGTATGTCCAGGATGAACGCAATGCCTGGAGTGGGATTATTGTAAAGACCTTCCCTACAGAGAACTGAGATCCATCTCCTATGACCTTCTACAGCAATCCTGACTCTTTTGAGGGTATGAAGCTGGTTCCACTGCCTTTGCTTGGTAGCCCTTCAACAGTTAAGGACTGCCATCATTTCTACTTCCCGACCTTCACCCTCCATCTTCTGATGTAGTATTAATTCTTTCCCATGTGCTGTGACTTTGCCTTCAAATTCAAACTCACTGGGTATAATTGAACAAACTCCAACGTACTTCACACCCATCTTTAGTGCCTGTATTCAGAGCATGAATAAGCTAATTCATGAATAAGCATGAATTAGCTTTCAACCTACCATTCTAAAAGTGGAACCGAGTGTATAGTCACCCCAACAAGGTGGAGTTCACGGTGACTGTGCCAAGGTTCTATTGTAGAGCTAGAGATGGACAGTGGAAACCAAGGGTGGCCCAAATATACTCTCCATCTCAAAGAACCTGAGAGCAATTCTGTGAAGTGGCTCCATCTAATTGAATTGGTGTTTCTCAGCCATGGTGACACATTCGAATCATCTAGAGAGCTCACTCCAGACTAGTTGGATCAGAGTATCCCAGGGTAGGGGCTTTCCGGGTGGCTCAGTGGGTAAAGAATCCACCTGCCAGTTTAGGAGACATGGACTTGATCTCCCAGTCGGGAAAACCAGGTTTGTTCAGATTTGCCTTTTCTAGACCCAAGCATTAGGATTAAAAAAAAAAAAGCTTCCAGGAAATTTTTAATAATGCAGCCAGGGTTGAATATCACAGTTCTAAACACATGAAAAGGAACCAGTGATTTTTAGAACTGTGTATAATAAGGATATTTTACATAATTCCACAGTTGTGAAAATGTGCCCACACCAGCACACATAACCATCACTGATATCATTAACTTGATAATGAAAATTGATGGACCATCCTCTTTTTTTCCCTTTATACCTTGTAGCGGGCTTCCCTGGTAGCTCATATGGTAAAGTATCCGCCTGCAGTGTGAGAGATCTGGTTTCGATCCCTGGGTTGAAAAGATCCTCTGAAAGAGGTCATGGCAACCCACTCCAGTATTCTTGCCTGCAGAATCCCCATGGAGAGAGGAGCCTGGTGGGCTACAGACCATGGGGTCACAAAGAGCAGGACACAACTGAACGACTAAGCACATGCCTTGTAGTATCAAATTCAAAGTTGCCTCCATTCTCTCCCCAGGCTACTTAAAAATATCTCTAGTCTGCTTTCCCCCTTGTAGTTCATGAATTAACAGCGGTAGAACCCCTCTCAGAGCTTCCTCCCTGAGATGGTGTCTCCGGAAGTGATGGCAGAGCGTTGATGTCCATCCCATAGACAAATGTATTTTCCTCTGAGAATCTTTCACGCTGGTGTTTCTTCACCTATGTTTTGCTGTCTAATTCTCTGCCAAATACAGATTTTTCTTCATAAACAGGCTAATATTTACAAAAATTGGGGGAGAAAAACATCTTTGTTTTTTTAAATAATACATGCCAGTTTGTCTTAAGAACTACTAGAAGGAAGAAATAAAAATCATCTTCAATGCCCAAATGACCACATTAAGATTTTATCCAAAAAAAAAACCAAAATAGACTTCAGTAAATTTACTTTCAGACAGCTCTCTGTATCTATTTAGGTATGCTATCTCTGGATATGTGCTCCTTCACATAAATGAGGTCATACTCCACATAGCGCTTTTTGATTTGCTTCTTTTACTTAATATCAACATTTATATATGACAATAAATGTAGATTTGTATTGTTAATGGCTATGTAGTTTTGCATTCAGTGAAATCTTAGTGATTTTGTAAGAGTCATGTATATCGAGGATATTATTTCTTTGTCTTGCATTGCAAAATTTTGACCACTTATCATTGGTCTTTTAACCTTATTTATATTTTTCTTTATAGACATTATTAAATCTCATGCCATAAATGTAACCTCTTTAATTTTATAATTCCTGATTTTCCTGACATGCCTGGAATGACTCTCCTCAACAAGATAATAAAAATACCTCCATGATTTTGCTTTGTGCTTTTATAGCTTTATTCTCTATACTAAATTCTTGTTTCTTCTTGAAGTAATTGGTAGGAGGAATGCCCAGTTTCTTTAGATTATTCCTCTCTTGGCCACATTTCGCCAAGAAATGTGTCTTACAGAGCCCACATTCACTCCTGAAAGCACTGAAGCATCTACCCTGCGTGTCTTCATGTGTGTAAATGTGGTTATCTCAAACCTCTACTGCCATATATGTGTGTGTGTGTGTACATGTAACGCACCCACTGCATTGGCGCTCTATTGCTCAGTAGCAATATTATGACAAACTTCGCAGTGTAAAGCAGCACCTCTATGATCTGACAGTTTCCGTGGGGAGAGTCAGGGCCAGGCTCTGCTTGGTCCTCTGCTTGGGGATCTCACTGACTGTCATCAAGATGCCGTTAGAGGCTGGCTGGAGAAGGATCACTTCCAAGTAGACTAGGCGGTTGTGTTTAATTCGTGTGGGCTGTCAGACTGAGGGCTAAGTGTCCTCCTGTTGGCTGCATCCTCAGCTCCTGGGCTCACACGCTTCCCAACGGGGCCACTTGTTTCCTGAAAGGCAGCAAAAGAGGGAGGTCACAGAGGCCGTGATCCCCAGGAGGCAGGGGTCGCCAGGCTCTGTCTGTCCCCCTCATAGTCCCTGTGAGTCAAATCCTGATCGAATTCACATGATAGTGCCCGAGAAGGGAAGCTTGACGAACTCACTCTATTCACGTCAGATTTGGAAAGAGGATAGTGGCTTTGCTTCTCGAATATTCATGACATGAAAAGAAAAGCAGTAACCTTTTCCCCTTGGACTAAATGTTTCTTAGACCTCCTCAATTTGAGATAATTATAACTACCCTCTGGCATTCAGTAGAACAAAAGTTTCCTGCGTCTTAGAGAAACAGAAATCTCCAAATCTCTTCAAGTCTATTTCTACTGTTCTGAGTTCCTTGACCCTCCTGGTAGTTCTCTGCTGAACACGCTCCAAATGGTTCGTATCCTTTTTAATGTCTAGGCAGAGCATTCTTTTGATCTTTAAATCACAATTCTGGATGAAGAAATCTCACCTCCTAGTATTTCGTAATTCATAAGATTCACAGTACACGTAATGAAGAGTCTTTGCAAATTTGTTTCCTCTCTGTATATCTTTCTTTTTCACTTCTGTAGCCTCATGCTTCTGGAGACTGTCAGCAAAAATTCCTATTACTTCCCATTCCCGAGCTCCATTCAGAGATACGGAAATGAGAGGATTCTCTCATCTTGGAAATTACTCTCCTTTCATCTTTCCCTTTCATCCTGAGAGTTTCTATTTAGTTTCTAGGAATGGTAAGTTGACAGCTTAGTAAATTGATTTCTTGATATGAGAAAGGATAAGGTCAGAAAGGAGACTGGAAGCAGAATTCAGAGTTTTAAAGCATCTCATCCCACATTTGTAAATGAATAAATAATAATTCCTTTCTAAGGTGGTAAGGTCTCTGATACTGAAAGGCAGTTCCTTCCTGTACATCCACTTACCCATGGTGGGTTCACCCCTCAGTGGATCAGGGCTAGCTGCATGTTGTGTTGCTTTTCTTTCTTGGAAAATGTTTAATATCCCCCTGCACTAGGCTCTATGGCTATTCACCTACTCTATCTATCTATGTACTATCTAACTACATTTTTGTTGTTCAGTTGCTAAGTTGTGTCCGACTCTTTGCAACCCCATGGACTGCAGCATGCCAGGCTCCCCTGTCCTTCACTATCTCCTGGAGTTTGCTCAGATTCATGCCCATTGAGTCGGTAATACTGTCTAACCATTGCATCCTATGTCACCCTCCTTCTCTCTTTGCTCTCAACCTTTCCCAGCATTAGGGCGTTTTCCAATGAGTCAGCTCTTTGCATCAGGTGGCCAAAAATATATACATAGATATCTAGATAAATAGATAGAAACTAGATATCTCTATATAGATAGGTCTCCTAACTCATGTTTTAGAGTTACATGGTCCTAAGATTTCCAGGCCTCCTAACATCAGCTTTTCAATGCTTCTGCTCCTAATAGATGGTATCTAAACCATTCCTCAAAGATAGCTAATCTTTGCATGAAAATTGTATCTGGGAAATATTATGTGTCAATAGCCAAGTTCCATCTTTTTCATTCTAATATTACGAATTAAGCTACCATTGTATAATAAATAAGTGTTTACTAAGCAAAGATTTTTCCACTTTGTGAGATTGCTGCAGTTGTGCAAGAGGTGTCAAGGCTGTGGGGAATGGTGAGTGGGCGGGGGTGGGGGTAGGAGGGGAAACATGATGGTCTGAGTCTACACAAAATTCCCAGTTTCCAAGGTATTTCTTTGCTAAGCTGTATTTTTCCAGAGTTGTCTCTGCACTCTCTCAGGTTTGCAGAGAGGGGAGGAAAGAGGGAAAATTGATTTCATTCTAAAGAAGGAGAGCGATCTGGTAACTAAGGTCTATATGAAGGAAGGAACAGTAGATAAGAAGTAGTGTTAGGATATTTTGATGGGGTTAGAGAAGCTGGACAGAAACGTGAAAAATTCTGGACCCATCTTACAGACACTGAGGTATAAAATGTGCTCTCTATTTAGCCTCTCTTTTCAAGTCATTCCTTTCAATGGGCTCAACAGACACTGCTTTCAAGGTTATAAAAGCAGCTGAGGTCCAATCCCCAGCATCCACAGGCTCTGGTCCAGAGAGCAGACTGTGAACCCGAAGACCGGAGGAACAGGGCTGGGTCCTCAGCCGGGATCTCGGGCAGAATGAAGGCTGGCTGTGAGAACCAGAGTGGAGCTCCTACAGGCTGAAACCCCCTCCAGCCAGCCTGCCCCAGGGAGACAGGAAGGAAACCCGTCATGCGGGAAGAACCCCACGGGTACAAAGAAAAATGAGTACCATGAATGAGTAGTGAGCAATCCGCGTTCAAGTGGCACAAGGGAAAGCCACATCCTGTTGTTTCCTTAAAGCACCAGCATCATTCACAGAGCAGAAGCCAGCACAGCTTTAAAATGCCCTCAGACTGAAACGGGGCTTCCCTGGTGGTGCTGGTGGTAAAGAACCCACCTGCCAATGCAGGAGATGCGGGTCCGATCCCTGGGTCGGGAAGATCCCCTGGAGAAGGAAACCGCAGCTCACTCCAGTATTCTTGTCTGAAGAATCCCATGGACAGAGGAGTCTGGCGGGCTACAGTCCACGGGGTCACAAAGAGTCGGACACGACTGAGCGACTTCATCGGAAGGGAGGGGCTGTAAGACTTCGGCTTTGTTAGCTTCATTAACTTTTACTAACGGTGTATGTGCCTCTGCTGGATAAAGCTCAGGTCTCGGGGAGGCATGAGCTCAGATCCTAACTGTATATCTTAGTAGGTTTGACATCTTTGGGACTCCTCTCGGAAGCTTGGTTTCTTACCTATACATCAGGGGTGAGGCTGGTCTTCCTGGTGGTCAGTTAGGACTAATGAAGAAATATGTTAAATTTCCCGGCATGGGGCCATTGCTGCCAACACGGATGGCTTTCTGTGGGGCTGAGAAAAATATTTTTAACTCATTCAAGTATTCCAAGTGTCTGCTGAGTGGCCCAAGTACTCTGAGAGTCTTCTGTGTTCAGGAGAGGGCAGCGCACTGTCTTAAGTTCATTCCAGTGGTGCTAGATCTGGACTTTACTCCCTGCCCCTCAGAACTGGGAGGATGGTTACTCTTGGATCGGCTGGTGTTGCTGGGAGACAGACTCTGGGTAGGTCAGGTAGATGGAGAAGGAGCAGGCAATCTCTTTTCTCTATCGAGATCAGCTGTGGAAGAGTCAGAGCTGAAGGAAACCAAGAGATGACCCAGTCTTATCCTCTTATTTCACATATGAGAAACGGTGGCCAGAGAGATGGAATAGATGGCCAAGGTCATCAGATTGAGGGCTGAATGTTGCTATTCTGTCTCTCAGGGTATCCGTTGTTTTTATCACACCAAAATGTGCTCTTGCCTCATTTTCTTTTTATTTTTTATCATTTTAAAAAATATGTATTTATTTGGCCACACCAGGTCTTAGTTGCAGTGTGCGGAATCTTTAGTTGAAGCATGTGGGATCTAGTTCCCTGTCCAGGGATTGAACCTGGGCACCTTGCATTGCATGCTCAGAGTCTTAGCCTCTGGACCACCTAGGAAGTCCCTCATTTTCCATTTATGCCCTTCCTTTCTGCCTTTTCCTCCACACTCATCGCCTTGCAGGCCTCAATGCCCTGTTCCAACAGTCACTTCTTCAGGCTCCTGCCTGCTAGTCTTCAGGCGCGAACATAGAACTCCTCAACTGTTAAAATCTTCATCGATGGAAACCGAGAGCTGAGTCAGCAGCTCAGAGCCACGGCTGGAGCAAACACAACCTAGCTGGTCAGCAGGGCTCGGAGTTGGGGGAGTCAAGAGGTCATTCCGGATGCTCTGGCCTGACGGGGCTGTTGCATGCCTGGAGGGCGTCCAGAAAGGAAACAGTGGGTGGGGTCAGAAGTGAGGATGCCGAGGAAAGATGAAAGGGTTTGTGCTTATTGCTCTTGGAGAGGAAAGAGCTGAGCATGGCTTTCAGATAGAGTTTCAAATGTAAGACCAGCTGTAACACCTCCTCCCCGAGGACAGAACAAGCAATAAGGTAACAGCAGCCTGAGGGTTTAGGCTGCAGAGGTTTCTGACTTTGGCTGCCCAGGAGAGTTACTCAGGGGGAACTCTAAAAACCCTCAGTGTCCAAGATACCCCAGGACAATTCAGCTGAATCTTCGGGTTGGGAGTTGGGCCTTGGTGACTTTTTAACATTTCCTGGGTGGTTTCCGTGGCCAGCCCATGGCTGAGGACACACACTAAGGGTGAAGGTAAATCTCCTTAAGGGCTAAGGGTTGTACGATTTAGGAGAGGACCCGTTTGTTGTTCTTTTTCGGTCCCTAAGTCATGTCTGACTCTTTACGACCCTATGGAGTGCAGCACACCAGGCTTCCCTGTCTAGCACCATCTCCCAGAGCTTGCTCGATTTTGTGTCCATCCAGTCAGTGATGCCATGTGATCTGACCTTCTTCCCTGGAAATGATGGCAGCAGATAACAGACCCTCAGCTCTGTGGGTGTTTAGGACAGAGCCTGAGTTAGAGTCAGGTTTCAAGGTTGGAGTTCCTTAGTCTGGGCCCAGACTGTAAGTTTATATGTATGCTATATATAAGATGTATTGAACATAGGTAGCCAGTAAGCTCTGGGGGAGGGCATGGCCACCCACTCCAGGATTCTTGCCGGGGAAATCCCATGGACAGAGAAGCCTGTAGGGCTGCAGTCCAGGAGGTCGCAAAGAGTCAGACATGACTGAGCGACTGAACAAACAGCGACAGCCCCTCTGTAATGATATGGCTCAACAGGGGATTCCGCGGCAGTCAGCGCTGGCGTCGCTTTCCAGGGGAGGACACTCTGCTCCTGCGTTAGGTGTCCTCCTGTCGGCAGGCCCTCCACGAAAAGCACTGCACGTCTGACACTTTCCCTTTGCCCTGAAAGCCCCCAGAGCTGCGACATGCCTGGGGATCCTTACATTGGAGCTTCCCTGGTGGCTCAGATGGTCAAGAATCTGCCTGCAATGCAGGAGACCCGAGTTCCATCCCTGAATTGGTCGGAAAGATCCCCTGGAGAAGGCAATGGCTACCCACTCCGGTATTCTTGCCTGGAGAATCCCATGGACAGAGGAGCCTGGCGGGCTACAGGCCATGGGGCCGCAAAGAGTCAGACACGACAGAGCGACTAACACTTTCACTATTTCTCACATTGCAGCTGATGATCTGGCCCTACCTACCCCAGTTCTCTCTCTAGTAAAACTCTTTGTCCACGTCTCCTAAAGACATCTTGCTTGCTGCGGTCTCACGGGCCTTCCTTTCTGTGCCCCCTGCCCGCCTGGCCCCTCAAGACCTCACTCCCACCCCACCGCCTCCACACAGCTCTCAGCTGCCCTCCCTCTCGGTTGACCTTCTGTGATTTGATTCAGCCCGTAGTCCTGCCTGTGTTGTTCTCTAACTGCTTCCGATATGGGAGTTTGTGTCTCCTTAAGGGGAAAAACCTTTGTGTTCTCTGTTCCCATGAATATCATAATGCTGGACACACACCAAGGGGCCCCCATAGCCCCTCACAGACAATTGTTGGGGGTGATCTCCCTCCCACCATGACCAGTGAACCACACATGTGCTCCTGGTGGGTGCTGGCTGGCCAGTGATGACATAGCATGTCTGAAGGGGCCCTGTCTATTTTTCTCTTGTTTGGAGAAACCAGGATGGGGGAGAGAGCAAATCATAATCTTTTTTAAAAGTTTTATTTTAAATTAATTTCAGACTCATAGAAATGTTGCAAAAATAATACAGAGTCTCCATATACCCATCACCCGGCTTCCCCTCATGTTCACAAATCACATAACCATGGTGTCGTTTCTCAGGAAGTTACCGTTGGTAGAACATGATTGAACTAAACTCAAAGCCTTTTTACATCAACGTCCCTCTTTTGTCCTCACCCCATCCAGGACCCCACCCATCACCCACCCTGCACTGAATCATTATCTCCCCTTAATCCCCTATCCAGGACACTCTTGAAGAGTGAGTGGCCACTTATTTGGCCCAATGTCCCTCACTTTGGATTTGTCTTACATTTTTTTATGAGTGAAGAACAGTTTTGGCAAGAAAACCACAGAACTGTTGTGTCCTTAGTAACTGTCTCACGCAGTCCAGGATGTGAATATTGTTGTCTTGTTACCTTGGTAGCTCCCACTAATTTACTGGGGGATCTTGTCTACAAACTTCCCTGATAGCTCAATTGGTAAAGAATCTGCCTGCAATGCAGAAGACCCCAGTTCGATTCCTGGGTTGGGAAGATCTCCTGGAGAAGGGATAGGCTACCCACTCCAGTATTCTTGGATGTCCCATGTGGCTCAGCTGGTAAAGAATCTGCCTGCAATTTGGGACACCTGGGTTCAATCCCTGGGTTGGGAAGATCCCCTGGAGAAGGGAAAGGCTACCCACTCCAGTATTCTGGCCTGTTCATGGACCATATAGTCCATGGGGTCACAAAGAGTCAGACATGACTGAGCAACTTTCACTTGTCTACAAAAATTATCTCACTGTCTAAAGCTGATTTTCTATTTCTCTCTTTCCTTCTGGATTTAATCATTGGAATTCCACTGTCTGGAAAAGCTGGCCTTCCTTCCCCATTTGTTTGTTTAGTGGATTATTTATTTCTGTTAGTATGAAATCATGATTATATTTTATTCTTTGGGTTATAATCCAGTACCATCGTTTTTCATTTTCTTGCTCAAATTGTTCCAGTTTTAGCAAACCGTGATTTTTTTTCGTTGATTCTGCTTGCTCCTTTCTTACCTTTCAGTTTGATCTTTGAAAAGAGATCAAAAAGTTCAACAGGAATCAAAAAGTTCCCTCCCCCCTGCAGTTAAACATGACTATGCCCATTAATTCACAGAGGAGAAGAACCCATCTCTTCCTTTGCCAACCCATTCCAATGTTGAAACCGA
This sequence comes from Oryx dammah, assembly GCF_014754425.2. NCBI lineage: Eukaryota > Metazoa > Chordata > Mammalia > Artiodactyla > Bovidae > Oryx > Oryx dammah. The sequence continues at coordinate 12,730,900 of NW_024070213.1, forward strand.
TGCTGCTCAGAAATGTTCTTTCTGAAACAAATCATGCTCCTTTTAAAACTGATTTTCTCTTCTTTCATTCCAAGGAGAGACCAAAAAATTTGGGGGAAACTAGCTCACAGCATGTTGGTGTTTAAAAAGACCAGAGTCAGTTTGATGGAGACCCAGGCCTCCAGGGTACTCCTCCAGAGTTTGCTTTGTTTCATAGACTCTGTTCTGGAGGCTTGGTCATTTGTTAGGGGACTTACTGGATGGGAATTCATGAAGACAGGTCTTTTTGCATGAGCTTGCGGCCTCCCTGGGAGGACCTTGTGGCTACTGCTTACACAGTCAGATGGACAGATAGGCGGGGAGAGGAAAGAGGCAGGAGAAACATAAGAATAGTCATCTCTGAGAGGCTCACTGGAGTTTTTGTGATGTGCTTCCAAGGCCTCGAGGTGGGTGGGGGATGAGAGGAATAGGCACTACCTCATCATCTCTGATTTACGCTTGTTTCCGGCATGGCTGTACAATCCCACCCCTTGCATCCCTCACACCCCCTGATTTATCCCTTCTGTCCAGCAGGAGTCAACTTTGCTCAGGGGTCTTTCAGCCTCACCCACTAGGGCATGTCCCTGCTGACCTTGAACACTTCCTTAAGGGTAAATAAGGGCTGGCTGTGTGTTATAGGCCCTTTACATGTACTCAGATCTCCTAGAACCTCCCACAACCTTGCAAGGTAAGGAATATTCTCCTCTTTTAAAAAAAATGTATTTTTATTGAAGTATAGTTGATTTACAGTGTTTAAAGTGTACAGCAAAGTGATTCAGTTATACATAGGTATATATATATATATATATATATATTCTTTTTCAGATTCTTTTTCATTATAGGATATTACAATGTACTGAATAGAATTCCCTGTGCTGTAGGATCTTGTTATCTACTTTACATGTAGCCGTGGGTATCTGCTAATCCCAGTCTCTTAGTTTATCCCTCCCCCTCCCCTTTCCCTTTTGGTAACTTAAGTTTATTTTCTGTGTCTGTGAGCTTGTTTCTGTTTTGTAGATAAGTCCATTTGTGGGATTATTTTGGTCTTTGTAAAAAATATATTTATTTATTTATTCAGCTGCACTGGATATTAGTTGCGGTGTGTGGGATCTTTAGTTGCGGCCTGTGGGATCTACTTCCCTGACCAAAGGTCATACTCGGGCCCCCTGCGCTGGGAGTGCAGAGTCTCAGGCATTCCACATCTGGGGGTGTCCCTGTCTGTCTTCTGTCTGTCTCATGCTCACTCGTGTCCCATTCTTTGCACCCCTTGGGACTACAGCCCACCAGACTCTTCTGTCCGTGGGATTTCCCAGGCAAGAATCCTGGAGTGGGTTGCCATTTCCTTCTCCAGGGGATCTTCCCCACCCAGGAATCAAACCTGCATCTCCTGTGTCTCTTGCATTGCAGGCAGATTCTTTACCTTAGATGAGTTCATTTGTACCATCTTTCAGATTCTGCAGATAAGTGATATCCTATTGTGTCTGTCTTTCTGTCTGACTTACTTCACTTGGTATAACTACCTCCAGATCCACTGGATGCTCCTCTTTATCTAGATGAGAAAACAGGACTTTTAGAGTTTGGACATCTTGCTCCCCACAGCAGCCTGGGTAGGGTCAGAAGGGGGACCCAGACCCTGGACTACCTTGGCCTCGGAGCCGGGAGCCGGAGCAGCCCCAGGCACACTCAGCTTGTCTCCCTGGTCCCCGGTGGGGCTGGGGCTCCCGACTCCACCCTCTGCTGTCTCCTCCCCATCAGTCCGCTCCTGCACCATGAGCTGGGTAGGGCTTTGCTTTGCTGTGAACCTTGGCACGTCCTTTTCTGTGATGGTGTAGACAATTATTTAAAGAAATCAATTCTAGCACATTGTTTAGAAATTCAAGCAATACTAAAGCTTAAAAAACAGAAGTGAAAAGTGCCTCTTCATATCTCCTGACCCCAACCCTACTCTCCAGATGTAACTACTAACAACTATGCAGAAAATATTTCTTCAGACTTTTCTGTATGCAGATAAGTGTGTATGTGTGTGTTTGGGAAGTATTTCTAACTGTCCAAAGTTCTATAATCTACACATCTTTATTCTAAATCACTGTCCATTCTAAGTCCTAAATTGTGAAATGGTAAGATAAATATGCGTTTAAGTTAATCTACACAGCACCTGACCAACGAAACACCTACTCTTGGTGGATTTATGGCAGCCCTTGAATCAGAATGAGAGAGAGAGAGAAGGCGGGATCCCTCTCCAGAGACCTGAGGTCACCCGGGGGAGAGTCCTGCCTACCAGCTCGCACTCAAGGGTGAGCGAGGGTGAGCCTTTGAGCTGAGGGGAGGGGACAAGGGCGGAATGTGGGCTGGGCCAAGTTTAGAATTACAAGTGCCAGAGGAGTGGGAACCACACTTTAAATAGCCATCACCTCCCCTTCCCCCAGATAATTCTTCTCCCCTCTGACCGGACCTCTGGCAGCAACTACACTAAGGTTGGTGCTGTTTTCTTTTTTTCTCTGGGTGTCAGACTTCAGGTGGGTAGGATCCATAAGACTTACAGTTTTGGGATCCTCTCCTAGAAAATATGACATTTATGTGTGATACACAAAGACTAGCTATTTTCTTGACTTTCTGAAACTTTGATGGCTGATGATTCAAGGACCAAAGTAACTTGGAGAAAGAGGACCCCAGATGAAAGGGGAAGACATCTGGGTTTACTTCTAAGAAAATGAAGGCTCTCTGCTCTGAGACAAGATTGAAAGTTGAAAGAATATAAAACAAGATTGAAAGAAAATAAAAATTCAAGTGCCTGTTATACTATGAAGTGCTTTCATATATATATGTGTGTGTGTATACATATATATGTGTACATATGTATGAATATATATACACATATATGAAATATATATACATATATGTATATGAAATAGACATATGTATATATACATCTCTTCATTTAATCCTCATGGCTAAGCGTATCCTGTCATGCCCCTATATAAATCCATCAAGAGTAGGTGTTTCTTTGGTCAAGTGTAGATTAACTTAAACACATATTTATCTTACACTTTCACAGCTTAGGACTTGGAATGGGCAGTGATTTAGAATAAAGATGTGTAGATTATAAAACTTTGGACAGTTAGAAAAACTTCCCAAATACATACACACGCACACAACACACACACACACACACACATCTGCATATAGAAAAGTCTGAAGAAATATTCACTGCACGGTTGTTAGTAGTTACATTTGGAGAGTAAAGCTGGAATCTGGAGATGAAGTGAAGAGACATTTTATAGACAAGCAAACAGAGGCTCAGCGTGATGAATTCATTTCCTGGGAGTTGGGTGGTCTCTGACGCAGAGCTATGGTTTGAATCCAGACTTGCCCTTCAATCGCACGATGCTGCCTCTGCTAATCAACGTGGCTAAGAGACCTAGGGTAGGCTTCTGTTCTCCTGGGGTCTGCGGGGGATAGAGAAGTGAGGGGGGTAGTGTTTAATCATTGGAAGACTCCCATTGGGCCCAGAACCTGCACAAGATAAGAGGCGACCATCTCAGAAGGACTGGGGAAGCTTCTAGGGACCAACAACTTGGGTTTCTCCTTCTTAACCCACAGTCTCTGGAGCCCGTTCCCTCATTTATCAAATAAGCAGCACATTCCTGACCTCCCTCTGGTTTTCTGGATCCCCCGGGGCAGCCCCACTGGGGAGACAGAGCTTCAGGAGGCTCTGTGACCAGATGGGGCTCTTGTGAGAAAGTTCTGTTCCCAGGAACTTTTCTAGGGGGGCGTTGCGTAGAAAGAAGCACATGTGTCCACTTCTGCAGAGAAGGGACCGCTGTATACAATGAGATACTTACATTAGACTCGCTGCTAAACCCACCAGCCAGTGTAAGCAAGGGAGGTAGCTAAATGAGCAGGACGTTGTGGGGTCAGGTCCTGGCTGTGCTACGTGGCTGCACACATGTCATCCAACCTCTCTGATGGGCAGCTCCCTGCTTACAAAGCAGAGGGAACTCCATCACATCCTGGGGCCAAGTGGACTGAATGACATAAAGGCATGTAAAGCGCCTGGTCTACAGTAGTTGTTCTCTGAACATGACCACGTCCAATCTCACCCTCAACCCAGTGCGAGTCTAGAGTAGGGGCACGCAGGGTATAGCCTGTAGCTCTGCGTTCATCTTATGTTGTCGTCTCTGCGGTAACGGAGTCCTGCGCTGGCATCACCAGAAAAGAAAAGGAGCCCATGGGTCGTCTTCCTCTTATGTTGCTCTCAGAGAGAGATGCAGGGCTGACCTGGGAAGGTCAGCTCATCTTACTCAGGGTCCCTGGTTCTACTCAACCTTTCTCATCTTCTTGCAAGGATCTAAGAAATCTGACTTTCACATTCCTCTTATAAAATAAAACATGTTTTTGATGAAAATGTAGAAAATACAGGTAAGGAAAATATCTCTAAAACCCATCTGCTGAGAGAGAAACATCTTGGTGAATATCCTAATTTTCATGCATGCAAATACTTTATAAGGTATTTTTCCCAGCATCATCATGGCACATGGTCTATTTTGTAACAACTGTTTGCACTTCACATTTTGTGAACACCTCTTTGTTTCTTTCTTCTGCAGCACAGTTTTTAATGATTATATAGTAGTCCATTGTCTGAGCCATAATTTATTAACCCAGTTACCATATTTGAACATTTATGTGCTTTCTAATTTTTCATTGTTTTAAGCATGAACATCTTCAGTGCTGAATGTTTACACAGAGTCACAGTTATCTCCATAGGGTAAATTCCCCAAAGGAGAATCGGTGGCTTAAGGATACATACAAATGCCATCCCTTCAACTGTCCTTGAATACGGAATAGAGAGACTGAGGTACATGCTTATGCAGATGAGGCTGGTTGGAGAGTGGCAGAGAGAACTCAGACAGCCCGGGGCAGGTGGGCTCCCCATGTCCACAAGCCTCCACCCGAAGCACCTTCTAGGGGTGCAATGTCTGTGCCTCAGAGTCAGTGCCTTCTTCCTGAAGCAGGAAGAGAACACATACGCTCAGCCTTTACCAACCAGACATGCCAAAGGGGGGGTGCGGGTCTGCAGACAGCAGCAGGAGTCACTCTCCTCCCCGGCACTTTTCCTTTGGGAATTTGCTGGAAGGGAAAGGGAAAGCTTTCTTTCTAGGCACCGCCCCCCACCCCCGGCCCCCAGCAGTAGCACAGTGCCCTGCTTGTCTTCCAGGGGGAATGGATAGCAGGGTCTCGGGCACCACCAGTAATGGAGAGACCAAACCAGTGTGCCCAGGTGTGGAAAAGGCGGCGGAGGATGGTGCCCTGCAGCGAGGGCAGTGGAGCAACAAGATGGAGTTCCTGCTGTCCGTGGCAGGGGAGATCATCGGGTTGGGTAACGTCTGGAGGTTCCCCTACCTCTGCTACAAAAACGGGGGAGGTGAGTTCACTTGAGGTGGGCGTGGTGGGGGAGAGCTGTGCCCGTCTGGCGCCTCCTGCCTGGGCAGTGGATGGAGGTTTCCTGCCTCTGTTACAAATACCGGGGAGGTGAGAGGCACCGCACCCTTCCCGCCCGCCCGCAAGGCTGTCTCCATCTCCTGCACCTAGTGCACTCTTGGGAGCTCCATAGATGCAGAGGATGCTGGAGTTGGAAAAACCCTTAGAAGTCGCTCAGGACCCTGCAGGAGAAGCTCTTAGATGGGGGTGACATCCTGGGTGCCCATGGTGGCAGCAGAGAAACTCAGGTGTGGGCTGGGACCAGATGGATGGGGGTTTGGGTTCTGGCTCTGCTACTCACTCCTTGTGACCTGGAGCAAGCCCTCGGACCTCAGGTGGGCACTGAGAACAGAGACGGTTCTTCCTGCCCCTCAAGGTGGTTGTCAGGACTGGAGGTTGTGGGCAAAGGGCCTCAGAATCCATGGCTGTGCTGAGGGCGATGTTGGCACCCAGCTGTCCCGTGGCCTCGAGTCTCTGCAACCTCGAGATGCCTGTCCCCCGCCCCGCCCCACCCTGCCCGCACCACGTATCACCTTTGATCCCAGTGACTCTTCTTTTATTATTTTCCCACTGAAATGTTTGTATGGGTGGAGGAGCATGGACTCCAGTTCCTTTCTGGATCCTTCCTGCCTCTCAGGCCCTGCAGTGATCCCACTGCCCCCTTAGCAATGAGGGTCACTTTCCCACCATGGACTCTCTTTTAGGCAACCCCCCCTTGCCAGGTCTCTGGGGAGCCCCTGAGGGATTTCCCAGGTGCTGAAGGCCTCTGGGAAGAGCAGTGGGTTTGGAAGGTCTCCTCGTCGGTGGGTAAAGCGTAGCGGGACTGGGCTCCCAGGTCTGGTTCTGGGGGCGGGTTGGGGCTGCAGTCTGGGCTGGAGGAAGGGAAATGCTAAGACAGATCACGGGGAAAGACTGAAGGGGTAGGACGTTATGGACCACGAGGACTTTAGAGCACCCTAATGCAACACTCACCCTTGGTGGGGGCGTGGGAGCCTCCCCGTGCGTAAACCCAGTCAAAGTGGTTTTGGGGAGAGAAAGCCCACAGCACAGAGTGGGGGTGGGAGGTCAGGAGGGAGGAGAATATAGAGAGGCCCTGAGCCCATTCATACTCTCAGGATGGTGGCAGCTGGGCACTGGCCCGGGGACCGGAGGTTAATTTGTATTTTTCCCAGAGCAGGTGGGAGTGGGCCGGTGTGTTCTCCTTCCCCCAGACTCTCTGGCAGGCAGTCTGAAGCTGCAGGACTTTGCTAGGTCGGCCGGCATCTCTAGGGAAGGCAGGAGGTCCCCACCTAGCCCTGGACCCTCCGACAGCTTGTTCAGACCCTTGGGCCCTAGGGTGGTCAGATTCGGCTAGTCTGGGGAGGAGAGGGGGTGGGGAGCTAGGCCAGGCCTGGGGGCTCTGTGTCTGGACCCGGTGACCAGCTTAGCTCCTCACACGGCAAGATTAGGAGGTGAGCTGCTTTCTGCAAGCCGCTCTGGAATGGGACCGAGAGGTCGGCCTGGGAATTAGCAGGACTGGTACGAAGAGGTGGGGGAGGGATTCTGGGGTCTGCGGGGACCCCTGCGCTGAGGAAGGGGGAGAGGGGACCAGGGCAGGAGCACAGGGTCACCCTGTCTACGGGAGGTGTCCCCCAGTAGGTTTGCGCCTGAGCTCTGCTTCAGGGGCCTGTTTAGGTCTGTGTGGCCTGAGGGTGTGTGGCTGTGTCTCAGAAAAGGAAATGCAGGCCGGGATCATGACCACAGCCCCTGATTCTTCACGGAAGGAGCCGGGGCGTGGAAGTAGGACGTGGCTGCCTCCTCCCTGGGCAGGGCCCTTCCTCCAGCACGCTGGTCCCCAGGAGCTGTTTTGGGGTCCTGGGACCATCTGCAAAATTCCGACACCATCGCCCTTCCTCCCACCCCTTCTTCTCCAGTGGGGCACCAGGCCTCAGGCTTCCTCTTCTCTTTCCTTGATGGACAACGGCAGCTGGAGGAAGTGCGCTGAGGGGCTCTGGGGCTGGAGGCTGATGCCCAGCTTTGCTCTGAAGGCCCTGAGTCACGCAGGGCCAGCGGGTGGACACACGGGTGGCACCTCTACCGGCGTGATGGGGACCTACAGGCCAGCTCTTCTGGTTTCTGGTGTTCCCAGACTCACCCTTTCTGTGCTCTTCACCCCTCCTTGGCCCCTCAGAGCATAGACCCCACACTTTTTCTCGTCACCTTGGTCTGGAAGGGACCAGACACCTCCTTGTGACAGGGCCCTTCACTGCCCACGTGAGATAGGGGCGGGGAGGGGGAGGACAGATGCCTCCTAGGTAGGTTTCATCCCCTCCTCCCAGTTCAGTGTTTTTATTTAAACTCGTGGCCCTCAGATCAGGGCTGGGACTCCCAGGGGATTCGAGAATGGTTCTGAGCAGGTTCTGAGGATGCTGGGGTCGCGGTGTGAACCCCTCAAGGTCACGTGTGCTATCAGCCTGCCTCTGCTGGGTGCTTTCTCCAACTTCACAGCTGCAAATAGCCGCTTTTGTGCTTGGAAGGGAGGACCTTATCGTTGCTAGTGTTTGCTGGTTGGGGAGCTCAGTGAGGAAGACGTCCCCAAAGCATAGCATCAGTTCCAAACTAAAAATGCAAGTGCTGTCTTTGGTTCCTTCCAGCTTGGAGGTTTGGTAGATCAGAGTAGAAGTGAGTCCCAGAGCAGGGGAAAGGCTGAGCTAAGAATATGATGGAGGACATGTCGACAGTGAAACACGGTAGCTAAAAACCAGAGACGCTGAGAAAGCGGTGTGAAGAAACCGAGTCCGGTGGTTGGGACTTGGGCTTTCAATGCAGAGGATGTGGATTCAGTCCCTGGTTGGGGAGCCAAGATCCCACATGCCTCATGGTCAAGAAACCAAAACACAAAACAGAAGCAATATTGTAACAAATGCAATAAACACTTAAAAAATGGTCCACATCCAAAAAAAAAAGACACAAGAACTTAAAAAATATATATATATATAAAATCAGCATCCAACAGAAGACGGGGAAAGAAGGGGTGCCTTCTAGGTAAGTGCGCTCCTTGCCCAGGCATTGTGGCCAGTCCACCCTGAGCACTTGCCCCCACCCCCTGGCCCCTATGACTTTCGAGAATCAGGCCAACCAATGTAAGTCTCCCAACGGTGGTTACACACTGAGAACGCACCACCTGCTAGGAACCACTCTGAGTTGTGGTGATAAAACGAAAACAGAACAGACCGCCTCCCTGTTTTTGTGGGGCTTTCATTCTGGGTGTGGGTGGGGCAAGACAGACAGTAAACTTAGGAAACAAGAAAACGACATAGCGTACCAGAAGTCACCGAGCATCACTGGAGCAGGGTGGGGCGGCCACACTGAGAACACTTGCGTGACAGCTTCTGGGGTCAGGGGTGAGACCCAGTCTTGGGCATATTGGAGGTGGGGAGTGCATCCTGGGGCAGAGGAAACAAAAGGTTTTAATGGCCTCAGAGAAGGCGGCTGCTGGTGTGTCTGGGGAGTCAAAGGAGGGGAGTCACTGTAGGGGGTGGGTCATGCAGGGCTTGTCAACCACTGTGAGGTTCGGCTTTCACTCCAGGGCTGGGGAGTCAGGGCAGGAGTTTGAGCAGAGCGGCCAGTCTTACACTTGAACACGATCTCTGTGTCTATGGTGCTAAGAACTGATGGCAGAGGCTTCAGGCCGGAAGCAGACCAGTTCCGAGGCTAAGAATCTTGAGGTCTCTTTGCTGTCCTTCTTTCTCACATAACTGCTGACTCTACCTGGATACCCAGATCCTGGTTGCTGCAGAACCCGGGCCTTCAGCTGGAACCTCTCCTGCTCCCTGGACCCTGGGCTACCAGCATTCTGAGTTTCCCAACACCCAGGATGCCCGGGGCTGGAGACCCCGAGTGAGACCACAGCAGAATGTGCCACCGCTGGGCCACTCAGAAACCAGGATCTCAGAGGGATGGCTGTGGGGTGATGGCACAGCCAAGCAAACCCCAGCTCTAGACATCAGGGAGAGAGAGCGCATAGGACGCCTTTGCCACGGGTGTTAGACAGTCCCATTGTGCCCTGAGGATGTCCGTAGATACTAAGGAGCAAAGAGAGACAAGGAGCGCATTTCTTCATGCAAGAGTCATGGTTATGTTATTAGTATGTGACGACTGGTTACCATTTTTAGTTAGTGACTCAGTGCCAAGTATTGGTTCAGTAGTGCTGATTACAGCGTGTGATAATTCATGAATCCTCACCGCTGTGTTACTCATGTGGAACATTTAACAGTTTGTCTTAAAAAAAAAAATGTCACCTGGAGGGACTTCCCTGGTGGTTCAGGAGCTAAGACTCTGAGCTCCCAGTGCAGGGGGCCTGAGTTTGATTCCTGGTCAGGGAAATAGATCCCACAAGCTGCAACTAAGACCGAGTTGCCAAGTAAATAAATAAATTTTTTAAAAAATTGTCACCTGGAACATGACAGGTGAGGCCACAGAATGCGCTCTTACTGAGACGGATGTCTAGCAGAATGGTGCTTTTCCAGGATGGGTGTGTGGTCTCTGGCATCCCATGGGGGATGATGCCAGGACATTTGGAAATTGAGGGAGGAGACTGAGTGGGGGCTTTGGGGGAGCAGGTAACCATGACTCCATTCTCCTTCTCCAGGACTGGATATGTCTTGCAGGGGTGGTGGTTACGGCTCGGGTGAGGAAACAGGCAGTGTCTCCAGGACTCCGTGGTGGGCACACGGGTCCCTCTTGGGCTCCATCCCTTCTCTAACTCCCTCCCCAGTTTGGGGCCAGTGACTCTGCCTGGTGGGTGTGGACTTTGTCCCTTACGGCCAGCTGCCCAGGTGCTCAAGGAGGCAGAGGAGGAGGGGAACAGACCGACCACCAGGCCCGGTGCAGTTAAACGTTGGCTTGGTTTATTGGGAAAGAGCAGGTGGCATAGAGATGGGAGGAGGGGCTTGGCGACTCCTCTCCTGGCCCCCCACTCTCTCTTGGCTCTCTTTATTTGATGTTTCTAACTCTCAGTAGTGACAGTTCATTTCAGCTACTGGATTCTCTCTTTCCTAATTCCCTCGTCCTGCCCAGTGAGCCTTGGACTGATTTGTGTACTTACTTGCCTGAGTTGTTTATGATTTTTCTTTGCCCTTATAGTCACCAAGCGTCTCCCTCAGTGCTTGAATCATGCGCGTGGACTACACGCCAAGAGACTTGGAAGGCAGAGAACTGGAGGAGTTGATTCCTCACCACCAACTTTTGTTTTAGCAATTTTAGTATGGTATAATTGGCTTACAATAAATGGCACACATTTGAAGTGTACAGCTACATAAGTTTTGCCATAGGTACACACCCTTGAGACCGTCACCACTATCAAGATAATTAACGGGGACTTGCAGGTGATCCAGTGGTTAGGACTCCAAGCTTCCACTGCAGGGAGCACAAGTTTCATCCTTGGCTGGGGAACTAAGATCCCACATGCTGCATGGCATGGCCAAAATATAAACTAAAATAAAAAAAAAAAGATTGTGAATATATCCATCACTCCCTCAAATTGCTTCCTGACCCTTTCTCCCACCCCCAACTTCTGCAACCCCATCTCAATGCAACCACAAACCTATTTTGTTTTTTAAAGATTTTTGATGTAGACCATTCTTAAAGTCTTTATTGAATTTGTTACAACATTGCTTCTGTTTTATTTTTTTTATGTTTTGGTTTTTTGGGGGCTGAGAGGCATGTGGAATCTTAACTCTCTAATTAGGAATTGAACCTGCATCTCCTGCTTTAGAAAGTGAAGTCTTAATCAGTGGACCACCAGGGAGGTCTCTGTTTTTCAAAGATGTAACTATTTCCAGCTTTACTGATTTATTTCTGATACATAATATATGTAAGTTTAAGGCATACAACATTATGATTTGATACAAGTATATATTGCAAAATCATTACCACAATAGGGTTAGTTAACAGTTCCACTCGTTCATATCATTACCTTTTCTTGGTGGTGATAGCTTTTAAGATCTACGCTCTTAAGAACTTTCTAGTATATGAAACAGTATCATTCACTGTAGTCCCCACACTGTACAGTTCTAGCCCCAGGAAATGTTCATCTTATAATGAACTGTGTACCCTTTGAGTATCTCCCCATGTCTCCCACCCCCAGCCTCTGGCAACCACCATTCTACTCTCTGCCTTGATGAATCTATTTTGAGATCCCACATATAAGTGAGAACACACAATATATTTACTTTACTTTCTCTGTATAACTTATGTCACTTAGCATGATAACTCAAGGTCCATCCATGGTAGCAAAGCATGGAATTTCCCTCTGTCTTATGGCTGAATAATACCCCACTATACGTATAGCATTTTCTTTATCCATGCTGTCCCTGTATGCTAGTTTGCATTTCTTAGACTTGTCTATAAATGGAATCATGACTTGGCTTCTTTGACTTAGCATAATTACTTTGAGATTCTTCCATCTTTTTCATGTCTCAGTAGTTCCTTTCTTGTTATTGCTGGATAGTATTGTAGCTCAGTCAGTAAAGAATCCACCTGCAATGCAGGAGATCTGGGTTCAGTTCCTGGGTCAGGAAGATTCCCTGGAGAAGGGAATGGCTACCCATTCCATATTCTTGCCTCGAGAATCCCACGGACAGAGGAGCCTGGCAGGCTACAGTCCATGGGGTCGCAAGAGTTGGACACAAATTAGTGACTAGACCACCATTCCATTAGATGGGTGGACTGCCATTTATCTCTTCTCCTGTTTATGGACATTTGGGTTCTTTCCAGGTTTTAGGTATTACAGATGAATCTGCTAAGAACATTTGTATACAAGTCTTTGTATAAACATATGCTTTCACCTCCCTTGAGTAAACACTTAAGTGTGGAATGACAGGATTATATGGTAATGCACCTTTACTTTTTAAGAAATTGCCAAACGCTTTTCCAAAACAGTTGTGCCATTTTACATTCCTGCCAACGGTGTATGCGGGTGTCAGCTTTTCCACATCTTCACCAATACTTAGTCTTTTTTTTCTTTTACTTTTTTTGGCTTCTCCACGCACATGTGAGGCTTGTGGGATCTTAGTTTCCTGATCAGAGATGGAACTGCAGTCCTTACATTGGGAGCATGGAGTCTTAACCACTGAACCACCAGGGAAATTCCTGCTCTGTCTTTTTAAATTTTAATTGGTGTGTAGCATTACCTCATTATTTAAATTTATAATGACCATTTTTTGATTGGGTTCGTTTTTCTGGCATTGAGTTGTATGAGCTGCTTGTATATTTTGGAAATTAATCCTTTGTCAGTTGTTTCATTTGTTATTATTTTCTCCCATTCTGAGGGCTGTCTTTTCACCTTGCTTATAGTTTCCTTTGCTGTGCAAAAGCTTTTAAGTTTAATCAGATCCCACTTGTTTACTTTTGTTTTTATTTCCGTTACTCTAGGAGGTGGGTCATAGAGGGTCTTGCTTTGATTTATGTCATCGAGTGTTCTGCCTATGTTTTCCTCTAAGAGTTTTATAGTTTCTGGTCTTACATTTAGGTCTTTAATCCATTTTGAGTTTAGCTTTGTGTATGGTGTTAGAAAGTGTTCAAATTTCATTCTTTTACATGTAGCTGTCCAGTTTTCCCAGCACCATTTATTGAAGAGGCTGTCTTTGCCCCACTGTATATTCTTGCTTCCTTTGTCAAAAATAAGGTACCCGTAGGTGCATGGGTTTATTTCTGGGTTTTCTATCTTGTTCCATTGGTCTATATTTCTGTTTTTGTGCCAGTACTGTACTGTGTTGATGACTGTAGCTTTGTAGTATAATCTGAAGAGAGGAAAGTTTATTACTCCACTTCCATTCTTCTTTTTCAAGACTGCTTTGGCTCTTCAGGGTCTTTCGTGTTTCCATATGAACTGTGAAATTTTTTATTCTAGTTCTGTGAAAAATGCCATTGGTAATTTGATAGGGATCGCATTGAATCTGTAGATTGCATTTGGCAGTGTAGTCATTTTCACAATATTTAAGGAACATGGACTATCCTACCCAGGAACATGGACTCTCTCTCCATCTGCTTATTTCGGCTTTGATTTCTTTCACCAGTGTCTTATAATTTTCTGTGTACAGTTCTTGTGTCTCCTTAGGTAGGTTTATTCTTAGACATTTAATTCTTTTTGTTGCAATGGTGAATGGGATTGATTCCTTAATTTCTCTCTCTGATTTTTCATTGTTAGCATATAGAAATGCAAGTGATTTCTGTGTATTGATTTTGTATCCTACAGTTTTGCTAAATTCACTGATTAGCTCTAATTTTTTGATACTATCTTTAGGGTTTTCTATGTACAGTATCATGTCATCTGCAAACAGTGAAAGCTTTACTTCTTTTCCAATCTGGATTCCTTTTATTTCTTTTTCTTCTCTGATGGGTGTAGCTAGGACTTCCAGAACTATGTTGAATAACAGTGGTGAAAGTGGACACCCTTGTCTTGTTCCTCATCTTAGGGGAGATGCTTTTAGTTTTTCACCATTGAGAACAATGTTCGCTGTAGGCTTATCATATACAGCCATTACTATGTTGAGGTAGGTCCCTTCTGTGCCCATTTTTTTTGGAAAAGTTTTAATCATAAATGGGTGCTGAATTTTGTCAATGGCTTTTTCTGCATCTATTGAGATTATCATATGGTTTTTATCTTTCAATTTGTTAATATGGTATATCACATTGATTGATTTGTGTATACTGAAGAATCCTTGCATCCCTGGAATAAACCCAACTTGGTCATGGGGTATGAGCTTTTTGATGTGTTGCTGAATTCTGTTTGCTAAAATTTTGTTGTAGATTTTGCATCTATGTTCATCAGTGATATTAGCCTATAGTTTTCTTTTTTTGTCTGTCTGGTTTTGGTATCAGGGTGATGGTGGACTCATAGAATGAGTTTGGAAGTGTTCCTTCCTCTGCAATTTTTTGAAAGAGTTTTAGAAGGATGGGCATTAGCTTTTCTCTAAATGTTTGATAGAATTCTCCCGTGAAGCCATTTGACCCTGGGCTTTTGATTTTGGGGGGAGATTTTTGATCACAGCTTCAATTTTAGTGTTTGTAATTGTGTTGTTCATAATTTCTATTTCTTCCCGGTTCAGTCTTGGAAGACTGAACTTTTCTAAGAATCTGTCCATTTCTCCCAGGTTACTGATTTTACTGCCATATAGTTGTTCACGATAGTCTCTAATATTACTCTGTATTTCTGTACTGTCTGTTGTAACCCCTTCTTTTTCATTTCTAATGTTGTTGATTTGATTCTTCCTTTTTTCTTGATGAGTCTGGCTAGAGGTTTGTCAATTTTGTTTATCTTCTCAAAGAACCAGATTTTAGTTTTATTAATTTTTACTATTGTTTCTTTCATTTATTTTTCAATTATTTCTGCTCGGATCTTTATGATTTCTTTCCTTCTACTAATTTTGGGGGGTTTTTGTTCTTCTTTTTCCAGTTGTTTTAGGTGTAAAGTTAGGTTGTCTATTTGATGTTTTTCTTGTTTCTTGAGATAGGATTGTATTGCTATAATCTTTCCTCTTAGAACTGCTTTTGTTGCATCCCATAGGTTTTGAGTTGTCGTGTTTTCATTGTCATTTGTTTCTAGAAATGTTTTGATTTCCCTTTTGATTTCTTCAGTAACCTGTTGGTTATTTAGAAACGTGTTGATTGATCTCCATGTGTTTGTGTTTCTTACAGTTTTTTCTTCTAATTGATATCTAGTCTCATGGTGTTGTGGTCAGAGAAGATGCTTGATATGATTTCAATTTTCTTAAATTTACTGAGGTTTGATTTGTGACCCAAGATGTGGTCTATCCTGGAGAATGTTCCACGTGCACTTGAGAAGGAGGTGTATTCTTCTGCATTTGGATGGAATGTCCTGAAGATATCAATGAGATCCATTTCATCTGATGTATCATTTAAGACTTGTGTTTCCTTATTAATTTTCTGTTTTGACGATCTGTCCTTTGGTATGAGTGGGGTGTCAGTCTCCTACTATTATTGTGTTACTGTCAATTTCTCCTTTTATGTCTGTTAGTGTTTGTCTTATGTATTGAGGTGCTCCTATGCTGGGTGCATAGGTATTTACAATTGTTATGTCTTCCTCTTGGATTGATCCCTGGATCATTATGTAGTGTCCTTCCTTATCTCTTGTAATCTTCTTTATTTTAAGGTCTATTTTGTCTGATATGAGGATTGCTACTCCAGCTTTCTTTTGCTTCTCATTTGCATGGAATATATTTTTCCATCCTCTTACTTTCAGTCTATATGTGTCTTTAGGTCTGAAGTGGGTTTCTTGTAGACAGCATATATATGGGCCTTTTTTTTTTTTTTTATCCATTCAGCCAGTCTGTGTCTTTTGGTTGGAGCATTAATCCATTTACATTTAAAGTAATTATTGATATATATGTTCCTATTGCCATTTTCTTAATTGTTTGGGGTTGATTTTGTAGATCTTTTTTCTTCTGTTGTATTTCTTGACTATATAAGTTCTTTCAGTATTTGTTGTAAAGCTGGTTTGATGGTACTGAATCCTCTTAATTGTTGCTTGTCTGAAAAGCTTTCTATTTCTCCATCAGTTTTGAATGAGATCCTTGCCAGGTACAGTAATCTTGGTTATAGATTTTTCCCTTTCAGTACTTTAAATATATCCTGCCATTCCCTTCTGGCCTGCAGAGTTTCTGCTGAAAGATCAGTTGTTAAGCATTTGGAGTTTCCCTTGTATGTCACTTGTTGCCTCTCCCTTGCTGCTTTTAATATTCTTTCTTTGTGTTTAATCTTTGTTAGTTTGATTAGTATGTGCCTTGGTGTGTTTCTCCTTGGGTTTATCCTGTATGGGACTCCTTGTGCCTCTTGGACTTCATTGACTATTTCCTTTTCCATGTTGGGAAAACTTTCAACTATAATCTCTTCAAAAATTTTCTCATATCCTTTCTTTTTCTCTTCTTCTTCTTCTGAGACCCCTATAATTTGAATGTTGGTGTGTTTGATGTTGTCCCAGAGGTGTCTGAGACTATCCTCAGTTCTTTTCATCCTTTTGACTTTATTCTGCTCTTCAGAAGTTATTGCCACCGTTTTATCTTCCAGCTCAGAGTCCTTCTTCTGCTTCAGATATTCTGCTATTGATTCCTTCCAGAGTATTTTTAATTTCAGTAATCGTGTTGTTTGTATGTTTATTCTTTAATTCTTCTAGGTCTTTGTTGATTGATTCTTGCATTTTCTCCATTTTGTTTTCAAGGTTTTTGATCATCTTTGCTGTCATTATTCTGAATTCTTTTCAGGTAGTTTGCCCATTTCCTCTCCATTTATTTGGAGTTCTGTGTTTCTAGTTTGTTCCTTCATTTGTGTAGTGTTTCTCTGCCTTTTCATTATTTTTTTTTAACTTATTGTGCTTAAGGTCTCCTTTTCCCAGGCTTCAAGGTTGAATTCTCTCTTCCTTTTGGTTTCTGCCCTCCTAAGGTTGGTCCAGTGGTTTGTGTTAGCTTCCTATAGGGTGAGATTTGTGTTGAGCTTTTGTTTGTTTGTTTTTCCTCTGATGGGCAAGGCTGGGTGAGGTGGTAATCCTGTCTGCTGATGATTACACCTGTAGTTTTGTTTTGTCTGTTGTTTAGATGAGGCATCCTGCACAGGGTGCTACTGATGGTTGGATGATGCCAGGTCTTGTGTTCAAGTGGCTTCCTTTGTGTGAGTTTTCACTATTTGATACTCCCTAGGGTTAGTTCTCTGGTTGGGTCTTGGAGTCAGTGCTCCCACTCCAAAGGCTCAGGGCTTGATCTTTCACTACGGTTGCTAATGGGTGGTACCAAGGGACGAAAGTGTGAGGTGATCTGGTAGGGCATCTCTCAAAGCACACTGCAAGCTCAAGTCAGAAGTCACTCAGATGAGCTCAAGCCAATTCCTTGACTTCTCTGTGCCTCAGTTTCCTCACTGCTTCAGCCACTCCCAGCAACTCAAGAAATACACCTTTGCTTTGTCTAACCACTGAGATTTGGCAGAATAATAGGTACTACAGCATAGGTCTAACCTATTCTGATGTGTACAGAAGTTGAAGCAATCTCCTCAGAGCAAGAATAGGTATATAGGCTCATCCCTGGCAGCAGAACCTGCAATGCCTTGTTACCTGGCTCCTGCCCTTCAGCATGGCCCCCCAGAGAACACTCAGACCCGTGGATGAGAGAGCCTTTGCAGAAGTCCAGGAATCCAGCTGAGTAGTTCCATCAAGCAGATATAGGAAGCTTCTCCTGCTGCTGGTGGTAGGTGTTCCAGAAGTTTGTGTGTCCTGTTAGCTGGTGCAGCCCCTCCTCCTTCTCAGCACAGTTTTAAGAAAGCAATTAGATATTGTTCACTACAGGCACTGTGGTCACAATAGAGCTCTAGGGCATATTCATTGTAGGTAACAGAAACTTTGTACCCTTTGCCCAATACCTCCCTGTTTCCCCTTCCTCAGACCCTGGTAATCACCAGTCTATACTCTGCTTCTGTGAATTTGCTTCAGACCCCAGAGGGCATTCTAGACAGGCTGTCATCCTTTTTTTTTTTTTTTTGCCTTATTGCCTTGACTAGAATCAATACTGATGGAAACAGTATTTAATAGGAATGGTAAGAAATAGTAAGACTAGACACCCTTGTCTTGTTCTTGATCTCAGAAGTTAAGCAATGTTTCACCATTATTTGTAGATATTATCTGCAGATGTTTTGTAAATGCCTTATTTTCAGATTGAGGGTTTCCTTCTATTCATCATTTGCTGAGAGTTTTTTTTTTTTTTTTAAATCACAAATAGCTGTTAGATTTTGTCAAATGCCTTTCTTGGATTTGTTGAAGTGATTATATGGTTTTTTGTCTTTAAATTTATTAATATGATACACAGATTGATTTTTTGAATGTTAATTTTGTATTCCTGAGATAAACCCCACTATGTAACATATTATCCTTTTTATTAATACATGTTGTTGGATCTGATTTGCTAAAAATTTTTTAGAATTTTGCATCTGTGTTCATCAAAGTTTGACCTATAGTTTTCTTTTCTTGTCTTTGCCTGCTTTTCTTATCAGGGTAATGCTAGCTTTGTAGAATCAGTTGGAAAGAATTCCTTTTACATTCTCTGGAAGAGTTTCTATAGAACTGGAATTATTTCTTCTTAAACGTTTGGAATGTCCCCTGCATAAGCACCACTGGATTCAATCCTTTTGAGAGATAGTTTCCCTTCCCTGGGTGATTTCCTCACACATATGTACTGACCAGTACTCAGCTGCAAGCTAGTAGGGGACCCTCTGCAGATATTTGGGTCTCCCTATGCACATTTTTTTTTTCTTTTTTGTCTGTGCTGGGTCTTCACTGTAGTGCTCAGGCCCTCTAGTCGTGGTGTGCTTAGATGCCCCCAAGGCATGAGAGATAATAGTTCCCTGATGAGGGATTGAACCTGAGTCCCCTGCACTGGCAGGCTGATTCTTGACCGCTGGACCACCAGGGAAGTCCCTCTCTGTGCACATCTCTGCTCCCTGGGACTCTGTCCTGTGAACTCCTTGCCCTGATGCCAGCAGATAGAGGTCTAGGGTGGAGAGAATGCCAGCGTTTCTGGAGTCAGTAGACTTGTCTAAGCCAATGACTGTGAAAACAGAAAGGATTACTAAAAGGAAATCTGACTGCAGTCTGCTAAAAATCCCTCTCTGGCATCGAGAGCAATCATTTCTTCGACACATGCTGGACTGTGGGCTCTGTGAATGCTCGTGGTTTCTGGGATTCCAGGAGCTCCTTCTATGGCCACAGGTTATGTGTTTTTTAGGCGATAACTGAAGTTGATGGGAAGTACACCTTGGTAAGTATAGACGGAAATTTCAGAGTGAAGAAAGGGACTGGCCAGTCCTAAGTAACCTGGTGACACTTGACCTCTGCCTGGTTCCAGACATCTAGACCAGTGTTCCCAGTTCTTCACAGCACCCCCCGACCCCCGCCTTAGGAGCAGTGGAGGTGGGAGGAGCTGGACTTGGACCACAAGAAGGCCACTGCCAAGGAACACACAGCCTGTCTCCCGCCTGCAGGTGCCTTCTTCATCCCCTACCTCATCTTCCTCTTTACCTGCGGCATTCCTGTCTTCCTCCTGGAGACGGCGCTGGGCCAGTACACCAGTCAGGGGGGCATCACAGCCTGGAGGAAAATCTGCCCCATCTTTGAGGGTGAGTCGCTCGTGCCTGACACCAGAGTCTCTGCACCAGGTTATAAACTGCATTTGGAAGAACTAGGGGGTTCAGCAGCAGTGCTAATGGAGATAAGCCCCTGGGTCTTTATGTTAAACCTTACACTTGTGACTCAGTGGGCATGAGTTTGAGCAAGCTCAGGGAGAGAGTGAAGGACAGGGAAGCCTTGCGTACTGCTGTTCATGGGGTCACAGTCAGACACAACTGAGTAACTGAACAACTCCACTTGTGTGCCCAAGACAGAACTAGTCACTCAGCCCAGCAGAGGATGGAGGAGAAGATGGGGTTGAAGGTGGCACAAAGGCTTTAGCTAATAAGTAGAATGCAAAGCTATTTTAGCTGTACCTGTATGTATTTTGCAATACATACAAATAATTTTGTGCTTTTAAAAACATATTTAATCAATGGAAAGCATTTAAAAAGAGATTTTGTTTGTTTTTTAATTTGCTTTTAGTTTGGGGATTTTGTTTTTGGCTGTGCCATGCAGCTTGTGGCATTTTAGTTCCCCAGCTGGGGATTGAGCCCAGGCCCTTGGCAGTGAGAGTACAGAGTCCTAACCACTGGACAGTCAAGGAAGTCTCTAAAAAGAATTTTAATGAGAAAAAAAATCCATTAATAATTCTACTATCTTTGGACTTTCTTGGTGGTCCAGTGATTAAGTAGACTCCACACTTACACTGCTGGGGGCCTGGGTTCAGTCCCTGGTTGGGGAACTAAGATCCCACAAGCCTCAAGGCACCGCCAAAATAAATAAATAAATAATTTTACTATCTTGACACAGCAGTTACTTAGGGTGTTATATTTTAATATTCTTCTCTCTTTAGGATTTTCTTTAAATTTCCATTTTGAAATAATTATATGTTCACAGAAAGTTGCAAAAGTAGCCCAGGAGTGTCACGTGTACCCATCAGCCAGTTTTTCTTCATTGTAAAAATTTTATATAGCTATGGAACAATGTCAAAACCTGGAAATGGGCATTGGTACCATCCACAGACTTTGTTCAGGTTTCACCCGTTTCCATGCACTCGCTTGTGTGAGGGTATGTTTGTGTAATTGTGTATAATTGTATCACTTGTGTGGATGTGTGCGACCACCACCACTGTTCCATGACTACAAAGACCTCCACTCCACTGCCCCTTTACAGTCACTTTTACCCCCTCCCTGCCCTCATCCCTAACCTAATCAATCTGTTCTCTATCTCTGTGATTCTGTCGTTGGGGAACGCTATATAAATGGAGTCATGCAGTGTGTGACTTTTGAGATCCACCGTTTCACTCAGCATCATGCCCTGGAGATAAACCCAGATTGCTCTGGTATCAAGTGTATGTGTGTGTGTGTGTGTGTGTGTGTGTGTGTGTGTGTGCGCGCGCGCTAAGTCACTTCAGTTGTTTCCGACTCTGTGACCCCATGGACTAGCCCCTCCAGGCTCCTCTGTCCATGGGATTCTCCAGGCAAGAATACTGGAGTGGGTTGCCGTGCCCTCCTCCAAGGGCTCTTCCCAACCCAGGGATCAAACCCGAGTCTCTTAGCTCTTCTGTATTGGCAGGCAGGTTCTTTACCACTAGTGCCACCTGGGAAGCTCCTGGTATCAGTGGTTCATTCCTTTTTATTACTGAGCTGTATTCCATGGCATGGATGAAGGTACTATGATTTATTTAACCATTCAGCCATTGAAGAACATTTGGGTTGTTTGTAGTTTGGAGAGATTTATTTCACTATTTATTTCTTTCTCTATATTAAAATTTATGTGTCTATTAGTTTGAAATATACAGTTTTTTTCTTCGTTTTTCTTTTTTTGTTTTTATTTTTAAGAATTTTTTCCTACTTATTTGTGTTTCTGTTTTAGTTAGTGTTATTTTCCATTTTCTACACAGCAATCATTGAGTTGCATAAACTTTCATCAGATGCATATATCAAAATTTATGCTTATTTTTGATCACTTATAAAATTGTTATACCCTGCTATCATGTATCTTGGTAGAAATAGCCCCCCTCTTTTTGAAATTATTTCTTTGGGATAAATTCCCAAGTTCAGAATCATAGGATCAAATGGACAACCAAGTTGATGTCTCTTGATCTGGCTTATGAAAGTGTTATACTGACGCAGAGTCACTGAACTTGAGTAAGGACTTTCTCCCATATCTTTAACAGCTCTGAGTTATGACCCTAGTTCCCAAACTTGTCGGAACATTGGAAATACCCCAGGACCTTCAAAACATCCTGAGGCCTGTACCCCACCCCCAGAGGTTGTGATTAAATTGGTCTGGCATCTAGACTGGGCTTTGGAATTTAAAAAATATCTCCAGGTAATTCTCCTAATATGTGGACAAGTTTGGAACTCACCGAATGACAGCATCTGTAGAAATGTTTGGTGTGTTACGGATGCAGAATGTTACCCCCTCCTTGTTTCAGTTTGCACACCTAGGATGAGGGAGCATGAGGGCATTTTGAGGACGTTCTTTCACTACGTGCACTTGCTCCTCCATGAACTGTCTCGTCCTGCTCTTAGCACATGTTTTTATATTTCAGAAATAGATCAGATGAATTCCAGGGAACATAAGCTGTTGGAATCTCGGAGTTAGCCTTACACGTGTGTAAAATAACTTGGGATTGGAACCAGTGAAGTTTCAGCACTGAGACTGATGCGAGTTCATGGGAAGCAGGGCAGGGCAGCAGGGCTGGGGAGGAGAGCAGGAAGCCCGGGTCCCCAATCCCACGTCTCAGGACACTCCCAGTGGAGCACAAACCCCCTCCCGAGCAGGGGTGGGCAGGAGAGTGAGACACCTGCCCGGTGCCCCAGCCCCGTCTGCCCTCCCCGCCCCCTCCAGGCATCGGCTACGCCTCCCAGATGATCGCCACCCTCCTCAATGTCTACTACATCATAGTCCTGGCCTGGGCCCTCTTCTACCTCTTCAGCAGCTTTACCGTCGACCTGCCCTGGGGGAGCTGCCGCCACGACTGGAACACGGGTGAGGTCACCCCCTCCTGCTTGGCCGCGGTGACTGGGGAGAGGGATCGTTCTTCTACCCTGGGACCTGGGACCTGACCCCGTACTTGGGATGCTCTAGAAATCTTCCAAGGACATCACGGAGGTCTTACACCGAAGATAAGAGCGAGAATCCACCAGCATCACAGGGAAAATGTCACAGGCCTTTTTTTTAAAAGCAATTTTACTTACTTATTGTTTGCTTGTGCTGGGTCTTTGCTGCTGCAAGCGCTTTTCTCTTGTTGTGGTAAGCGGTGGCTACTCTCTAATTCCGGTGCCTGGGTTTCTCATTGCGGTGGCTTCTCTTGCTGGGGAGCACGGGCTCTAGGCACACAGGGTTCGGTAGCTGCAGCACCTGGGCTCAGTAGTTTCGGCTTCCGGGCTCTGGAGCACAGGCTCTGTAGTCGTGACACACAGGCCTAGTTGTTCTTCAGCATGCAGAATCATCCCGACTCAGGGATCAAACCCACAATCCACTGAGCCACCAGAAAAGCCCTACAGACTTTGTAAAAAATTCATGGGTTCCATCAAACACATTACAAATGCATGTATTATGAAGACAGAACTGACTTCATTTTGTGCAGTTTAGCCCTTTATGTGATCTAAGGCATGGTTAGTTT
This sequence comes from Oryx dammah, assembly GCF_014754425.2. Taxonomy (NCBI): domain Eukaryota; kingdom Metazoa; phylum Chordata; class Mammalia; order Artiodactyla; family Bovidae; genus Oryx; species Oryx dammah. Next base: position 12,754,176 of record NW_024070213.1, read on the forward strand.
GATATGTGTATATATTGTATACAATACATATATTGTATATACGTATATATTGTATACAATATATGTATATATTATATATAATATATATGTATATATTATTTCATTTATTTGTTTCTCATGTCTTCTTTCTGATGTTATTTTAGGCCTTTTCAACTCCCGGTTCATCTGGACTGAACCAGGGGATACGCCATTTTATACAGTATCTCTATCATTTATAATAGCAACTCTCCTGTGGTTCCATTTTAAGACAGGAGCCCATAAGGCCGTAGAACTCCTGAGTCTAATGAATAGAAAGTAAACATTAAATTAAAGATAAAATTAAAAGTTACCTAGAGTAGTGCTGTCTAGAAGAACCGCCTGGGGTGATGAACGTCCTTGGTTACTCTCTGACCCAGCAGCCACAAGGCCCCCCTTCGCCCCCAAACTGTGTGCTGTCTCTCCAGGCCTTCCTTCCTTTGTTCCTCTCTGCCACCACCTCCGTGCCACTACTTTCAATCCTGGATGTCCCTCCCTGAGGGTCATTGATCCACTAGGTTCTGCTCAATGTGTCTGCTAGTGCCTGTCCCGGCCCTAGGCCCTAGCATTCACCCGGCTTTTTCTCTTTGTTGGTTTGGTTTGCGCTTAGTGCTGTGTGCTATATCCTGAGCTCTCAAAATATATTTGTGGAATGAATCAAGTTTTAAAAAATCTGTTCTGTTCGGATGTTTTCTTTATTGTGTTTTTTCTTCTCCTCTCTTTATTTCCCCTTCCCCTCCCCCCCACCTTTTTTTTTTTTTTTTTAATATTTGGCTGTTGGGTCTTTGCTGCTGCTCATGGGCTCTCTAGTTGTGGCCCACAGGCTTAGTTGCTCCTAGGCGTGTGGGATCTTAGTTCCCTGTGCTGTATGTGCTTAGTCGCTCAGTCATGTCCAACTCTTTGCGACGCCATGGACTGTATAGCCTGTCAGTCTCCTCTTTCCATGGGGATTCTCTAGGCAAGTATACTGGAGTAGGTTGCCATGCCCTCCTCCAGGGGAATCTTCCCAACCCAGGGATGGAATCCAGGTCTCCTGCATTGCAGGCAGATTCTTTACCAGCTGAGCCACCAGGAAACCCTAAGAATACTGGAGTGGGTAGCCTATCCCTTTCCAGGGAATCTTCCTGACCCAGGAATCAAACCAGGATCTCCTGCATTGCAGGTGGATTCTTTAGCAGCTGAGTTACCAGGGAAGCCTGACTAGGGACCAGTTCCCCACCCAGGGGAGTCCCCTGCACTGGAAGGGGGATTCTTAACCACTGGACCCCCAGGGCAGTCCTCAGTTCCCAGATCCTCTGCAGGTGGAACTTAACACACTTTGCTGAGCAGGACCCCAGCCCTCACTTCCTCACAGATGGGTGATGACAAGTCATCTCTGAGAAGATTCGCTTTCTCATGCATGGTGGGGAAAATGCTATCTTAGTATTTCGCAGGATTGTTGTCCTGATAAAACGCAAAGAAGGGTGTGAACACTTTGTGAAAAGTCTGAAGGCATAGAGGGGTAATTGAGAGCCACTATTTATGGAGCTCCCTGGAGTCTCATTTTCACTTAATCCCCTTATCAGCCTTGCACACGGCTCTTCTCATGTACATTTAGAGCCGAAAGGACTGAGGCTTAGAGAGCCTCTCGGTAAATAACCTGGGGTTGCGGGGGCGGGGAGTGGGGATGGGTGGAGAGTGGGGTTCAAGCCAGAGCCTCCTGACCTGTACCCCTGCTCTTAGCCTGACTGCACCACTTTCCTGGATGGTGTCCTGACTTCCTCAAAGGTCGTGAGCCCATCCAGGACGGCGGCCCAGAAATACTTGTCTGTTTGAAGCAGTGTGCAAAGCATCTTTGCTGATGCTGCCTGGTCTTGCTTTAATTAGAATGTGCAGCAGCCACCCACCCCCCCATCCCACCCCCCACCCCATCTGCCATGGAGAAGTGGGAAAGGGTGCCATGGGTTTGATGAGGTTATTATGTCTTTCGTGTCTCATTGTGAGACTGTTTTGTTTAGATAACTTCAGCCCAGACGCCTTCCTTCCCAATCTCCTAAAGTTCCCCCTACTCTCTGGTGACACTGGCCAGTGATCTTTCTCTTGCTCCCCTGACCCCTGGCCGCCCACAGAGCGCTGCGTGGAGTTCCAGAGGACCAATGGCTCTCTGAACACAACGGCTGAGAATGCCACCTCTCCCGTCATTGAGTTCTGGGAGTAAGTGAGGCCGTTTCTCCCTTCATCCAGTGTGGATGGTTTGTCCAGGGCACGGGGGTGAGTTCAAACAGTGGTGACTCCACAGACGGCAAGGAATGAACTGCTGCTTCCTCCTTTGGTGGCCCCACCATCCAAGTGGCTCTTCCTTTTTGCCCATATCTGTGGTTAATGCCGGACTGTTCTCAGGCCCGGCCCGCCTCTCTTCCCCCGGGGCCACCCCCATAAGTGTCCACCCTCCTCCCCAGCTCCTTGTCAGTTACCTCTACTGCTCCTCCCCCCAGATACTGACATTCACCTAAGATGTGATTCCTAACATCAAAGCATCTTCACAGTCCAGCTGAGAGACTATGTTTGCATCCTCTTCTCTGGGTTCAGTTGCACTCGGCCTGGCAGAATAAACTTACCCGGGGACAGTTTGTCTTTGCCTCCCTGTCTGTCTATCCCCATCTCTGGACAAAGGTGAGCCTCACGGTTCAGAGTAAAGAGCCAGTGGGCCTTTTGCAGATCAGAGAGAGAGGCCCAGCTCTGCTGCCCAGGGAGCTGAGGCCGGCAGCTCACCCCTCTCTCCCTAGGCGGCGGGTCTTGAAGATCTCAGAGGGCATCCAGCACCTGGGGGCCCTGCGCTGGGAGCTGGCTCTGTGCCTCCTGCTCGCCTGGGTCGTCTGCTACTTCTGCATCTGGAAGGGTGTCAAGTCCACGGGCAAGGTCTGTGTCAGAGAGACCCGGGCCCCTCCCTTCCTGGGACCCTCTGCCCTTGCTGGGGGGCTCAGCCACCCAGGGGTTCAAGTTGTTCCTAGTCGGGGATGGGAGGGAATGACCCCACGAAGATTGCTTGGCGCTCGCTTGCTTGATTCTGTGCCTCTCGTGGCCTCAGTCACATATCCTTCTATTTGGGAAGTGAAATGGAATAAAGACAGAGAGGGAAGGGGAGACAGAGAGATGGTGGGGAGACAGAGTGGGGAGGGGGAGACAGAGAGGGGGAGGGGGAGACAG